>NC_092722.1:83451558-83751558 GCF_047496885.1 Scyliorhinus torazame
TGAGGGATTCGGGGAGACGGTGGGATTGAGGGATTCGGGAGACGGTGGGAGTGAGGGATTTGGGGAGACGGTGGGAGTGAGCGATACGTGGAGACGGTGGGAGTGAGAGGTACGGGGAGACGGTGGGAGTGAGGGATACGGGGTGACGGTGGGAGTGAGGGATATGGGGAGACGGTGGGAGTGAGGGATACGGGGAGACAGCGGGATTGAGGGATATGGGAGACGGTGGGAGTGAGGGACATGGGGAGACGGTGGGAGTGAGAGATACGGGAAGACGGTGGGAGTGAGGGATACGGGGAGACGGTGGGAGTGAGGGATACAGTGAGACGGTGGGAGTGAGGGATACGGAGAGACAGTGCGTGTGAGGGATACGGTGAGACAGTGGGTGTGAGGGATAGGGGGAGACGATGGGAGTTCGGGAGTTGGGGAGACGGTGGGAGTGAGGGATAGGGGGAGATGGTGGGAGTGAGGGATACGGGGAGACAGTGGGTGTGAGGGATACGTGGAGACGGTGGGTGTGAGGGATAGGGGGAGACGATAGGAATTAGGGATATGGGGAGACGGTGGGAGTGAGGGATGGGGGGAGATGGTGGGAGTGAGGGATACAGGGAGACAGTGGGAGTGAGGGACACGGGGAGACGGTGGGAGTGAGGGATACGGGGAGACTGTGGGAGTGAGGGATACGTAGAGACGGTGGGAGTGAGTGATATGGGGAGACGGCCGGAGTGAGGGATATGGGTATCGGTCGGAGTGAGGGATAGGAGGAGATGGTGGGAGTGAGGGATACGGGGAGACAATGGGTGTGAGGGATACGGGGAGACGGTGGGTGTGAGGGATAGGGGGAGACGGTGGGAGTGAGAGATACGGGGAGATGGTGGGAGTGAGGGACACGGGGTGACGGTGGGAGTGAGGGATACGTGGAGACGGTGGGAGTGAGGGATACAGAGAGACGGTGGGAGTGAGGGAAACGTGGAGACGGTGGGAGTGAGGGGTACAGGGAGACGGTGGGAGGGACGGATATGGGGAGACGGTGGCAGTGAGGGACACAGGGAGACGGTGGGACTGAGGGATACGGGGAGATGGTGGGAGAGAGGGACACGGGGAGACGGTGGGAGTGAGTGATATGGGGAGACGGCGGGAGTGAGGAATATGGGTATCGGTGGGAGTGAGGGGTACGGGAGATGGTGGGAGTGAGGGATAAGGGGAGACGGTGGGAGTGAGAGATACGGGGAGATGGTGGGAGTGAGGGACACGGGGTGACGGTGGGAGTAAGGGATACGGGAAGACGGTGGGAGTGAGGGATACAGAGTGACGGTGGGAGTGAGGGATATGGGGAGACGGTGGGTGTGAGGGATACGGGGAGACGGTGGGAGTGAGGGATACGGAGACGCAGTGGGAGTGAGCGATACAGGGAGATGGTGGGATTGAGTGATAAGGGGATTCGGTGGGAGCGAGGGATACGGGGAGACGGTGGGAGTGAGGGATACGGGGAGACGGTGGGAGTGAGGGATACGGTGTGGCGGTGGGATTGAGGGATACGGGGAGAAGGTGGGAGTGAGGGATACAGGGAGACGGTGGGAGTGAGGGACACGGGGTGATGGTGGGAGTGAGGGATACGGGGAGACGGTGGGAGTGAGGGATACGGGGATGCAGTGGGAGTGAGGGATACGGGGAGATGGTGGGAGTGAGGGACAAGGGGAGACGGTGGGAGTGAGGCATACGGGGAGACGGTGGGTGTGAGGGATACGGGGAGACGGTGGGAGTGAGGCATACGGGGAGACGGTGGGTGTGAGGGATACGGGGAGACGGTGGGAGTGAGGGATACGGGGAGATGGTGGGAGTGAGGGATACGGGGAGGCGGTGGGAGTGAGGGATACGGGGAGATGGTGGAAGTGAGGGATACCGAGAGAGGGTGGGAGCGAGGGATACGGGGAGACGGTGGGAGTGAGGGATACGGGGAGATGGTGGGAGTGAGTGGACGGGGAGACGGTGGGAATGAGGGATACTGGGAGAAGGTGGGAGTGACGGATATTGGGAGACGGTGGGATTGAGGGATACAGGGAGACAGTGGGAGTGAGGGATACGGGGAGACGGTGGGAGTGAGGGATACGGGGATGCAGTGGGAGTGAGGGAGACGGGGAGATGGTGGGAGTGAGGGACAAGGGGAGATGGTGGGAGCGAGGGATACGGGGAGACGGTGGGAGTGAGGCATACGGGGAGACGGTGGGTGTGAGGGATACGGGGTGACGGTGGGATTGAGGGATACGGGGAGAAGGTGGGAGTGAGGGATATTGGGAGACTGTGGGATTGAGGGACACAGGGAGACAGTGGGAGTGAGGGATACAGGGAGACGGTGGGAGTGAGGGACACGGGGTGATGGTGGGAGTGAGGGATAAGGGGAGACGGTGGGAGCGAGGGATACGGCGAGACGGTGGGAGTGAGGGATACGGGGTGACGGTGGGATTGAGGGATACGGGGAGAAGGTGGGAGTGAGGGATATTGGGAGACTGTGGGATTGAGGGATACAGGGAGACAGTGGGAGTGAGGGATACAGGGAGACGGTGGGAGTGAGGGACACGGGGTGATGGTGGGAGTGAGGGATACGGGGAGACGGTGGAAGTGAGGGATACGGGGAGGCGGTGGGAGTGAGGGATACGGGGAGATGGTGGAAGTGAGGGATACCGAGAGAGGGTGGGAGCGAGGGATACGGGGAGACGGTGGGAGTGAGGGATACGGGGAGATGGTGGGAGTGAGGGGACGGGGAGACGGTGGGAATGAGGGATACTGGGAGAAGGTGGGAGTGACGGATATTGGAAGACGGTGGGATTGAGGGATACAGGGAGACAGTGGGAGTGAGGGATACGGGGAGACGGTGGGAGTGAGGGATACGGGGATGCAGTGGTAGTGAGGGATACGGGGAGATGGTGGGAGTGAGGGACAAGGGGAGACGGTGGGAGCGAGGGATACGGGGAGACGGTGGGAGTGAGGCATACGGGGAGACGGTGGGTGTGAGGGATACGGGGTGACGGTGGGATTGAGGGATACAGACAGACGTTGGGAGTATGGGTGATGGGGAGACGATGTGTGTGAGTGATACGGGGAGACGGTGGGAGTGAGGGATACGGGGATGCGGTGGGATTGAGGGATACGGGGAGATGGTGGAAGTGAGGGATACCGAGAGAGGGTGGGAACGAGGGATACGGGGAGACGGTGGGAGTGAGGGATACGGGGAGATGGTGGGAGTGAGGGGACGGGGAGACGGTGGGAATGAGGGATACTGGGAGAAGGTGGGAGTGACGGATATTGGGAGACGGTGGGATTGAGGGATACAGGGAGACAGTGGGAGTGAGGGATACGGGGAGACGGTGGGAGTGAGGGATACGGGGATGCAGTGGGAGTGAGGGATACGGGGAGATGTTGGGAGTGAGGGACAAGGGGAGACGGTGGGAGCGAGGGATACGGGGAGACGGTGGGAGTGAGGCATACGGGGAGACGGTGGGTGTGAGGGATACGGGGTGACGGTGGGATTGAGGGATACGGGGAGAAGGTGGGAGTGAGGGATATTGGGAGACTGTGGGATTGAGGGATACAGGGAGACAGTGGGAGTGAGGGATACAGGGAGACGGTGGGAGTGAGGGACACGGGGTGATGGTGGGAGTGAGGGATAAGGGGAGACGGTGGGAGCGAGGTGTACGGGGAGACAGTGGGAGTGAGGGATACAGAGAGACGGTGGGAGTGAGGGATACGGGGAGACGGTGGGAGTGAGGCATACGGGGAGACGGTGGGAGTGAGGGATACGGGGTGACGGTAGGATTGAGGGATACGGGGAGAAGGTGGGAGTGAGGGATATTGGGAGACTGTGGGATTGAGGGATACAGGGAGACAGTGGGAGTGAGGGATACAGGGAGACGGTGGGAGTGAGGGACACGGGGTGATGGTAGGAGTGAGGGATACGGGGAGACGGTGGGAGTGAGGGATACAGACAGACGGTGGGAGTGAGGGATACGGGGAGACGGTGGGTGTGAGCGATACAGGGAGACGGTGGGAGTGAGGGATACGGGGAGGCGGTGGGAGTGAGGGATACGGGGAGATGGTGGAAGTGAGGGATACCGAGAGAGGGTGGGAGCGAGGGATACGGGGAGACGGTGGGAGTGAGGGATACGGGGAGATGGTGGGAGTGAGGGGACGGGGAGACGGTGGGAATGAGGGATACTGGGAGAAGGTGGGAGTGACGGATATTGGGTGACGGTGGGATTGAGGGATACAGGGAGACAGTGGGAGTGAGGGATACGGGGAGACGGTGGGAGTGAGGGATACGGGGATGCAGTGGGAGTGAGGGATACGGGGAGATGGTGGGAGTGAGGGACAAGGGGAGACGGTGGGAGCGAGGGATACGGGGAGACGGTGGGAGTGAGGCATACGGGGAGACGGTGGGTGTGAGGGATACGGGGTGACGGTGGGATTGAGGGATACGGGGAGAAGGTGGGAGTGAGGGATATTGGGAGACTGTGGGATTGAGGGATACAGGGAGACAGTGGGAGTGAGGGATACAGGGAGACGGTGGGAGTGAGGGACACGGGGTGATGGTGGGAGTGAGGGATAAGGGGAGACGGTGGGAGCGAGGGATACGGGGAGGCGGTGGGAGTGAGGCATACGGGGAGACGTTGGGAGTGAGGGATACTGGGTGACGGTGGGAGTGAGGGATACGGGGAGGCGGTGGGAGTGAGGGATACGGGGAGATGGTGGAAGTGAGGGATACCGAGAGAGGGTGGGAGCGAGGGATACGGGGAGACGGTGGGAGTGAGGGATACGGGGAGATGGTGGGAGTGAGGGGATGGGGAGACGGTGGGAATGAGGGATACCGGGAGAAGGTGGGAGTGACGGATATTGGGAGACGGTGGGATTGAGGGATACAGGGAGACAGTGGGAGTGAGGGATACGGGGAGACGGTGGGAGTGAGGGATACGGGGAGATGGTGGGAGTGAGGGACAAGGGGAGACGGTGGGAGCGAGGGATACGGGGAGACAGTGGGAGTGAGGCATACGGGGAGACGGTGGGTGTGAGGGATACGGGGTGACGGTGGGATTGAGGGATACGGGGAGATGGTGGGAGTGAGGGATATTGGGAGACTGTGGGATTGAGGGATACAGGGAGACAGTGGGAGTGAGGGATACAGGGAGACGGTGGGAGTGAGGGACACGGGGTGATGGTGGGAGTGAGGGATAAGGGGAGACGGTGGGAGCGAGGGATACGGGGAGGCGGTGGGAGTGAGGCATACGGGGAGACGGTGGGAGTGAAGGATACGGGGTGATGGTGGGATTGAGGGACACGGGGAGAAGGTGGGTGTGAGGGATACGGGGTGACGGTGGGATTGAGGGATACGGGGAGACGGTGGGAGTGAGGGATACGGGGAGACGGTGGGAGTGAGGCATACGGGGAGACGGTGGGTGTGAGGGATACGGGGTGACGGTGGGATTGAGGGATACGGGGAGAAGGTGGGAGTGAGGGATATTGGGAGACTGTGGGATTGAGGGATACAGGGAGACAGTGGGAGTGAGGGATACAGGGAGACGGTGGGAGTGAGGGACACGGGGTGATGGTGGGAGTGAGGGATAAGGGGAGACGGTGGGAGCGAGGTGTACGGGGAGACAGTGGGAGTGAGGGATACAGGGAGACGGTGGGAGTGAGGGATACGGGGAGACGGTGGGAGTGAGGCATACGGGGAGACGGTGGGAGTGAGGGATACGGGGTGACGGTGGGATTGAGGGATACGGGGAGAAGGTGGGAGTGAGGGATATTGGGAGACTGTGGGATTGAGGGATACAGGGAGACAGTGGGAGTGAGGGATACAGGGAGACGGTGGGAGTGAGGGACACGGGGTGATGGTGGGAGTGAGGGATACGGGGAGACGGTGGGAGTGAGGGATACAGACAGACGGTGGGAGTGAGGGATACGGGGAGACGGTGGGTGTGAGCGATACAGGGAGACGGTGGGAGTGAGGGATACGGGGAGGCGGTGGGAGTGAGGGATACGGGGAGATGGTGGAAGTGAGGGATACCGAGAGAGGGTGGGAGCGAGGGATACGGGGAGACGGTGGGAGTGAGGGATACGGGGAGATGGTGGGAGTGAGGGGACGGGGAGACGGTGGGAATGAGGGATACTGGGAGAAGGTGGGAGTGACGGATATTGGGTGACGGTGGGATTGAGGGATACAGGGAGACAGTGGGAGTGAGGGATACGGGGAGACGGTGGGAGTGAGGGATACGGAGATGCAGTGGGAGTGAGGGATAAGGGCAGATGGGGGGAGTGAGGGAATCGGGGAGACGGTGGGAGTGAGGGATACAGGGAGACGGTGGGAGTGAGGGAAACGTGGAGACGGTGGGAGTGAGGGAAACGTGGAGACGGTGGGAGTGAGGGGTACAGGGAGACGGTAGGAGTGAGGGATAAGGGCAGACGGGGGGAGTGAGGGAATCGGGGAGATGGCGGGAGTGAGGGATATGGGGAGACGGTGGCAGTGAGGGATAAGGGCAGACGGGGGGAGTGAGAGATTCGGGGAGATGGTGGGAGTGAGGGATACAGGGAGATGGTGGGAGTGAGGGATACCGGGAGACGGTGGGAGCGAGGGATACGGGGAGACGGTGGGATTGAGGGATACGGGGAGATGGTGGGAGCGAGTGGACGGGGAGACGGTGGGAATGAGGGATATGGGAGACGGTGCGATTGATGGATACAGTGAGACGGCGGGAGTGAGGGATATAGCGGGACGGTGGGAGTGAGGGATACGGGGAGATGGTGGGAGTGAGGGTACGTGGAGACGGTGGCAGTGAGGGATACGGGGAGATGGTGGGAGTGAGGGATACGGGGAGACAGTGGGAGTGAGGGATAGGGGGAGACGGTGGCAGTGAGGGATACGGGGAGATGGTGGGAGTGAGCGATACAGAGAGACGGTGGGAGTGAGGGACACGGGGAAACTGTGGGAGTGAGGTATACGGGGTGACGATGGGAGTGAGGAATACGGGGAGACGGTGGGAGTGAGGGATACGGGGAGACGGTGGGAGTGAGGAATACGGGGAGATGGTGGGAGTGAGAGATACAGGGTGACGGTGGGAGTGAGGGAGACGGAGAGACGGTGGGTGTGAGGGAAACGGGGGGACGGTGGGAGTGAGGGATATGGGGAGACAGTAGGTGTGAGGGATAGGGGGAGACGATAGGAGTTAGGGATATGGGGAGACGGTGGGAGTGAGGGATAGGGGGAGATGGTGGGAGTGAGGGATACGGGGAAGACAGTAGGTGTGAGGGATACGGGGAGACTGTGGGAGTGAGGGATACGGAGATACGGTGGGAGTGAGTGATATGGGGAGACGGCCGGAGTGAGGGATATGGGTATCGGTGGGAGTGAGGGATACGGGGAGACAGTGGGTGTGAGGGATAGGGGGAGACGCTGGGAGTGAGTGATACGGGGAGACAGTGGGATTGAGGGATATGAGGAGACGGCGGGAATGAGGGATCTCGGGTATCGGTGGGAGTGAGTGGTACGGGGAGACGGTGGGACTGAGGGATACGGGGAGATGGTGGGAGAGAGGGACACAGGGAGCCCGTGGGAGTGAGGGATATGGGGAGATGGTGAGACTGAGGGATACGGGGAGACGGTGGGAGTGAGGGATACGGGGAGACGGTGGGAGTGAGGGATACAGGGAGCCCGTGGGAGTGAGGGATATGGGGAGATGGTGAGACTGAGGGATACGGGGAGACGGTGGGAGTGAGGGATACAGGGAGACGGTGGGACTGAGGGATACGGGGAGATGGTGGGAGAGAGGGACACGGGGAGACGGCGGGAGTGAGTGATATGGGGAGACGGCAGGAGTGAGGAATATGGGTATCGGTGGGAGTGAGGGGTACGGGGAGACGGTGGAAGTGAGGGATACTGGAAGACTGCAGGGGTGAGGGATACGGGCAGACAGTGGGACTGAGGGATTCGGGAGATGGTGGGAGTGAGGGATAAGGGGAGACGGTGGGAGTGAGAGATACGGGGAGATGGTGGGAGTGAGGGACACAGGGAGACGGTGGGAGTGAGGGACACGGGCAGACGGTGGGAATGAGGGATACAGGGAGACGGTGGGAGTGAGGGATACAGGGAGATGGTGGGAGTGAGGGACACGGGGAGACGGTGGGAATGAGGGATACAGGGAGACGGTGGGAGTGAGGGATACAGGGAGATGGTGGGAGTGAGGGACACGGGCAGACGGTGGGAGTAAGCGATACGAGGAGGCGGTGGGAGTGAGGGATACGTGGAGACGGTGGGAGTGAGGGATACAGGGAGACGGTGGGAGTGAGGGAAACGTGGAGACGGTGGGAGTGAGGGATACAGGGAGACGGTAGGAGTGAGGGATAAGGGCAGACGGGGGGAGTGAGGGATTCGGGGAGATGGTGGGAGTGAGGGATATGGGGAGACGTTGACAGTGAGGGATAAGGGCAGACGGGGGGAGTGAGGTATTCGGGGAGATGGTGGGAGTGAGGGATATGGGGAGACGGTGGCAGTGAGGCACACGGGGAGACGGGGGGAGTGAGGGAGAAGGGTAGACGGTGGCCGTGAGGGATACGGGGAGACGATGGGAGTGAGGGGTACGGGGAGACGGTGGGAGTGAGTGATATGGGGAGACGGCGGGAGTGAGGAATATGGGTATCGGTGGGAGTGAGGGGTACGGGGAGATGGTGGAAGTGAGGGATACTGGAAGACTGCAGGAGTGAGGGATACGGGGAGACGGTGGGAGTGAGGGATACGGGGATGCAGTGGGAGTGAGGGATACGGGGAGATGGTGGGAGTGAGGGACAAGGGGAGACGGTGGGAGTGAGGCATACGGGGAGACGGTGGGTGTGAGGGATACGGGGAGACGGTGGGAGTGAGGCATACGGGGAGACGGTGGGTGTGAGGGATACGGGGAGACGGTGGGAGTGAGGGATACGGGGAGATGGTGGGAGTGAGGGATACGGGGAGGCGGTGGGAGTGAGGGATACGGGGAGATGGTGGAAGTGAGGGATACCGAGAGAGGGTGGGAGCGAGGGATACGGGGAGACGGTGGGAGTGAGGGATACGGGGAGATGGTGGGAGTGAGTGGACGGGGAGACGGTGGGAATGAGGGATACTGGGAGAAGGTGGGAGTGACGGATATTGGGAGACGGTGGGATTGAGGGATACAGGGAGACAGTGGGAGTGAGGGATACGGGGAGACGGTGGGAGTGAGGGATACGGGGATGCAGTGGGAGTGAGGGAGACGGGGAGATGGTGGGAGTGAGGGACAAGGGGAGATGGTGGGAGCGAGGGATACGGGGAGACGGTGGGAGTGAGGCATACGGGGAGACGGTGGGTGTGAGGGATACGGGGTGACGGTGGGATTGAGGGATACGGGGAGAAGGTGGGAGTGAGGGATATTGGGAGACTGTGGGATTGAGGGACACAGGGAGACAGTGGGAGTGAGGGATACAGGGAGACGGTGGGAGTGAGGGACACGGGGTGATGGTGGGAGTGAGGGATAAGGGGAGACGGTGGGAGCGAGGGATACGGCGAGACGGTGGGAGTGAGGGATACGGGGTGACGGTGGGATTGAGGGATACGGGGAGAAGGTGGGAGTGAGGGATATTGGGAGACTGTGGGATTGAGGGATACAGGGAGACAGTGGGAGTGAGGGATACAGGGAGACGGTGGGAGTGAGGGACACGGGGTGATGGTGGGAGTGAGGGATACGGGGAGACGGTGGAAGTGAGGGATACGGGGAGGCGGTGGGAGTGAGGGATACGGGGAGATGGTGGAAGTGAGGGATACCGAGAGAGGGTGGGAGCGAGGGATACGGGGAGACGGTGGGAGTGAGGGATACGGGGAGATGGTGGGAGTGAGGGGACGGGGAGACGGTGGGAATGAGGGATACTGGGAGAAGGTGGGAGTGACGGATATTGGAAGACGGTGGGATTGAGGGATACAGGGAGACAGTGGGAGTGAGGGATACGGGGAGACGGTGGGAGTGAGGGATACGGGGATGCAGTGGTAGTGAGGGATACGGGGAGATGGTGGGAGTGAGGGACAAGGGGAGACGGTGGGAGCGAGGGATACGGGGAGACGGTGGGAGTGAGGCATACGGGGAGACGGTGGGTGTGAGGGATACGGGGTGACGGTGGGATTGAGGGATACAGACAGACGTTGGGAGTATGGGTGATGGGGAGACGATGTGTGTGAGTGATACGGGGAGACGGTGGGAGTGAGGGATACGGGGATGCGGTGGGATTGAGGGATACGGGGAGATGGTGGAAGTGAGGGATACCGAGAGAGGGTGGGAACGAGGGATACGGGGAGACGGTGGGAGTGAGGGATACGGGGAGATGGTGGGAGTGAGGGGACGGGGAGACGGTGGGAATGAGGGATACTGGGAGAAGGTGGGAGTGACGGATATTGGGAGACGGTGGGATTGAGGGATACAGGGAGACAGTGGGAGTGAGGGATACGGGGAGACGGTGGGAGTGAGGGATACGGGGATGCAGTGGGAGTGAGGGATACGGGGAGATGTTGGGAGTGAGGGACAAGGGGAGACGGTGGGAGCGAGGGATACGGGGAGACGGTGGGAGTGAGGCATACGGGGAGACGGTGGGTGTGAGGGATACGGGGTGACGGTGGGATTGAGGGATACGGGGAGAAGGTGGGAGTGAGGGATATTGGGAGACTGTGGGATTGAGGGATACAGGGAGACAGTGGGAGTGAGGGATACAGGGAGACGGTGGGAGTGAGGGACACGGGGTGATGGTGGGAGTGAGGGATAAGGGGAGACGGTGGGAGCGAGGTGTACGGGGAGACAGTGGGAGTGAGGGATACAGAGAGACGGTGGGAGTGAGGGATACGGGGAGACGGTGGGAGTGAGGCATACGGGGAGACGGTGGGAGTGAGGGATACGGGGTGACGGTAGGATTGAGGGATACGGGGAGAAGGTGGGAGTGAGGGATATTGGGAGACTGTGGGATTGAGGGATACAGGGAGACAGTGGGAGTGAGGGATACAGGGAGACGGTGGGAGTGAGGGACACGGGGTGATGGTAGGAGTGAGGGATACGGGGAGACGGTGGGAGTGAGGGATACAGACAGACGGTGGGAGTGAGGGATACGGGGAGACGGTGGGTGTGAGCGATACAGGGAGACGGTGGGAGTGAGGGATACGGGGAGGCGGTGGGAGTGAGGGATACGGGGAGATGGTGGAAGTGAGGGATACCGAGAGAGGGTGGGAGCGAGGGATACGGGGAGACGGTGGGAGTGAGGGATACGGGGAGATGGTGGGAGTGAGGGGACGGGGAGACGGTGGGAATGAGGGATACTGGGAGAAGGTGGGAGTGACGGATATTGGGTGACGGTGGGATTGAGGGATACAGGGAGACAGTGGGAGTGAGGGATACGGGGAGACGGTGGGAGTGAGGGATACGGGGATGCAGTGGGAGTGAGGGATACGGGGAGATGGTGGGAGTGAGGGACAAGGGGAGACGGTGGGAGCGAGGGATACGGGGAGACGGTGGGAGTGAGGCATACGGGGAGACGGTGGGTGTGAGGGATACGGGGTGACGGTGGGATTGAGGGATACGGGGAGAAGGTGGGAGTGAGGGATATTGGGAGACTGTGGGATTGAGGGATACAGGGAGACAGTGGGAGTGAGGGATACAGGGAGACGGTGGGAGTGAGGGACACGGGGTGATGGTGGGAGTGAGGGATAAGGGGAGACGGTGGGAGCGAGGGATACGGGGAGGCGGTGGGAGTGAGGCATACGGGGAGACGTTGGGAGTGAGGGATACTGGGTGACGGTGGGAGTGAGGGATACGGGGAGGCGGTGGGAGTGAGGGATACGGGGAGATGGTGGAAGTGAGGGATACCGAGAGAGGGTGGGAGCGAGGGATACGGGGAGACGGTGGGAGTGAGGGATACGGGGAGATGGTGGGAGTGAGGGGATGGGGAGACGGTGGGAATGAGGGATACCGGGAGAAGGTGGGAGTGACGGATATTGGGAGACGGTGGGATTGAGGGATACAGGGAGACAGTGGGAGTGAGGGATACGGGGAGACGGTGGGAGTGAGGGATACGGGGAGATGGTGGGAGTGAGGGACAAGGGGAGACGGTGGGAGCGAGGGATACGGGGAGACAGTGGGAGTGAGGCATACGGGGAGACGGTGGGTGTGAGGGATACGGGGTGACGGTGGGATTGAGGGATACGGGGAGATGGTGGGAGTGAGGGATATTGGGAGACTGTGGGATTGAGGGATACAGGGAGACAGTGGGAGTGAGGGATACAGGGAGACGGTGGGAGTGAGGGACACGGGGTGATGGTGGGAGTGAGGGATAAGGGGAGACGGTGGGAGCGAGGGATACGGGGAGGCGGTGGGAGTGAGGCATACGGGGAGACGGTGGGAGTGAAGGATACGGGGTGATGGTGGGATTGAGGGACACGGGGAGAAGGTGGGTGTGAGGGATACGGGGTGACGGTGGGATTGAGGGATACGGGGAGACGGTGGGAGTGAGGGATACGGGGAGACGGTGGGAGTGAGGCATACGGGGAGACGGTGGGTGTGAGGGATACGGGGTGACGGTGGGATTGAGGGATACGGGGAGAAGGTGGGAGTGAGGGATATTGGGAGACTGTGGGATTGAGGGATACAGGGAGACAGTGGGAGTGAGGGATACAGGGAGACGGTGGGAGTGAGGGACACGGGGTGATGGTGGGAGTGAGGGATAAGGGGAGACGGTGGGAGCGAGGTGTACGGGGAGACAGTGGGAGTGAGGGATACAGGGAGACGGTGGGAGTGAGGGATACGGGGAGACGGTGGGAGTGAGGCATACGGGGAGACGGTGGGAGTGAGGGATACGGGGTGACGGTGGGATTGAGGGATACGGGGAGAAGGTGGGAGTGAGGGATATTGGGAGACTGTGGGATTGAGGGATACAGGGAGACAGTGGGAGTGAGGGATACAGGGAGACGGTGGGAGTGAGGGACACGGGGTGATGGTGGGAGTGAGGGATACGGGGAGACGGTGGGAGTGAGGGATACAGACAGACGGTGGGAGTGAGGGATACGGGGAGACGGTGGGTGTGAGCGATACAGGGAGACGGTGGGAGTGAGGGATACGGGGAGGCGGTGGGAGTGAGGGATACGGGGAGATGGTGGAAGTGAGGGATACCGAGAGAGGGTGGGAGCGAGGGATACGGGGAGACGGTGGGAGTGAGGGATACGGGGAGATGGTGGGAGTGAGGGGACGGGGAGACGGTGGGAATGAGGGATACTGGGAGAAGGTGGGAGTGACGGATATTGGGTGACGGTGGGATTGAGGGATACAGGGAGACAGTGGGAGTGAGGGATACGGGGAGACGGTGGGAGTGAGGGATACGGAGATGCAGTGGGAGTGAGGGATAAGGGCAGATGGGGGGAGTGAGGGAATCGGGGAGACGGTGGGAGTGAGGGATACAGGGAGACGGTGGGAGTGAGGGAAACGTGGAGACGGTGGGAGTGAGGGAAACGTGGAGACGGTGGGAGTGAGGGGTACAGGGAGACGGTAGGAGTGAGGGATAAGGGCAGACGGGGGGAGTGAGGGAATCGGGGAGATGGCGGGAGTGAGGGATATGGGGAGACGGTGGCAGTGAGGGATAAGGGCAGACGGGGGGAGTGAGAGATTCGGGGAGATGGTGGGAGTGAGGGATACAGGGAGATGGTGGGAGTGAGGGATACCGGGAGACGGTGGGAGCGAGGGATACGGGGAGACGGTGGGATTGAGGGATACGGGGAGATGGTGGGAGCGAGTGGACGGGGAGACGGTGGGAATGAGGGATATGGGAGACGGTGCGATTGATGGATACAGTGAGACGGCGGGAGTGAGGGATATAGCGGGACGGTGGGAGTGAGGGATACGGGGAGATGGTGGGAGTGAGGGTACGTGGAGACGGTGGCAGTGAGGGATACGGGGAGATGGTGGGAGTGAGGGATACGGGGAGACAGTGGGAGTGAGGGATAGGGGGAGACGGTGGCAGTGAGGGATACGGGGAGATGGTGGGAGTGAGCGATACAGAGAGACGGTGGGAGTGAGGGACACGGGGAAACTGTGGGAGTGAGGTATACGGGGTGACGATGGGAGTGAGGAATACGGGGAGACGGTGGGAGTGAGGGATACGGGGAGACGGTGGGAGTGAGGAATACGGGGAGATGGTGGGAGTGAGAGATACAGGGTGACGGTGGGAGTGAGGGAGACGGAGAGACGGTGGGTGTGAGGGAAACGGGGGGACGGTGGGAGTGAGGGATATGGGGAGACAGTAGGTGTGAGGGATAGGGGGAGACGATAGGAGTTAGGGATATGGGGAGACGGTGGGAGTGAGGGATCGGGGGAGATGGTGGGAGTGAGGGATACGGGGAAGACAGTAGGTGTGAGGGATACGGGGAGACTGTGGGAGTGAGGGATACGGAGATACGGTGGGAGTGAGTGATATGGGGAGACGGCCGGAGTGAGGGATATGGGTATCGGTGGGAGTGAGGGATACGGGGAGACAGTGGGTGTGAGGGATAGGGGGAGACGCTGGGAGTGAGTGATACGGGGAGACAGTGGGATTGAGGGATATGAGGAGACGGCGGGAATGAGGGATCTCGGGTATCGGTGGGAGTGAGTGGTACGGGGAGACGGTGGGACTGAGGGATACGGGGAGATGGTGGGAGAGAGGGACACAGGGAGCCCGTGGGAGTGAGGGATATGGGGAGATGGTGAGACTGAGGGATACGGGGAGACGGTGGGAGTGAGGGATACGGGGAGACGGTGGGAGTGAGGGATACAGGGAGCCCGTGGGAGTGAGGGATATGGGGAGATGGTGAGACTGAGGGATACGGGGAGACGGTGGGAGTGAGGGATACAGGGAGACGGTGGGACTGAGGGATACGGG
The DNA here is from genome assembly GCF_047496885.1 of Scyliorhinus torazame. NCBI lineage: Eukaryota > Metazoa > Chordata > Chondrichthyes > Carcharhiniformes > Scyliorhinidae > Scyliorhinus > Scyliorhinus torazame. The sequence goes on from NC_092722.1 coordinate 83,466,496, forward strand.
GAGATGGTGGGAGAGAGGGACACGGGGAGACGGCGGGAGTGAGTGATATGGGGAGACGGCAGGAGTGAGGAATATGGGTATCGGTGGGAGTGAGGGGTACGGGGAGACGGTGGAAGTGAGGGATACTGGAAGACTGCAGGGGTGAGGGATACGGGCAGACAGTGGGACTGAGGGATTCGGGAGATGGTGGGAGTGAGGGATAAGGGGAGACGGTGGGAGTGAGAGATACGGGGAGATGGTGGGAGTGAGGGACACAGGGAGACGGTGGGAGTGAGGGACACGGGCAGACGGTGGGAATGAGGGATACAGGGAGACGGTGGGAGTGAGGGATACAGGGAGATGGTGGGAGTGAGGGACACGGGGAGACGGTGGGAATGAGGGATACAGGGAGACGGTGGGAGTGAGGGATACAGGGAGATGGTGGGAGTGAGGGACACGGGCAGACGGTGGGAGTAAGCGATACGAGGAGGCGGTGGGAGTGAGGGATACGTGGAGACGGTGGGAGTGAGGGATACAGGGAGACGGTGGGAGTGAGGGAAACGTGGAGACGGTGGGAGTGAGGGATACAGGGAGACGGTAGGAGTGAGGGATAAGGGCAGACGGGGGGAGTGAGGGATTCGGGGAGATGGTGGGAGTGAGGGATATGGGGAGACGTTGACAGTGAGGGATAAGGGCAGACGGGGGGAGTGAGGTATTCGGGGAGATGGTGGGAGTGAGGGATATGGGGAGACGGTGGCAGTGAGGCACACGGGGAGACGGGGGGAGTGAGGGAGAAGGGTAGACGGTGGCCGTGAGGGATACGGGGAGACGATGGGAGTGAGGGGTACGGGGAGACGGTGGGAGTGAGTGATATGGGGAGACGGCGGGAGTGAGGAATATGGGTATCGGTGGGAGTGAGGGGTACGGGGAGATGGTGGAAGTGAGGGATACTGGAAGACTGCAGGAGTGAGGGATACGGGCAGACAGTGAGACTGAGGGATTCGGGAGATGGTGGGAGTGAGGGATAAGGGGAGACGGTGGGAGTGAGAGATACGGGGAGATGGTGGGAGTCAGGGACACGGGGTGACGGTGGGAGTGAGGGATACGGGGAGACGGTGGGAGTGAGGGATACAGAGTGACGGTGGGAGTGAGGGATTTGGGGAGACGGTGGGTATGAGGGATACGGGGAGACGGTGGGAGTGAGGGATAAGGGGAGACGGTGGGAGTGAGGGATACGGGGAGACGGTGGGAGTGAGGGATACGGGGAGACGGTGGGAGTGAGGGATACGGGGAGATGGTGGGAGTGAGGGATACGGGGTGACGGTGGGATTGAGGGATACGGGGTGACGGTGGGAGTGAGGGATACGGGGAGACGGTGGGAGTGAGGGATACCGGGAGACGGTGGGAGTGAGGGATATGGGGAGGCGGTGGGAGTGAGGGATACTGGGAGATGGTGGGAGTGAGGGATACCGGGAGACGGTGGGAGCGAGGGATACGGGGAGACGGTGGGAGTGAGGGATACGGGGAGATGGTGGGAGTGAGGGGACGGGGAGACGGTGGGAATGAGGGAGACGGGGAGAAGGTGGGAGTAACGGATATTGGGAGACGGTGTGATTGAGGGATACAGGGAGACAGTGGGAGTGAGGGATACGGGGAGACGGTGGGAGTGAGGGATACGGGGATGCAGTGGGAGTGAGGGATACGGGGAGTTGGTGGGAGTGAGGGACAAGGGGAGACGGTGGGAGCGAGGGATACGGGGAGACGGTGGGAGTCAGGGATACGGGGAGACGGTGGGAGTGAGGGATATGGGGTGACGGTGGGATTGAGGGATACGGGGAGAAGGTGGGAGTTAGGGATATTGGGAGACTGTGGGATTGAGGGATACAGGGAGACAGTGGGAGTGAGGAATACAGGGAGACGGTGGGAGTGAGGGACACGGGGTGACGGTGGGAGTGAGCGATAAGGGGAGACGGTGGGAGTGAGGGATACAGACAGACGGTGGGAGTGAGGGATACCGGGAGACGGTGGGAGTGAGGGATACGGGGAGACGGAGGGAGTGAGGGATACCGGGAGACGGTGGGAGCGAGGGATACGGGGAGACGGTGGGAGTGAGGGATACGGGGAGATGGTGGGAGCGAGGGGACGGGGAGACGGTGGGAGTGAGGGATACCGGGAGACGGTGGGAGCGAGCGATACGGGGAGACGGTGGGAGTGAGGGATACGGGGAGATGCTGGGAGTGAGGGATACGGGGAGACGGTGGGAGTGAGGGATACAGGGAGATGGTGGGAGTGAGGGATACCGGGAGACGGTGGGAGCGAGGGATACGGGGAGACGGTGGGGGTGAGGGATACGGGGAGATGGTGGGAGTGAGGGATACGGGGAGATGGTGGGAGTGAGGGATAGGGGGAGACGGTGGGAGTGAGGGATAAGGGGAGACGGTGAGACTGGGGGATACGGTGAGACGGTGGGAGTGAGGGACACAGGGAGACGGTGGGACTGAGGGATACGGGGAGATGGTGGGAGAGAGGGACACGGGGAGACGGCGGGAGTGAGTGATATGGGGAGACGGCGGGAGTGAGGAACATGGGTATCGGTGGGAGTGAGGGGTACGGGGAGACGGTGGAAGTGAGGGATACTGGAAGACTGCAGGGGTGAGGGATACGGGCAGACAGTGGGACTGAGGGATTCGGGAGATGGTGGGAGTGAGGGATAAGGGGAGACGGTGGGAGTGAGAGATACGGAGAGATGGGGGGAGTGAGGGACACAGGGAGACGGTGGGACTGAGGGATACGGGGAGATGGTGGGAGAGAGGGACACGGGGAGACGGTGGGAATGAGGGATACAGGGAGACGGTGGGAGTGAGGGATACAGGGAGATGGTGGGAGTGAGGGACACGGGCAGACGGTGGGAGTGAGCGATACGAGGAGGCGGTGGGAGTGAGGGATACGTGGAGACGGTGGGAGTGAGGGATACAGGGAGACGGTGGGAGTGAGGGAAACGTGGAGACGGTGGGAGTGAGGGATACAGGGAGACCGCAGGAGTGAGGGATAAGGGCAGACGGGGGGAGTGAGGGATTCGGGGAGATGGTGGGAGTGAGGGATATGGGGAGACGTTGACAGTGAGGGATAAGGGCAGACGGGGGGAGTGAGGGATTCGGGGAGATGGTGGGAGTGAGGGATATGGGGAGACGGTGGCAGTGAGGGACACGGGGAGACGGGGGGAGTGAGGGAGAAGGGTAGACGGCGGGAGTGAGGAATATGGGTATCGGTGGGAGTGAGGGGTACGGGGAGATGGTGGAAGTGAGGGATACGGGGAGACGGTGGGAGCGAGGGATACGGGGAGACGGTAGGAGTGAGGGATTCGGGAGATGGTGGGAGTGAGGGATAAGGGGAGACGGTGGGAGTGAGAGATACGGGGAGATGGTGGGAGTGAGGGATACGGGGAGACGGTGGGAGCGAGGGATACGGGGAGACGGTAGGAGTGAGGGATACGGGGAGAAGGTGGGAGTGAGGGATACAGTGAGACGCTGGGAGTGAGGGACGCGGGGTGACGGTGGGAGTGAGGGATACGGGGAGACGGTGGGAGTGAGGGATACAGACAGACGGTGGGAGTGAGGGATACGGGGAGACGGTGGGAGTGAGGGATATGGGGAGGCGGTGGGAGTGAGGGATACTGGGAGATGGTGGGAGTGAGGGATACCGGGAGACGGTGGGAGCGAGGGATACGGGGAGATGGTGGGAGCGAGGGGACGGGGAGACGGTGGGAGTGAGGGATACCGGGAGACGGTGGGAGCGAGGGATACGGGGAGACGGTGGGAGTGAGGGATACGGGGAGATGGTGGGAGTGAGGGATACGGGGAGACGGTGGGAGTGAGGGATACAGGGAGATGGTGGGAGTGAGGGATACCGGGAGACGGTGGGAGCGAGGGATACGGGGAGACGGTGGGAGTGAGGGATACGGGGAGATGGTGGGAGTGAGGGATACGGGGAGATGGTGGGACTGAGGGATACGGGGAGACGGTGGGAGTGAGGGATAGGGGAGACGGTGGGAGTGAGGGATACGGGGAGACGGTGGGAGTGAGGGATACGGGGAGATGGTGGGAGTGAGGGATAAGGGGAGACGGTGGGACTGAGGGATACGGGAGACGGTGGGAGTGAGGGAAACGGGGGGACGGTGGGATTGAGGGATACAGGGAGATGGCAGGACTGAGGGATACAGGGAGACGGTGGGAATGAGGGATATGTGGAGACGGTGGGAGTGAGGGATAAGAAGAGGCGTTGGGAGTGATGGATACGGGGAGCCGATGGGAGTGAGGGATACAGGGAGCCCGTGGGAGTGAGGGATACGGGGAGACAGTGGGAGTGAGGGATACGGGGAGACGGTGGGAGTGAGGGATACGGGGATGCAGTGGGAGTGAGGGATACGGGGAGATGGTGGGAGTGAGGGACAAGGGGAGACGGTGGGAGCGAGGGATACGGGGAGACTGTGGGAGTGAGGGATACGGGGAGACGGTGGGAGTGAGGGATACGGGGTGACGGTGGGATTGAGGGATACGGGGAGAAGGTGGGAGTGAGGGATATTGGGAGACTGTGGGATTGAGGGATACAGGGAGACAGTGGGAGTGAGGAATACAGGGAGACGGTGGGAGTGAGGGACACGGGGTGACGGTGGGAGTGAGCGATAAGGGGAGACGGTGGGAGTGAGGGATACCGGGAGACAGTGGGAGCGAGGGATACGGGGAGACGGTGGGAGTGAGGGATACGGGGAGATGGTGGGAGCGAGGTGACGGCGAGACGGTGGGAGTGAGGGATACGGGGTGACGGTGGGATTGAGGGATACGGGGAGAAGGTGGGAGTGAGGGATATTGGGAGACTGTGGGATTGAGGGATACAGGGAGACAGTGGGAGTGAGGAATACAGGGAGACGGTGGGAGTGAGGGACACGGGGTGACGGTGGGAGTGAGCGATAAGGGGAGACGGTGGGAGTGAGGGATACCGGGAGACAGTGGGAGCGAGGGATACGGGGAGACGGTGGGAGTGAGGAATACAGGGAGACGGTGGGAGTGAGGGACACGGGGTGACGGTGGGAGTGAGCGATAAGGGGAGACGGTGGGAGTGAGGGATACAGGGAGACAGTGGGAGTGAGGAATACAGGGAGATGGTGGGAGTGAGGGATACGGGGAGACGGTGGGAGTGAGGGATACAGGGAGATGGTGGGAGTGAGGGATACCGGGAGACGGTGGGAGCGAGGGATACGGGGAGACGGTGGGAGTGAGGGATACGGGGAGATGGTGGGAGTGAGGGACACGGGGTGACGGTGGGAGTGAGCGATAAGGGGAGACGGTGGGAGTGAGGGATACAGACAGACGGTGGGAGTGAGGGATACGGGGAGATGGTGGGAGTGAGGGATACGGGGAGACAGTGGGAGCGAGGGATACAGGGAGATGGTGGGAGTGAGGGATATGTGGAGACGGTGGGAGTGAGGGATAAGAAGAGGCGATGGGAGTGATGGATACGGGGAGATGGTGAGTCTGAGGGATACGGGGAAACGGTGGGAGTGAGGGACACAGGGAGACGGTGGGACTGAGGGATACGGGGAGATGGTGGGAGAGAGGGACACGGGGAGACGGTGGGAGCGAGGGATACGGGGAGACGGTGGGAATGAGGGATATGTGGAGACGGTGGGAGTGAGGGATAAGAAGAGGCGATGGGAGTGATGGATACGGGGAGATGGTGAGACTGAGGGATACGGGGAAACGGTGGGAGTGAGGGACACAGGGAGACGGTGGGACTGAGGGATACGGGGAGATGGTGGGAGAGAGGGACACGGGGAGACGGTGGGAGTGAGTGATATGGGGAGACGGCGGGAGTGAGGAATATGGGTATCGGTGGGAGTGAGGGGTACGGGGAGACGGTGGAAGTGAGGGATACTGGAAGACTGCAGGAGTGAGGGATACGGGCAGACAGTGGGACTGAGGGATGCGGGAGATGGTGGGAGTGAGGGAAACGTGGAGACGATGGGAGTGAGGGGTACAGGGAGACGGTAGGAGTGAGGGATAAGGGCAGACGGGGGGAGTGAGGGATTTGGGGAGATAGTGGGAGGGAGGGATATGGGGAGACGGTGGCAGTGAGGGACACAGGGAGACGGTGGGAGTGAGGGATACAGGGAGATGGTGGGAGTGAGGGACACGGGGTGACGGTGGGAGTGAGGGATACGGGGAGACAGTGGGAGTAAGGGATAAGGTGAGACGGTGGGAGTGAGGGATACGGGGAGACGGTGGGAATGAGGGAAACAGGGAGACGGTGGGAGTGAGGGATACAGGGAGATGGTGGGAGTGAGGGACACGGGGAGACGGTGGGAGTGAGCGATTCGAGGAGGCGGTGGTAGTGAGGGATACGTGGAGACGGTGGGAGTGAGGGATACAGGGAGACGGTGGGAGTGAGGGAAACGTGGAGACGGTGGGAGTGAGGGAAACGTGGAGACGGTGGGAGTGAGGTGTACAGGGAGACGGTAGGAGTGAGGGATAAGGGCAGACGGGGGGAGTGAGGGAATCGGGGAGATGGCGGGAGTGAGGGATATGGGGAGACGGTGGCAGTGAGGGATAACGGCAGACGGGGGGAGTGAGAGATTCGGGGAGATGGTGGGAGTGAGGGATATGGCGAGACGGTGGCAGTGAGGGACACGGGGAGACGGGGGGAGTGAGGGAGAAGGGGAGACGGTGGCAGAGAGGGATACGGGGAGACGATGGGAGTGAGGGGTACGGGGAGACGGTGGGAGTGAGTGATATGGGGAGACGGCGGGAGTGAGGAATATGGGTATCGGTGGGAGTGAGGGGTACGGGGAGACGGTGGGACTGAGGGATTCGGGAGATGGTGGGAGTGAGGGATAAGGGGAGACGGTGGGAGTGAGAGATACGGGGAGATGGTGGGAGTGAGGGACACGGGGTGACGGTGGGAGTGAGGGATACGGGGAGACGGTGGGAGTGAGGGATAACGGGAGACGGTAGGAGCGAGGGATACGGGGAGACGGTGGGAGTGAGGGATACGGGGAGATGGTGGGAGTGAGGGATACGGGGAGATGGTGGGAGTGAGGGACACGGGGAGATGGTGGGAGTGAGGGATACGGGGAGACGGTGGGAGTGAGGGATAGGGGGAGACGGTGGGAGTGAGGGATACGGGGAGACGGTGGGAGTGAGGGATAGGGGGAGAAAGTGGGAGGGAGCGATACGGGGAGATGGTGGGAGTGAGGGATAAGGGGAGACGGTGGGAGCGAGGGATACGGGGAGACGGTGGGAGAGAGGGACACGGGGAGACGGTGGGAATGAGGGATACAGGGAGACGGTGGGAGTGAGGGATAGAGGGAGATGGTGGGAGTGAGGGACACGGGCAGACGGTGGGAGTGAGCGATACGAGGAGGCGGTGGGAGTGAGGGATACGTGGAGACGGTGGGAGTGAGGGATACAGGGAAACGGTGGGAGTGAGGGAAACGTGGAGACGGTGGGAGTGAGGGATACAGGGAGACGGTAGGAGTGAGGGATAAGGGCAGACGGGGGGAGTGAGGGAAACGGGGGGACGGTGGGATTGAGGGATACAGGGAGATGGCAGGACTGAGGGATACAGGGAGACAGTGGGACTGAGGGATTCGGGAGATGGTGGGAGTGTGGGATAAGGGGAGACGGTGGGAGTGAGAGATACGGGGAGATGGTGGGAGTGAGGGACACGGGGTGACGGTGGGAGTGAGGGATACGGGGAGACGGTGGGAGTGAGGGATACAGAGTGACGGTGGGAGTGAGGGATATGGGGAGACGGTGGGTGTGAGGGATACGGGGAGACGGTGGGAGTGAGGGATACGGGGATGCAGTGGGAGTGAGCGATACAGGGAGATGGTGGGAGTGAGGGATAAGGGGATTCGGTGGTAGCGAGGGATACGGGGAGACGGTGGGAGTGAGGGATACGGGGAGACGGTGGGAGTGATGGATACGGTGTGACGGTGGGATTGAGGGATACGGGGAGACTGTGGGATTGAGGGATACAGGGAGACAGTGGGAGTGAGGGATACAGGGAGACGGTGGGAGTGAGGGTCACGGGGTGATGATGGGAGTGAGGGATACGGGGAGACGGTGGGAGTGAAGGATACGGGGAGGCGGTGGGAGTGAGGGATACGGGGAGATGGTGGGAGTGAGGGATACCGAGAGAGGGTGGGAGCGAGGGATACGGGGAGACGGTGGGAGTGAGGGATACGGGGAGATGGTGGGAGTGAGGGGACGGGGAGACGGTGGGAATGAGGGATACTGGGAGAAGGTGGGAGTGACAGATATTGGGAGACGGTGGGATTGAGGGATACAGGGAGACAGTGGGAGTGAGGGATACCGGGAGACGGTGGGAGTGAGGGATACGGGGATGTAGTGGGAGTCAGGGATACGGGGAGATGGTGGGAGTGAGGGACAAGGGGAGACGGTGGGAGCGAGGGATACGGGATGACGGTGGGAGTGAGGCATACGGGGAGACGGTGGGAGTGAGGGATACGGGTGAGGTTGGGATTGAGGGATACGGGGAGAAGGTGGGAGTGAGGGATATTGGGAGACTGTGGGATTGAGGGATACAGGGAGACAGTGGGAGTGAGGGATACAGGGAGACGGTGGGAGTGAGGGACACGGGGTGATGGTGGGAGTGAGGAATAAGGGGAGACGGTGGGAGTGAGGGATACAGACAGACGGTGGGAGTATGGGTGATGGGGAGACGATGTGCGTTAGCGATACGGGGAGACGGTGGGAGTGAGTGATACGGGGAGACGGTGGGAGTGAGAGGTACGGGGAGATGGTGGGAGTGAGGGATACGGGGAGACGGTGGGAGTGAGGGATATGGGGAGACGGTGGGAGTGAGGGATACGGGAAGACAGCGGGATTGAGGGATATGGGAGACGGTGGGAGAGAGGGACACGGGGAGACGGTGGGAATGAGGGATACAGGGAGACGGTGGGAGTGAGGGATAGAGGGAGATGGTGGGAGTGAGTGATATGGGGAGACGGCGGGAGTGAGGAATATGGGTATCGGTGGGAGTGAGGGGTACGGGGAGACGGTGGAAGTGAGGGATCCTGGAAGACTGCAGGAGTGAGGGATACGGGCAGACAGTGGGACTGAGGGATTCGGGAGATGGTGGGAGTGAGGGATAAGGGGAGACGGTGGGAGTGAGAGATACGGGGAGATGGTGGGAGTGAGGGACACGGGGTGACGGTGGGAGTGAGGGATACGGGGAGACGGTGGGAGTGAGGGATAACGGGAGACGGTAGGAGCGAGGGATACGGGGAGACGGTGGGAGTGAGGGATACGGGGAGATGGTGGGAGTGAGGGATACGGGGAGATGGTGGGAGTGAGGGACACGGGGAGATGGTGGGAGTGAGGGATACGGGGAGACGGTGGGAGTGAGGGATAGGGGGAGACGGTGGGAGTGAGGGATACGGGGAGACGGTGGGAGTGAGGGATAGGGGGAGAAAGTGGGAGGGAGCGATACGGGGAGATGGTGGGAGTGAGGGATAAGGGGAGACGGTGGGAGCGAGGGATACGGGGAGACGGTGGGAGAGAGGGACACGGGGAGACGGTGGGAATGAGGGATACAGGGAGACGGTGGGAGTGAGGGATAGAGGGAGATGGTGGGAGTGAGGGACACGGGCAGACGGTGGGAGTGAGCGATACGAGGAGGCGGTGGGAGTGAGGGATACGTGGAGACGGTGGGAGTGAGGGATACAGGGAAACGGTGGGAGTGAGGGAAACGTGGAGACGGTGGGAGTGAGGGATACAGGGAGACGGTAGGAGTGAGGGATAAGGGCAGACGGGGGGAGTGAGGGAAACGGGGGGACGGTGGGATTGAGGGATACAGGGAGATGGCAGGACTGAGGGATACAGGGAGACAGTGGGACTGAGGGATTCGGGAGATGGTGGGAGTGTGGGATAAGGGGAGACGGTGGGAGTGAGAGATACGGGGAGATGGTGGGAGTGAGGGACACGGGGTGACGGTGGGAGTGAGGGATACGGGGAGACGGTGGGAGTGAGGGATACAGAGTGACGGTGGGAGTGAGGGATATGGGGAGACGGTGGGTGTGAGGGATACGGGGAGACGGTGGGAGTGAGGGATACGGGGATGCAGTGGGAGTGAGCGATACAGGGAGATGGTGGGAGTGAGGGATAAGGGGATTCGGTGGTAGCGAGGGATACGGGGAGACGGTGGGAGTGAGGGATACGGGGAGACGGTGGGAGTGATGGATACGGTGTGACGGTGGGATTGAGGGATACGGGGAGACTGTGGGATTGAGGGATACAGGGAGACAGTGGGAGTGAGGGATACAGGGAGACGGTGGGAGTGAGGGTCACGGGGTGATGGTGGGAGTGAGGGATACGGGGAGACGGTGGGAGTGAAGGATACGGGGAGGCGGTGGGAGTGAGGGATACGGGGAGATGGTGGGAGTGAGGGATACCGAGAGAGGGTGGGAGCGAGGGATACGGGGAGACGGTGGGAGTGAGGGATACGGGGAGATGGTGGGAGTGAGGGGACGGGGAGACGGTGGGAATGAGGGATACTGGGAGAAGGTGGGAGTGACAGATATTGGGAGACGGTGGGATTGAGGGATACAGGGAGACAGTGGGAGTGAGGGATACCGGGAGACGGTGGGAGTGAGGGATACGGGGATGTAGTGGGAGTCAGGGATACGGGGAGATGGTGGGAGTGAGGGACAAGGGGAGACGGTGGGAGCGAGGGATACGGGATGACGGTGGGAGTGAGGCATACGGGGAGACGGTGGGAGTGAGGGATACGGGTGAGGTTGGGATTGAGGGATACGGGGAGAAGGTGGGAGTGAGGGATATTGGGAGACTGTGGGATTGAGGGATACAGGGAGACAGTGGGAGTGAGGGATACAGGGAGACGGTGGGAGTGAGGGACACGGGGTGATGGTGGGAGTGAGGAATAAGGGGAGACGGTGGGAGTGAGGGATACAGACAGACGGTGGGAGTATGGGTGATGGGGAGACGATGTGCGTTAGCGATACGGGGAGACGGTGGGAGTGAGTGATACGGGGAGACGGTGGGAGTGAGAGGTACGGGGAGATGGTGGGAGTGAGGGATACGGGGAGACGGTGGGAGTGAGGGATATGGGGAGACGGTGGGAGTGAGGGATACGGGAAGACAGCGGGATTGAGGGATATGGGAGACGGTGGGAGAGAGGGACACGGGGAGACGGTGGTAATGAGGGATACAGGGAGACGGTGGGAGTGAGGGATAGAGGGAGATGGTGGGAGTGAGGGACACGGGCAGACGGTGGGAGTGAGCGATACGAGGAGGCGGTGGGAGTGAGGGATACGTGGAGACGGTGGGAGTGAGGGATACAGGGAAACGGTGGGAGTGAGGGAAACGTGGAGACGGTGGGAGTGAGGGATACAGGGAGACGGTAGGAGTGAGGGATAAGGGCAGACGGGGGGAGTGAGGGAAACGGGGGGACGGTGGGATTGAGGGATACAGGGAGATGGCAGGACTGAGGGATACAGGGAGACAGTGGGACTGAGGGATTCGGGAGATGGTGGGAGTGTGGGATAAGGGGAGACGGTGGGAGTGAGAGATACGGGGAGATGGTGGGAGTGAGGGACACGGGGTGACGGTGGGAGTGAGGGATACGGGGAGACGGTGGGAGTGAGGGATACAGAGTGACGGTGGGAGTGAGGGATATGGGGAGACGGTGGGTGTGAGGGATACGGGGAGACGGTGGGAGTGAGGGATACGGGGATGCAGTGGGAGTGAGCGATACAGGGAGATGGTGGGAGTGAGTGATAAGGGGATTCGGTGGGAGCGAGGGATACGGGGAGACGGTGGGAGTGAGGGATACGGGGAGACGGTGGGAGTGATGGATACGGTGTGACGGTGGAATTGAGGGATACGGGGAGACTGTGGGATTGAGGGATACAGGGAGACAGTGGGAGTGAGGGATACAGGGAGACGGTGGGAGTGAGGGACACGGGGTGATGGTGGGAGTGAGGGATACGGGGAGACGGTGGGAGTGAAGGATACGGGGAGGCGGTGGGAGTGAGGGATACGGGGAGATGGTGGGAGTGAGGGATACCGAGAGAGGGTGGGAGCGAGGGATACGGGGAGACAGTCGGAGTGAGGGACATGGGGAGACGGTGGAACTGAGGTACACGGGGAGACACTGAGGGATACGGAGAGACGGTGGGAGTGAGGGATACGGGGAGACAGTGGGATTGAGAGATATGGGGAGACGGCGGGAGTGAGGGATATGGGGTATCGGTGGGAGTGAGAGGTACGGGGAGATGGTGAGAGTGAGGGATACCGGAAGACGGCGGGAGTGTGGGATACGGGCTGACGGTGGGTCTGAGGGATACGGGAAGGCGGTGGGAGTGAGGGACACAGAGAGATGGTGGGAGTGAGGGATACGGGGAGACGGTGGAAGTGAGGGGTACGGGGAGACGGTGGGAGTGAGGGATACGGGGAGATGGTGGGAGTGAGGGATACAGAGAAACGGAGGGAATGAGTGATACGGAGAGACGGTGCAAGTGAGGGATACGGGAAGACAGTGGGATTGAGGGATACGGGGAGATGGTGGGAGTTAGGGATACGGGGGGACGGTTGGAGTGAGGGATACGGGGCACGGAGGAAATGAGGGATACGGGGAGATGGTGGGAGTGAGGGATACGGGGAGAAGGTGGGAGTGAGGGATACGGGGAGAAGGTGTGAGTGAGGGATACGGTGAGACAGTCGGAGTGAGGGACATGGGGAGACAGTGGGACTGAGGGACACGGGGAGACAGTCGGAGTGTGGGACATGGGGAGACGGTGGGAGTGAGGGATCTAGGGAGACGCTGGGAGTTGGGGATACGGGGAGACTGTGGAAGTAAATGATACGGGGAGACGGTGGGAGTGAGGGATACGGAGAGACGGTGGCAGTGATGAATACGGGGAGACAGTGGGATTGAGGGATATGGGGAGACGGCGGGAGTGAGGGATATGGGGTATCGGTGGGAGTGAGGGGTACGGGGAGACGGTGGGAGTGAGGGATACCGGAAGACGGCGGGAGTGAGGGATACGGGCAGACGGTGGGACTGAGGGATACGGGGAGACGGTGGGAGTGAGGGACACAGAGAGAAGGTGGGAGTGAGGGATACGGGGAGACGGTGGGAGTGAGGGATACGGGGAGACGGTGGGATCGAGGGATACGGGGAGACGGTGGGATTGAGGGATACAGGGAGGCAGTGGTAATGAGGGATATGGGGAGACGGTGGGAGTGAGGGATCTGGGGAGACGGTGGGAGTTGGGGATACGGGGAGACTGTGGAAGTGAGTGATGCGGGGAGACGGTGGAAGTGAGGGATACCGAGAGACGGTGGGAGTGAGGGATACGGGGAGACAGTGGGATTGAGGGAGATGTTGAGACGGCGGGAGTGAGGGATATGGGGTATCGGTGGGAGGGAGGGGTACGGGGAGGCGGTGGGAGTGAGGGATACCGGAAGACGGCGGGACTGTGGGATACGGACTGACGGTGGGACTGAGGGATACGGGGAGACGGTGGGAGTGAGGGATACGGGGAGATAGTGGGAGTGAGGGATACGGGGAGACGGTGGGAGTGAGGGATAGGGGGAGACGGTGGGAGTGAGGGATCTGGGTGAACGGTGGCAGTGAGGGATACGGGGAGACTGTGGGAGTGAGTGATATGGGGAGATGGTGGGAGTGATGGATACAGGGCGATGGTGGGGAGTGAGGTGTACAGGGAGAAGGTGGGGAGTGAGGAATACGGGGAGACGGTGGGAGTGAGGGATACGGGGGACGGTGGGAGTGAGGGATAGAGGGAGACGGTGGGAGTGAGGGACACGGGGAGACGGTGGGAGCGAGGAATACGGGGAGACGGTGGGAGTGAGGGATACGGGGAGACTGGGAGTGAGGGATATGGGGAGACGGCGGGAGTGAGGGATACGGGAAGACGGGAGGAGTGAGGGATACGGGGAGAATGTGGGAGTGAGGTGTACGGGGAGACGGTGGGAGTGAGGGATACGGGGAGATGGTGGGAGTGAGGGATACAGATAAACGGTGGGAATGAGGGATACGGAGAGACGGAGGGAGTGAGGGATACGGGGTGACATTGGAATTGAGGGATATGGGGAGACGGCGGGAGTGAGTGATATGGGGTATCGGTGGGAGTGAGGGGTACGGGGAGACGGTCGGAGTGAGGGATACCGGAAGACGGCGGGAGTGAGGGATACGGGCAGACGGTGGGACTGAGGGATACGGGGAAACGGTGGGAGTGAGGGACACAGAGAGACGGTGGGAGTGAGGGATACGGGGAGACGGTGGGAGTGAGGGATACGGGGAGACGGTGGGAGCGAGGGATACGGGGAGACGGTGGGATTGAGGGATACAGGGAGACAGTGGTAATGAGGGATATGGGGAGACGGTGGGAGTGAGGGATCTGGGGAGATGGTGGGAGTGCGGGATACGGGCAGACGGTGGGACTGAGGGATACGGGGAGACGGTGGGAGTGAGGGACACAGAGAGAAGGTGGGAGTGAGGGATACGGGGAGACGGTGGGAGTGAGGGATACGGGGAGACGGTGGGATCGAGGGATACGGGGAGACGGTGGGAGTGAAGGATACGGGGAGGCGGTGGGAGTGAGGGATACGGGGAGATGGTGGGAGTGAGGGATACCGAGAGAGGGTGGGAGCGAGGGATACGGGGAGACAGTCGGAGTGAGGGACATGGGGAGACGGTGGAACTGAGGTACACGGGGAGACACTGAGGGATACGGAGAGACGGTGGGAGTGAGGGATACGGGGAGACAGTGGGATTGAGAGATATGGGGAGACGGCGGGAGTGAGGGATATGGGGTATCGGTGGGAGTGAGAGGTACGGGGAGATGGTGAGAGTGAGGGATACCGGAAGACGGCGGGAGTGTGGGATACGGGCTGACGGTGGGTCTGAGGGATACGGGAAGGCGGTGGGAGTGAGGGACACAGAGAGATGGTGGGAGTGAGGGATACGGGGAGACGGTGGAAGTGAGGGGTACGGGGAGACGGTGGGAGTGAGGGATACGGGGAGATGGTGGGAGTGAGGGATACAGAGAAACGGAGGGAATGAGTGATACGGAGAGACGGTGCAAGTGAGGGATACGGGAAGACAGTGGGATTGAGGGATACGGGGAGATGGTGGGAGTTAGGGATACGGGGGGACGGTTGGAGTGAGGGATACGGGGCACGGAGGAAATGAGGGATACGGGGAGATGGTGGGAGTGAGGGATACGGGGAGAAGGTGGGAGTGAGGGATACGGGGAGAAGGTGTGAGTGAGGGATACGGTGAGACAGTCGGAGTGAGGGACATGGGGAGACAGTGGGACTGAGGGACACGGGGAGACAGTCGGAGTGTGGGACATGGGGAGACGGTGGGAGTGAGGGATCTAGGGAGACGCTGGGAGTTGGGGATACGGGGAGACTGTGGAAGTAAATGATACGGGGAGACGGTGGGAGTGAGGGATACGGAGAGACGGTGGCAGTGATGAATACGGGGAGACAGTGGGATTGAGGGATATGGGGAGACGGCGGGAGTGAGGGATATGGGGTATCGGTGGGAGTGAGGGGTACGGGGAGACAGTGGGAGTGAGGGATACCGGAAGACGGCGGGAGTGAGGGATACGGGCAGACGGTGGGACTGAGGGATACGGGGAGACGGTGGGAGTGAGGGACACAGAGAGAAGGTGGGAGTGAGGGATACGGGGAGACGGTGGGAGTGAGGGATACGGGGAGACGGTGGGATCGAGGGATACGGGGAGACGGTGGGATTGAGGGATACAGGGAGGCAGTGGTAATGAGGGATATGGGGAGACGGTGGGAGTGAGGGATCTGGGGAGACGGTGGGAGTTGGGGATACGGGGAGACTGTGGAAGTGAGTGATGCGGGGAGACGGTGGGAGTGAGGGATACCGAGAGACGGTGGGAGTGAGGGATACGGGGAGACAGTGGGATTGAGGGAGATGTTGAGACGGCGGGAGTGAGGGATATGGGGTATCGGTGGGAGGGAGGGGTACGGGGAGGCGGTGGGAGTGAGGGATACCGGAAGACGGCGGGACTGTGGGATACGGACTGACGGTGGGACTGAGGGATACGGGGAGACGGTGGGAGTGAGGGATACGGGGAGATAGTGGGAGTGAGGGATACGGGGAGACGGTGGGAGTGAGGGATAGGGGGAGACGGTGGGAGTGAGGGATCTGGGTGAACGGTGGCAGTGAGGGATACGGGGAGACTGTGGGAGTGAGTGATATGGGGAGATGGTGGGAGTGATGGATACAGGGCGATGGTGGGGAGTGAGGTGTACAGGGAGAAGGTGGGGAGTGAGGAATACGGGGAGACGGTGGGAGTGAGGGATACGGGGGACGGTGGGAGTGAGGGATAGAGGGAGACGGTGGGAGTGAGGGACACGGGGAGACGGTGGGAGCGAGGAATACGGGGAGACGGTGGGAGTGAGGGATACGGGGAGACTGGGAGTGAGGGATATGGGGAGACGGCGGGAGTGAGGGATACGGGAAGACGGGAGGAGTGAGGGATACGGGGAGAATGTGGGAGTGAGGTGTACGGGGAGACGGTGGGAGTGAGGGATACGGGGAGATGGTGGGAGTGAGGGATACAGATAAACGGTGGGAATGAGGGATACGGAGAGACGGAGGGAGTGAGGGATACGGGGTGACATTGGAATTGAGGGATATGGGGAGACGGCGGGAGTGAGTGATATGGGGTATCGGTGGGAGTGAGGGGTACGGGGAGACGGTCGGAGTGAGGGATACCGGAAGACGGCGGGAGTGAGGGATACGGGCAGACGGTGGGACTGAGGGATACGGGGAGACGGTGGGAGTGAGGGACACAGAGAGACGGTGGGAGTGAGGGCTACGGGGAGACGGTGGGAGTGAGGGATACGGGGAGACGGTGGGAGCGAGGGATACGGGGAGACGGTGGGATTGAGGGATACAGGGAGACAGTGGTAATGAGGGATATGGGGAGACGGTGGGAGTGAGGGATCTGGGGAGATGGTGGGAGTGCGGGATACGGGCAGACGGTGGGACTGAGGGATACGGGGAGACGGTGGGAGTGAGGGACACAGAGAGAAGGTGGGAGTGATGGATACGGGGAGACGGTGGGAGTGAGGGATACGGGGAGACGGTGGGATCGAGGGATACGGGGAGACGGTGGGATTGAGGGATACAGGGAGGCAGTGGTAATGAGGGATATGGGGAGACGATGGGAGTGAGGGATCTGGGGAGACGGTGGGAGTTGGGGATACGGGGAGACTGTGGAAGTGAGTGATGCGGGGAGACGGTGGGAGTGAGGGATACCGAGAGACGGTGGGAGTGAGGGATACGGGGAGACAGTGGGATTGAGGAAGATGTTGAGACGGCGGGAGTGAGGGATATGGGGTATCGGTGGGAGGGAGGGGTACGGGGAGGCGGTGGGAGTGAGGGATACCGGAAGACGGCGGGACTGTGGGATACGGACTGACGGTGGGACTGAGGGATACGGGGAGACGGTGGGAGTGAGGGATACGGGGAGATAGTGGGAGTGAGGGATACGGGGAGACGGTGGGAGTGAGGGATAGGGGGAGACGGTGGGAGTGAGGGATCTGGGTGAACGGTGGCAGTGAGGGATACGGGGAGACTGTGGGAGTGAGTGATATGGGGAGATGGTGGGAGTGAGGGATACAGGGCGATGGTGGGGAGTGAGGTGTACAGGGAGAAGGTGGGGATTGAGGAATACGGGGAGACGGTGGGAGTGAGGGATACGGGGGACGGTGGGAGTGAGGGATAGAGGGAGACGGTGGGAGTGAGGGACACGGGGAGACGGTGGGAGCGAGGAATACGGGGAGACGGTGGGAGTGAGGGATACGGGGAGACTGGGAGTGAGGGATATGGGGAGACGGCGGGAGTGAGGGATACGGGAAGACGGGAGGAGTGAGGGATACGGGGAGAATGTGGGAGTGAGGTGTACGGGGAGACGGTGGGAGTGAGGGATACGGGGAGATGGTGGGAGTGAGGGATACAGATAAACGGTGGGAATGAGGGATACGGAGAGACAGAGGGAGTGAGGGATACGGGGTGACATTGGAATTGAGGGATATGGGGAGACGGCGGGAGTGAGTGATATAGGGTATCGGTGGGAGTGAGGGGTACGGGGAGACGGTCGGAGTGAGGGATACCGGAAGACGGCGGGAGTGAGGGATACGGGCAGACGGTGGGACTGAGTGATACGGGGAGACGGTGGGAGTGAGGGACACAGAGAGACGGTGGGAGTGAGGGATACGGGGAGACGGTGGGAGTGAGGGATACGGGGAGACGGTGGGATCGAGGGATACGGGGAGACGGTGGGATTGAGGGATACAGGGAGACAGTGGTAATGAGGGATATGGGGAGACGGTGGGAGTGAGGGATCTGGGGAGATGGTGGGAGTGCGGGATACGGAGAGACGGTGGGAGTGAGGGATACGGGGAGACAGTGGGATTGAGGGAGATGTTGAGACGGCGGGAGTGAGGGATATGGGGTAAATGTGGGAGTGAGGTGTACGGGGAGGCGGTGGGAGTGAGGGATACCGGAAGACGGCGGGAGTGTGGGATACGGGCTGACGGTGGGACTGAGGGATACGGGGAGACGGTGGGAGTGAGGGATACCGGAAGATGGCGGGAGTGTGGGATACGGGCTGACGGTGGGACTGAGGGATACGGGGAGACGGTGGGAGTGAGGGATACGGGGAGATGGTGGGAGTGAGGGATACGGGGAGACGGTGGGAGTGAGGGATAGGGGAGACGGTGGGAGTGAGGGATCTGGGTGAACGGTGGCAGTGAGTGATACGGGGAGACTGTGGGAGTGAGTGCTATGGGGAGATGGTGGGTGTGAGGGATACAGGGCGATGGTGGGGAGTGAGGTGTACAGGGAGAAGGTGGGGAGTGAGGAATACGGGGAGATGGTGGGAGTGAGGGATACGGGGGACGGTGGGAGTGAGGGAAACCGGAAGACGGTGGGAGTGAGGGATACGGGCAGACGGTGGGACTGAGGGATAGGGGGAGATTTTGGAATTGAGGGATATGGGAGACGGTGGGATTGAGCGAGACAGTGAGACGGTGGGATTGAGGGAGACAGTGAGACGGCGCGACCATCACGGTGGGAGTGATGGTCCGGGGAGATGGTGGGAGTGAGGGATAAGGGGAGATGGTGGGAGTGAGGGATACGGGGAGACGGTGGGAGTGAGGGATAGGGGGAGACGGTGGGAGTGAGGGATCTGGGTGAACGGTGGGAGTGAGGGATACGGGGAGACAGTGGGAGTGAGGGATACGGAGAGACGGTGGGAGTGAGGGATACGGGGAGACAGTGGGAGTGAGTGATATGGGGAGACGATGGGAGTGAGGGATACAGGGAGACAGTGGAAGTGAGGGATATGGGGAGACGGTGGGAGCTAAGAATACGGGGAAACGGTGGGAGTGAGGGATACGGGGAGACTGGGAGGAGTGAGGGATATGGGGACACGGTGGAAGTGAGGGGTACGGGGAGACGGTGGGAGTGAGGGATACGGGGAGATGGTGGGAGTGAGGGATACAGAGAAACGGTGGGAATGAGTGATACGGAGAGACGGTGCAAGTGAGGGATACGGGAAGACAGTGGGATTGAGGGATACGGGGAGATGGTGGGAGTTAGGGATACGGGGGGACGGTTGGAGTGAGGGATACGGGGCACGGAGGAAGTGAGGGATTCGGGGAGACGGTGGGAGTGAGGGATACGGGGAGAAGGTGGGAGTGAGGGATACGGGGAGAAGGTAGGAGTGAGGGATAGGGTGAGACGGTGGCAGTGAGGGATACGGGGAGAAGGTGTGAGTGAGGGATACGGTGAGACAGTCGGAGTGTGGGACATGGGGAGACGGTGGGAGTGAGGGATCTAGGGAGACGCTGGGAGTTGGGGATACGGGGAGACTGTGGAAGTAAGTGATACGGGGAGACGGTGGGAGTGAGGGATACGGAGAGACGGTGGCAGTGATGAATACGGAGAGACAGTGGGATTGAGGGATATGGGGAGACGGCGGGAGTGAGGGATATGGGGTATCGGTGGGAGTGAGGGGTACGGGGAGACGGTGGGAGTGAGTGATACCGGAATTCGGCGGGAGTGAGGGATACGGGCAGACGGTGGGACTGAGGGATACGGGGAGACGGTGGGAGTGAGGGACACAGAGAGAAGGTGGGAGTGAGGGATACGGGGAGACGGTGGGAGTGAGGGATACGGGGAGACGGTGGGATCGAGGGATACAGGGAGACAGTGGTAGTGAGGGATATGGAGAGCCGGTGGGAGTGAGGGATCTGGGGAGACGGTGGGAGTTGGGGATACGGGGAGACTGTGGAAGTGAGTGATGCGGGGAGACTGTGGGAGTGAGGGAAACGGAGAGACGGTGGGAGTGAGGGATACGGGGAGACAATGGGATTGAGGGATATGTTGAGACGGCGGGAGTGAGGGATATGGGGTATAGGTGGGAGTGAGAGGTACGGGAAGACGGCGAGAGTGTGGGATACGGGCTGACGGTGGGAGTGCGGGATAGAGGGAGATGGTGGGAGTGAGGGACACGGGCAGACGGTGGGAGTGAGCGATACGAGGAGGCGGTGGGAGTGAGGGATACGTGGAGACGGTGGGAGTGAGGGATACAGGGAAACGGTGGGAGTGAGGGAAACGTGGAGACGGTGGGAGTGAGGGATACAGGGAGACGGTAGGAGTGAGGGATAAGGGCAGACGGGGGGAGTGAGGGAAACGGGGGGACGGTGGGATTGAGGGATACAGGGAGATGGCAGGACTGAGGGATACAGGGAGACAGTGGGACTGAGGGATTCGGGAGATGGTGGGAGTGTGGGATAAGGGGAGACGGTGGGAGTGAGAGATACGGGGAGATGGTGGGAGTGAGGGACACGGGGTGACGGTGGGAGTGAGGGATACGGGGAGACGGTGGGAGTGAGGGATACAGAGTGACGGTGGGAGTGAGGGATATGGGGAGACGGTGGGTGTGAGGGATACGGGGAGACGGTGGGAGTGAGGGATACGGGGATGCAGTGGGAGTGAGCGATACAGGGAGATGGTGGGAGTGAGTGATAAGGGGATTCGGTGGGAGCGAGGGATACGGGGAGACGGTGGGAGTGAGGGATACGGGGAGACGGTGGGAGTGATGGATACGGTGTGACGGTGGAATTGAGGGATACGGGGAGACTGTGGGATTGAGGGATACAGGGAGACAGTGGGAGTGAGGGATACAGGGAGACGGTGGGAGTGAGGGACACGGGGTGATGGTGGGAGTGAGGGATACGGGGAGACGGTGGGAGTGAAGGATACGGGGAGGCGGTGGGAGTGAGGGATACGGGGAGATGGTGGGAGTGAGGGATACCGAGAGAGGGTGGGAGCGAGGGATACGGGGAGACAGTCGGAGTGAGGGACATGGGGAGACGGTGGAACTGAGGTACACGGGGAGACACTGAGGGATACGGAGAGACGGTGGGAGTGAGGGATACGGGGAGACAGTGGGATTGAGAGATATGGGGAGACGGCGGGAGTGAGGGATATGGGGTATCGGTGGGAGTGAGAGGTACGGGGAGATGGTGAGAGTGAGGGATACCGGAAGACGGCGGGAGTGTGGGATACGGGCTGACGGTGGGTCTGAGGGATACGGGAAGGCGGTGGGAGTGAGGGACACAGAGAGATGGTGGGAGTGAGGGATACGGGGAGACGGTGGAAGTGAGGGGTACGGGGAGACGGTGGGAGTGAGGGATACGGGGAGATGGTGGGAGTGAGGGATACAGAGAAACGGAGGGAATGAGTGATACGGAGAGACGGTGCAAGTGAGGGATACGGGAAGACAGTGGGATTGAGGGATACGGGGAGATGGTGGGAGTTAGGGATACGGGGGGACGGTTGGAGTGAGGGATACGGGGCACGGAGGAAATGAGGGATACGGGGAGATGGTGGGAGTGAGGGATACGGGGAGAAGGTGGGAGTGAGGGATACGGGGAGAAGGTGTGAGTGAGGGATACGGTGAGACAGTCGGAGTGAGGGACATGGGGAGACAGTGGGACTGAGGGACACGGGGAGACAGTCGGAGTGTGGGACATGGGGAGACGGTGGGAGTGAGGGATCTAGGGAGACGCTGGGAGTTGGGGATACGGGGAGACTGTGGAAGTAAATGATACGGGGAGACGGTGGGAGTGAGGGATACGGAGAGACGGTGGCAGTGATGAATACGGGGAGACAGTGGGATTGAGGGATATGGGGAGACGGCGGGAGTGAGGGATATGGGGTATCGGTGGGAGTGAGGGGTACGGGGAGACGGTGGGAGTGAGGGATACCGGAAGACGGCGGGAGTGAGGGATACGGGCAGACGGTGGGACTGAGGGATACGGGGAGACGGTGGGAGTGAGGGACACAGAGAGAAGGTGGGAGTGAGGGATACGGGGAGACGGTGGGAGTGAGGGATACGGGGAGACGGTGGGATCGAGGGATACGGGGAGACGGTGGGATTGAGGGATACAGGGAGGCAGTGGTAATGAGGGATATGGGGAGACGGTGGGAGTGAGGGATCTGGGGAGACGGTGGGAGTTGGGGATACGGGGAGACTGTGGAAGTGAGTGATGCGGGGAGACGGTGGGAGTGAGGGATACCGAGAGACGGTGGGAGTGAGGGATACGGGGAGACAGTGGGATTGAGGGAGATGTTGAGACGGCGGGAGTGAGGGATATGGGGTATCGGTGGGAGGGAGGGGTACGGGGAGGCGGTGGGAGTGAGGGATACCGGAAGACGGCGGGACTGTGGGATACGGACTGACGGTGGGACTGAGGGATACGGGGAGACGGTGGGAGTGAGGGATACGGGGAGATAGTCGGAGTGAGGGATACGGGGAGACGGTGGGAGTGAGGGATAGGGGGAGACGGTGGGAGTGAGGGATCTGGGTGAACGGTGGCAGTGAGGGATACGGGGAGACTGTGGGAGTGAGTGATATGGGGAGATGGTGGGAGTGATGGATACAGGGCGATGGTGGGGAGTGAGGTGTACAGGGAGAAGGTGGGGAGTGAGGAATACGGGGAGACGGTGGGAGTGAGGGATACGGGGGACGGTGGGAGTGAGGGATAGAGGGAGACGGTGGGAGTGAGGGACACGGGGAGACGGTGGGAGCGAGGAATACGGGGAGACGGTGGGAGTGAGGGATACGGGGAGACTGGGAGTGAGGGATATGGGGAGACGGCGGGAGTGAGGGATACGGGAAGACGGGAGGAGTGAGGGATACGGGGAGAATGTGGGAGTGAGGTGTACGGGGAGACGGTGGGAGTGAGGGATACGGGGAGATGGTGGGAGTGAGGGATACAGATAAACGGTGGGAATGAGGGATACGGAGAGACGGAGGGAGTGAGGGATACGGGGTGACATTGGAATTGAGGGATATGGGGAGACGGCGGGAGTGAGTGATATGGGGTATCGGTGGGAGTGAGGGGTACGGGGAGACGGTCGGAGTGAGGGATACCGGAAGACGGCGGGAGTGAGGGATACGGGCAGACGGTGGGACTGAGGGATACGGGGAAACGGTGGGAGTGAGGGACACAGAGAGACGGTGGGAGTGAGGGATACGGGGAGACGGTGGGAGTGAGGGATACGGGGAGACGGTGGGAGCGAGGGATACGGGGAGACGGTGGGATTGAGGGATACAGGGAGACAGTGGTAATGAGGGATATGGGGAGACGGTGGGAGTGAGGGATCTGGGGAGATGGTGGGAGTGCGGGATACGGGCAGACGGTGGGACTGAGGGATACGGGGAGACGGTGGGAGTGAGGGACACAGAGAGAAGGTGGGAGTGAGGGATACGGGGAGACGGTGGGAGTGAGGGATACGGGGAGACGGTGGGATCGAGGGATACGGGGAGACGGTGGGAGTGAAGGATACGGGGAGGCGGTGGGAGTGAGGGATACGGGGAGATGGTGGGAGTGAGGGATACCGAGAGAGGGTGGGAGCGAGGGATACGGGGAGACAGTCGGAGTGAGGGACATGGGGAGACGGTGGAACTGAGGTACACGGGGAGACACTGAGGGATACGGAGAGACGGTGGGAGTGAGGGATACGGGGAGACAGTGGGATTGAGAGATATGGGGAGACGGCGGGAGTGAGGGATATGGGGTATCGGTGGGAGTGAGAGGTACGGGGAGATGGTGAGAGTGAGGGATACCGGAAGACGGCGGGAGTGTGGGATACGGGCTGACGGTGGGTCTGAGGGATACGGGAAGGCGGTGGGAGTGAGGGACACAGAGAGATGGTGGGAGTGAGGGATACGGGGAGACGGTGGAAGTGAGGGGTACGGGGAGACGGTGGGAGTGAGGGATACGGGGAGATGGTGGGAGTGAGGGATACAGAGAAACGGAGGGAATGAGTGATACGGAGAGACGGTGCAAGTGAGGGATACGGGAAGACAGTGGGATTGAGGGATACGGGGAGATGGTGGGAGTTAGGGATACGGGGGGACGGTTGGAGTGAGGGATACGGGGCACGGAGGAAATGAGGGATACGGGGAGATGGTGGGAGTGAGGGATACGGGGAGAAGGTGGGAGTGAGGGATACGGGGAGAAGGTGTGAGTGAGGGATACGGTGAGACAGTCGGAGTGAGGGACATGGGGAGACAGTGGGACTGAGGGACACGGGGAGACAGTCGGAGTGTGGGACATGGGGAGACGGTGGGAGTGAGGGATCTAGGGAGACGCTGGGAGTTGGGGATACGGGGAGACTGTGGAAGTAAATGATACGGGGAGACGGTGGGAGTGAGGGATACGGAGAGACGGTGGCAGTGATGAATACGGGGAGACAGTGGGATTGAGGGATATGGGGAGACGGCGGGAGTGAGGGATATGGGGTATCGGTGGGAGTGAGGGGTACGGGGAGACAGTGGGAGTGAGGGATACCGGAAGACGGCGGGAGTGAGGGATACGGGCAGACGGTGGGACTGAGGGATACGGGGAGACGGTGGGAGTGAGGGACACAGAGAGAAGGTGGGAGTGAGGGATACGGGGAGACGGTGGGAGTGAGGGATACGGGGAGACGGTGGGATCGAGGGATACGGGGAGACGGTGGGATTGAGGGATACAGGGAGGCAGTGGTAATGAGGGATATGGGGAGACGGTGGGAGTGAGGGATCTGGGGAGACGGTGGGAGTTGGGGATACGGGGAGACTGTGGAAGTGAGTGATGCGGGGAGACGGTGGGAGTGAGGGATACCGAGAGACGGTGGGAGTGAGGGATACGGGGAGACAGTGGGATTGAGGGAGATGTTGAGACGGCGGGAGTGAGGGATATGGGGTATCGGTGGGAGGGAGGGGTACGGGGAGGCGGTGGGAGTGAGGGATACCGGAAGACGGCGGGACTGTGGGATACGGACTGACGGTGGGACTGAGGGATACGGGGAGACGGTGGGAGTGAGGGATACGGGGAGATAGTGGGAGTGAGGGATACGGGGAGACGGTGGGAGTGAGGGATAGGGGGAGACGGTGGGAGTGAGGGATCTGGGTGAACGGTGGCAGTGAGGGATACGGGGAGACTGTGGGAGTGAGTGATATGGGGAGATGGTGGGAGTGATGGATACAGGGCGATGGTGGGGAGTGAGGTGTACAGGGAGAAGGTGGGGAGTGAGGAATACGGGGAGACGGTGGGAGTGAGGGATACGGGGGACGGTGGGAGTGAGGGATAGAGGGAGACGGTGGGAGTGAGGGACACGGGGAGACGGTGGGAGCGAGGAATACGGGGAGACGGTGGGAGTGAGGGATACGGGGAGACTGGGAGTGAGGGATATGGGGAGACGGCGGGAGTGAGGGATACGGGAAGACGGGAGGAGTGAGGGATACGGGGAGAATGTGGGAGTGAGGTGTACGGGGAGACGGTGGGAGTGAGGGATACGGGGAGATGGTGGGAGTGAGGGATACAGATAAACGGTGGGAATGAGGGATACGGAGAGACGGAGGGAGTGAGGGATACGGGGTGACATTGGAATTGAGGGATATGGGGAGACGGCGGGAGTGAGTGATATGGGGTATCGGTGGGAGTGAGGGGTACGGGGAGACGGTCGGAGTGAGGGATACCGGAAGACGGCGGGAGTGAGGGATACGGGCAGACGGTGGGACTGAGGGATACGGGGAGACGGTGGGAGTGAGGGACACAGAGAGACGGTGGGAGTGAGGGCTACGGGGAGACGGTGGGAGTGAGGGATACGGGGAGACGGTGGGAGCGAGGGATACGGGGAGACGGTGGGATTGAGGGATACAGGGAGACAGTGGTAATGAGGGATATGGGGAGACGGTGGGAGTGAGGGATCTGGGGAGATGGTGGGAGTGCGGGATACGGGCAGACGGTGGGACTGAGGGATACGGGGAGACGGTGGGAGTGAGGGACACAGAGAGAAGGTGGGAGTGAGGGATACGGGGAGACGGTGGGAGTGAGGGATACGGGGAGACGGTGGGATCGAGGGATACGGGGAGACGGTGGGATTGAGGGATACAGGGAGGCAGTGGTAATGAGGGATATGGGGAGACGATGGGAGTGAGGGATCTGGGGAGACGGTGGGAGTTGGGGATACGGGGAGACTGTGGAAGTGAGTGATGCGGGGAGACGGTGGGAGTGAGGGATACCGAGAGACGGTGGGAGTGAGGGATACGGGGAGACAGTGGGATTGAGGAAGATGTTGAGACGGCGGGAGTGAGGGATATGGGGTATCGGTGGGAGGGAGGGGTACGGGGAGGCGGTGGGAGTGAGGGATACCGGAAGACGGCGGGACTGTGGGATACGGACTGACGGTGGGACTGAGGGATACGGGGAGACGGTGGGAGTGAGGGATACGGGGAGATAGTGGGAGTGAGGGATACGGGGAGACGGTGGGAGTGAGGGATAGGGGGAGACGGTGGGAGTGAGGGATCTGGGTGAACGGTGGCAGTGAGGGATACGGGGAGACTGTGGGAGTGAGTGATATGGGGAGATGGTGGGAGTGAGGGATACAGGGCGATGGTGGGGAGTGAGGTGTACAGGGAGAAGGTGGGGATTGAGGAATACGGGGAGACGGTGGGAGTGAGGGATACGGGGGACGGTGGGAGTGAGGGATAGAGGGAGACGGTGGGAGTGAGGGACACGGGGAGACGGTGGGAGCGAGGAATACGGGGAGACGGTGGGAGTGAGGGATACGGGGAGACTGGGAGTGAGGGATATGGGGAGACGGCGGGAGTGAGGGATACGGGAAGACGGGAGGAGTGAGGGATACGGGGAGAATGTGGGAGTGAGGTGTACGGGGAGACGGTGGGAGTGAGGGATACGGGGAGATGGTGGGAGTGAGGGATACAGATAAACGGTGGGAATGAGGGATACGGAGAGACAGAGGGAGTGAGGGATACGGGGTGACATTGGAATTGAGGGATATGGGGAGACGGCGGGAGTGAGTGATATAGGGTATCGGTGGGAGTGAGGGGTACGGGGAGACGGTCGGAGTGAGGGATACCGGAAGACGGCGGGAGTGAGGGATACGGGCAGACGGTGGGACTGAGTGATACGGGGAGACGGTGGGAGTGAGGGACACAGAGAGACGGTGGGAGTGAGGGATACGGGGAGACGGTGGGAGTGAGGGATACGGGGAGACGGTGGGATCGAGGGATACGGGGAGACGGTGGGATTGAGGGATACAGGGAGACAGTGGTAATGAGGGATATGGGGAGACGGTGGGAGTGAGGGATCTGGGGAGATGGTGGGAGTGCGGGATACGGAGAGACGGTGGGAGTGAGGGATACGGGGAGACAGTGGGATTGAGGGAGATGTTGAGACGGCGGGAGTGAGGGATATGGGGTAAATGTGGGAGTGAGGTGTACGGGGAGGCGGTGGGAGTGAGGGATACCGGAAGACGGCGGGAGTGTGGGATACGGGCTGACGGTGGGACTGAGGGATACGGGGAGACGGTGGGAGTGAGGGATACCGGAAGATGGCGGGAGTGTGGGATACGGGCTGACGGTGGGACTGAGGGATACGGGGAGACGGTGGGAGTGAGGGATACGGGGAGATGGTGGGAGTGAGGGATACGGGGAGACGGTGGGAGTGAGGGATAGGGGAGACGGTGGGAGTGAGGGATCTGGGTGAACGGTGGCAGTGAGTGATACGGGGAGACTGTGGGAGTGAGTGCTATGGGGAGATGGTGGGTGTGAGGGATACAGGGCGATGGTGGGGAGTGAGGTGTACAGGGAGAAGGTGGGGAGTGAGGAATACGGGGAGATGGTGGGAGTGAGGGATACGGGGGACGGTGGGAGTGAGGGAAACCGGAAGACGGCGGGAGTGAGGGATACGGGCAGACGGTGGGACTGAGGGATAGGGGGAGATTTTGGAATTGAGGGATATGGGAGACGGTGGGATTGAGCGAGACAGTGAGACGGTGGGATTGAGGGAGACAGTGAGACGGCGCGAGTGAGGGATACAGCAATACGGTCAGAGTGAAGGATACGGGGAGACGGTGGGAGTGATGGTCCGGGGAGATGGTGGGAGTGAGGGATAAGGGGAGATGGTGGGAGTGAGGGATACGGGGAGACGGTGGGAGTGAGGGATAGGGGGAGACGGTGGGAGTGAGGGATCTGGGTGAACGGTGGGAGTGAGGGATACGGGGAGACAGTGGGAGTGAGGGATACGGAGAGACGGTGGGAGTGAGGGATACGGGGAGACAGTGGGAGTGAGTGATATGGGGAGACGATGGGAGTGAGGGATACAGGGAGACAGTGGAAGTGAGGGATATGGGGAGACGGTGGGAGCTAAGAATACGGGGAAACGGTGGGAGTGAGGGATACGGGGAGACTGGGAGGAGTGAGGGATATGGGGACACGGTGGAAGTGAGGGGTACGGGGAGACGGTGGGAGTGAGGGATACGGGGAGATGGTGGGAGTGAGGGATACAGAGAAACGGTGGGAATGAGTGATACGGAGAGACGGTGCAAGTGAGGGATACGGGAAGACAGTGGGATTGAGGGATACGGGGAGATGGTGGGAGTTAGGGATACGGGGGGACGGTTGGAGTGAGGGATACGGGGCACGGAGGAAGTGAGGGATTCGGGGAGACGGTGGGAGTGAGGGATACGGGGAGAAGGTGGGAGTGAGGGATACGGGGAGAAGGTAGGAGTGAGGGATAGGGTGAGACGGTGGCAGTGAGGGATACGGGGAGAAGGTGTGAGTGAGGGATACGGTGAGACAGTCGGAGTGTGGGACATGGGGAGACGGTGGGAGTGAGGGATCTAGGGAGACGCTGGGAGTTGGGGATACGGGGAGACTGTGGAAGTAAGTGATACGGGGAGACGGTGGGAGTGAGGGATACGGAGAGACGGTGGCAGTGATGAATACGGAGAGACAGTGGGATTGAGGGATATGGGGAGACGGCGGGAGTGAGGGATATGGGGTATCGGTGGGAGTGAGGGGTACGGGGAGACGGTGGGAGTGAGTGATACCGGAATTCGGCGGGAGTGAGGGATACGGGCAGACGGTGGGACTGAGGGATACGGGGAGACGGTGGGAGTGAGGGACACAGAGAGAAGGTGGGAGTGAGGGATACGGGGAGACGGTGGGAGTGAGGGATACGGGGAGACGGTGGGATCGAGGGATACAGGGAGACAGTGGTAGTGAGGGATATGGAGAGCCGGTGGGAGTGAGGGATCTGGGGAGACGGTGGGAGTTGGGGATACGGGGAGACTGTGGAAGTGAGTGATGCGGGGAGACTGTGGGAGTGAGGGAAACGGAGAGACGGTGGGAGTGAGGGATACGGGGAGACAATGGGATTGAGGGATATGTTGAGACGGCGGGAGTGAGGGATATGGGGTATAGGTGGGAGTGAGAGGTACGGGAAGACGGCGAGAGTGTGGGATACGGGCTGACGGTGGGAGTGCGGGACACAGAGAGACGGTGGGAGTGAGGAATACGGCGAGATGGTGGGAGTGATGGATACGGGGAGATGGTGGGAGTGAGGGATATGGGGAGACGGTGGGAGCGAAGGATACGGGGAGACGGTGGGAGTGAGGGATGCGTGGAGATGGTGGGAGTGAGGGATACGGGGAGACGGTGGGAGTGAGGGATACGGGGAGACGGTGTGATTGAGGGAGACAGTGAGACGGTGGGAGTGAGGGATACAGCGAGTCGATGGGAGTGAAGGATACGGGCAGACGGTGGGATTGAGGGATACGGGGAGATGGTGGGAGTGAGGGATACGGGGAGGCGGTGGGAGTGAGGGATAGGGGGAGACGGTGGGAGTGAGGGATCTGGGTGAACGGTGGCAGTGAGGGATACGGGGAGACTGTGGGAGTGAGTGATATGGGGAGATGGTGGGAGTGAGGGATACAGGGCGATGGTGGGGAGTGAGGTGTACAGGGAGAAGGTGGGGAGTGAGGAATACGGGGAGAAGGTGGGAGTGAGGGATACGGGGGACGGTGGGAGTGAGGGATACAGGGAGACCGTGGGAGTGAGGGTCACGGGGGGACGGTGGGAGCGAGGAATACGGGGAGACGGTGGGAGTGAGGGATACGGGGAGACTGGGAGTGAAGGATATGGGGAGACGGCGGGAGTGAGGGATACGGGAAGATGGGAGGAGTGAGGGATACGGGGAGAATGTGGGAGTGAGGGGTACGGGGATACGGTGGGAGTGAGGGATACAGGGAGATGGTGGGAGTGAGGGATACAGATAAACGGTGGGAATGAGGGATACGGAGAGACGGAGGGAGTGAGGGATACGGGGAGACAGTGGTATTGAGGGATATGGGGAGACGGCGGGAGTGAGGGATATGGGGTATCGGTGGGAGTGAGGGGTACGTGGAGACGGTCGGAGTGAGGGATACCGGAAGACGGCGGGAGTGAGGGATACGGGCAGACGGTGGGACTGAGGGATACGGGGAGACGGTGGGAGTGAGGGACACAGAGAGACGGTGGGAGTGAGAGATACGGGGAGACGGTGGGAGTGAGGGATACGGGGAGACGGTGGGAGTGAGGGATACGGGGAGATGGTGGGAGTGAGGGATACGGGGAGACGGTGGGATCGAGGGATACGGGGAGACGGTGGGAGTGAGGGATACAGGGAGACGGTTGGAGTGATGGGTTCGGGGAGACGGTGGGTGTGAGGGATACGGGCAGACGGTGGGATTGAGGGATACGGGGAGAAGGTGGGAGTGACGGATATTGCGAGACGGTGGGATTGAGGGATACAGGGAGACAGTGGGAGTGAGGGATATGGGGATACGGTGGGAGTGAGGGATCTGGGGAGATGGTTGGAGTGGGTGATACGGGGAGACTGTGGAACTGTGTGATACGGGGAGACGGTGGGAGTGAGGGATACAGGGAGACGGTGGGAGTGAGGTATACGGAGAGACGGTGGGAGTGAGGGATACGGGGAGACAGTGGGATTGAGGGATATGTGGAGACGGCGGGAGTGAGGGATATGGGGTATCGGTGGGAGTGAGGCGTACGGGGAGACGGTGGGAGAGAGGGATACGGGGAGAAGGTGGGAGTGAGGGATACGGGGAGAAGGTGGGAGTGAGGGATAGGGTGAGACGGTGGCAGTGAGGGATACAGGGAGAAGGTGTGAGTGAGGGATACGGTGAGACAGTCGGAGTGAGGGACATTGGGAGACGGTGGGACTGAGGGACATGGGGAGACAGAAGGAGTGTGGGACATGGGGAGACGGTGGGAGTGAGGTATCTAGGGAGACGCTGGAAGTTGGGGATACGGGGAGACTGTGGAAGTGAGTGATACCGTGAGACGGTGGGAGTGAGGGATACGGAGAGACGGTGGTAGTGATGGATCCGGGGAGACAGTGGGATTGAGGGATATGGGGAGACGGCGGTAGTGAGGGATATGGGGTATCGGTGGGAGTGAGGGGTACGGGGAGACGGTGGGAGTGAGGGATACCGGAAGACGGCGGGAGTGAGGGATACGGGCAGATGGTGGGACTGAGGGATACGGGGAGACGGTGGGAGTGAGGGACACAGAGAGACGGTGGGAGTGAGGGATACGGGGTGACGGTGGGAGTGAGGGATACGGGGAGACGGTGGGATCGAGGGATACGGGGAGACGGTGGGAGTGAGGGATACGGGGAGATGGTGGGATTGAGGGATACAGGGAGACAGTGGTAGTGAGGGATATGGGGAGACGGTGGGAGTGAGGGATGTGGTGAGACCGTGGGAGTTGGGGATACGGGGAGACTGTGGAAGTGAGTGATACGGATAGACGGTGGGAGTGAGGGATACGGGGAGACAGTGGGATTGAGGGATATGTTGAGACGGCGGGAGTGAGGGATATGGGGTATCGGTGGGAGTGAGAGGTACGGGGAGACGGTGGGATTAAGGGATCCCGGAAGACGGCGGGAGTGTGGGATACGGGCTGACGGTGGGACTGAGGGATACGGGGAGGCGGTGGGAGTGAGGGACACAGAGAGACGGTGGGAGTGAGGGATACGGGGAGATGGTGGGCGTGAGGGATACGGGGAGCTGGTGGGAGTGAGGGATACGGGGAGACGGTGGGAGTGAGGGATACGGGGAGACAGTGGGAGTGAGGGGTACAGGGAGACGGTGGGAGTGAGGGATACGGGGAGACGGTGGGATTTTTGGATACGGGGAGAAGGTGGGAGTGACGGATATTGGGAGATGGTGGGATTGAGGGATACAGGGAGACAGTGGGAGTGAGGGAAACGGGGAGACTGTGGGATTGAGGGATATGGGAGACGGTGGGATTGAGCGAGACAGTGAGACGGTGGGAGTGAAGGATACGGGGAGACGGTGGGGGTGAGGGTACGGGGAGGCGGTGGGAGTGAGGGATAGGGGGAGATGGTGGGAGTGAGGGATACGGGGAGACGGTGGGAGTGAGGGATACGGGGCGATGGTGGGAGTGAGGGATACGGAGAGACGGTGGGAGTGAGAGATACGGTGTGACGGTGGGAGTGAGGGATACAGGGCGACGGTGGGAGTGAGGGATACGGGGAGACGGTGGGAGTGAGGGATACGGGGAGCTGGTGGGAGTGAGTGATACGGGGAGTCGGTGGGAGTGAGGGATAGGGGGAAACGGTGGGAGTGAGGTATCTGGGTGAACGGTGGCAGTGAGGGATACGGGGAGACTGTGGAAGTGAGTGATACGGGGAGACGGTGGGAGTGACGGATACGGAGAGACGGTGGGAGTGAGGGATACGGGGAGACAGTGGGAGTGAGTGATATGGGGAGATGGTTGGAGTGAGGGATACAGGGAAATTGGTGGGGAGTGAGGTGTACAGGGAGGAGGTGCGGAGTGAGGGATACGGGGAGACGGTGGGAGTGAGGGATACGGGGGACGGTGGGATTGAGGGATGCAGGGAGAAGGTGGGAGTGAGGGATACGGGGAGACGGTGGGAGCGAGAAATACGGGGAGACGGTGTTAGTGAGGGATACGGGGAGAATGGGAGTGAGGCATATGGGGAGACGGCGGGAGAGAGGGGTACGGGAAGACGGGAGGAGTGAGGGATACGGGTAGACGGTGGGAGTGAGGGGTACGGGGAGACAGTGGGTGTGAGGGATATGGGGAGATGGTGGGAGTGAGGGATACAGATAAACCGTGGGAATGAGGGATACGGAGAGACAGTGGGAGTGAGGGATATGGGGAGACAGTGGGATTGAGGGATATGGGGAGACGGCGGGAGTGAGCGATATGGGGTATCGGTGGGAGTGAGGGGTACGGGGAGACGGTGGGACTGAGTGATACGGGGAGACGGTGGGAGTGAGGGACACAGAGAGACGGTGGGAGTGAGGGATACGGGGAGACGGTGGGAGTGAGGGATACGGGGAGACGGTGGGAGTGAGGGATACGGGGAGATGGTGGGAGTGAGGGATACGGGGAGACGGTGGGATCGAGGGATACGGGGAGACGGTTGGAGTGAGGGGTACGGGGAGACAGTGGGTGTGAGGGATACGGGCAGGCGGTGGGATTGAGGGATACGGGGAGAAGGTGGGAGTGACGGATATTGGGAGACGGTGGGATTGAGGGATACAGGGAGACAGTGGGAGTGAGGGATATGGGAATACGGTGGGAGTGAGGGATCTGGGGAGACGGTTGGAGTTGGGGATACGGGGAGACTGTGGAAGTGTGTGATACGGGGAGACGTGGGAGTGAGGGATACAGGGAGACGGTGGGAGTGAGGTATACGGAGAGACAGTGGGAGTGACGGATATGGGGAGACAGTGGGATTGAGGGATATGTGGAGACGGCGTGAGTGAGGGATATGGGGTATCGGTGGGAGTGAGGGGTACGGGGAGAAGGTGGGAGTGAGGGATAGGGTGAGGCGGTGGCAGTGAGGGATACGGGGAGAAGGTGTGAGTGAGGGATACGGTGAGACAGTCGGAGTGAGGGACATGGGGAGACGGTGGAACTGAGGGACACGGGGAGACAGTCGGAGTGTGGGACATGGGGAGACGGTGGGAGTGAGGGATCTAGCGAGACGCAGGGAGTTGGGGATACGGGGAGACTGTGGAAGTGAGTGATACGGTGAGACGGTGGGAGTGAGGGATACGGAGAGACGGTGGGAGTGATGGATACGGGGAGACAGTGGGATTGAGGGATATGGGGAGACGGCGGGAGTGAGGGATATGGGGTATCGGTGGGAGTGAGGGGTACGGGGAGACGGTGGGAGTGAGGGGTACCGGAAGACGGCGGGAGTGAGGGATACGGGCAGACGGTGGGACTGAGGGATACGGGGAGACGGTGGGAGTGTGTGACACAGAGAGACTGTGGGAGTGAGGGATACGGGGTGGCGGTGGGAGTGAGGGATACGGAGAGACGGTGGGATCGAGGGATACGGGGAGACGGTGTGAGTGAGGGATACGGGGAGACGGTGGGATTGAGGGATACAGGGAGACAGTGGTAGTGATGGATATGGGGAGACGGTGGGAGTGAGGGATCTGGGGAGACGGTGGGAATTGGGGATACGGGGGGACTGTGGAAGTGAGTGATACGGGGAGGCGGTGGGAGTGAGGGATACGGAGAGACGGTGGGAGTGAGGGATACGGGGAGATAGTGGGATTGAGGGATATGTTGAGACGGCGGGAGTGAGGGATATGGGGTATCGGTG
The DNA here is from genome assembly GCF_047496885.1 of Scyliorhinus torazame. Taxonomy (NCBI): domain Eukaryota; kingdom Metazoa; phylum Chordata; class Chondrichthyes; order Carcharhiniformes; family Scyliorhinidae; genus Scyliorhinus; species Scyliorhinus torazame. The sequence continues at coordinate 83,501,625 of NC_092722.1, forward strand.
GGAGTGTGAGGTACGGGGAGACGGTGGGAGTAAGGGATCCCGGAAGACTGCGGGAGTGTGGGATACGGGGAGACGGTGGGAGCGAAGGATACGGGGAGACGGATGAGTGGGGGATACGGGGAGACAGTGGGAGTGAGGGATCCGGGGAGATGGTGGGAGTGAGGGATACGGGGAGACGGTGGGAGCGAAGGATACGGGGAGACGGATGAGTGAGGGATACGGGGAGACAGTGGGAGTGAGGGGTACGGGGAGACGGTGGGAGTGAGGGATACGGGGATACGGTGTGATTGAGGGATACGGGGAGAAGTTGGGAGTGACGGATATTGGGAGATGGTGGGATTGAGGTATACAGGGAGACAGTGGGAGTGAGGGAAACGGGGAGACTGTGGGATTGAGGGGTATGGGAGACGGTGGGATTGAGCGAGACAGTGAGACGGTGGGAGTGAAGGATACGGGGAGACGGTGGGAGTGAGGGATAGGGGGAGACGGTGGGAGTGAGGGATCTGGGTGAACGGTGGCAGGGAGGGATACGGGGAGACTGTGGAAGTGAGTGATACGGGGAGACGGTGGGAGTGACGGATACGGAGAGACGGTGGGAGTGAGGGATACGGGGAGACAGTGGGAGTGAGTGATATGGGGAGATGGTGGGAGTGAGGGATACGGGGAGACGGTGGGAGCGAGGAATACGGGGAGACGGTGGGAGTGAGGGATACGGGGAGACTGGGAGTGAGGGATATGGGGAGACGGCGGGAGTGAGGGATACGGGAAGATGGGAGGAGTGAGGGATACGGGGTGACGGTGGGAGTGAGGGGTACGGGAAGATGGTGGGAGTGAGGGATACAGATAAACCGTGGGAATGAGGGATACGGAGAGACAGTGGGAGTGAGGGATATGGGGAGACAGTGGGATTGAGGGATATGGGGAGACGGCGGGAGTGAGCGATATGGGGTATCGGTGGGAGTGAGGGGTACGGGGAGACGGTGGGACTGAGTGATACGGGGAGACGGTGGGAGTGAGGGACACAGAGAGACGGTGGGAGTGAGGGATACGGGGAGACGGTGGGAGTGAGGGATACGGGGAGACGGTGGGAGTGAGGGATACGGGGAGATGGTGGGAGTGAGGGATACGGGGAGACGGTGGGATCGAGGGATACGGGGAGACGGTTGGAGTGAGGGGTACGGGGAGACAGTGGGTGTGAGGGATACGGGCAGGCGGTGGGATTGAGGGATACGGGGAGAAGGTGGGAGTGACGGATATTGGGAGACGGTGGGATTGAGGGATACAGGGAGACAGTGGGAGTGAGGGATATGGGAATACGGTGGGAGTGAGGGATCTGGGGAGACGGTTGGAGTTGGGGATACGGGGAGACTGTGGAAGTGTGTGATACGGGGAGACGTGGGAGTGAGGGATACAGGGAGACGGTGGGAGTGAGGTATACGGAGAGACAGTGGGAGTGACGGATATGGGGAGACAGTGGGATTGAGGGATATGTGGAGACGGCGTGAGTGAGGGATATGGGGTATCGGTGGGAGTGAGGGGTACGGGGAGAAGGTGGGAGTGAGGGATAGGGTGAGGCGGTGGCAGTGAGGGATACGGGGAGAAGGTGTGAGTGAGGGATACGGTGAGACAGTCGGAGTGAGGGACATGGGGAGACGGTGGAACTGAGGGACACGGGGAGACAGTCGGAGTGTGGGACATGGGGAGACGGTGGGAGTGAGGGATCTAGCGAGACGCAGGGAGTTGGGGATACGGGGAGACTGTGGAAGTGAGTGATACGGTGAGACGGTGGGAGTGAGGGATACGGAGAGACGGTGGGAGTGATGGATACGGGGAGACAGTGGGATTGAGGGATATGGGGAGACGGCGGGAGTGAGGGATATGGGGTATCGGTGGGAGTGAGGGGTACGGGGAGACGGTGGGAGTGAGGGGTACCGGAAGACGGCGGGAGTGAGGGATACGGGCAGACGGTGGGACTGAGGGATACGGGGAGACGGTGGGAGTGTGTGACACAGAGAGACTGTGGGAGTGAGGGATACGGGGTGGCGGTGGGAGTGAGGGATACGGAGAGACGGTGGGATCGAGGGATACGGGGAGACGGTGTGAGTGAGGGATACGGGGAGACGGTGGGATTGAGGGATACAGGGAGACAGTGGTAGTGATGGATATGGGGAGACGGTGGGAGTGAGGGATCTGGGGAGACGGTGGGAATTGGGGATACGGGGGGACTGTGGAAGTGAGTGATACGGGGAGGCGGTGGGAGTGAGGGATACGGAGAGACGGTGGGAGTGAGGGATACGGGGAGATAGTGGGATTGAGGGATATGTTGAGACGGCGGGAGTGAGGGATATGGGGTATCGGTGGGAGTGTGAGGTACGGGGAGACGGTGGGAGTAAGGGATCCCGGAAGACTGCGGGAGTGTGGGATACGGGGAGACGGTGGGAGCGAAGGATACGGGGAGACGGATGAGTGGGGGATACGGGGAGACAGTGGGAGTGAGGGATCCGGGGAGATGGTGGGAGTGAGGGATACGGGGAGACGGTGGGAGCGAAGGATACGGGGAGACGGATGAGTGAGGGATACGGGGAGACAGTGGGAGTGAGGGGTACGGGGAGACGGTGGGAGTGAGGGATACGGGGATACGGTGTGATTGAGGGATACGGGGAGAAGTTGGGAGTGACGGATATTGGGAGATGGTGGGATTGAGGTATACAGGGAGACAGTGGGAGTGAGGGAAACGGGGAGACTGTGGGATTGAGGGGTATGGGAGACGGTGGGATTGAGCGAGACAGTGAGACGGTGGGAGTGAAGGATACGGGGAGACGGTGGGAGTGAGGGATAGGGGGAGACGGTGGGAGTGAGGGATCTGGGTGAACGGTGGCAGGGAGGGATACGGGGAGACTGTGGAAGTGAGTGATACGGGGAGACGGTGGGAGTGACGGATACGGAGAGACGGTGGGAGTGAGGGATACGGGGAGACAGTGGGAGTGAGTGATATGGGGAGATGGTGGGAGTGAGGGATACGGGGAGACGGTGGGAGCGAGGAATACGGGGAGACGGTGGGAGTGAGGGATACGGGGAGACTGGGAGTGAGGGATATGGGGAGACGGCGGGAGTGAGGGATACGGGAAGATGGGAGGAGTGAGGGATACGGGGTGACGGTGGGAGTGAGGGGTACGGGAAGATGGTGGGAGTGAGGGATACGGGGAGATGGTGGGAGTGAGGGACACAGATAAACGGTGGGAATGAGGGATACGGGGAGACAGTGGGATTGAGGGAGATGGGGAGACGGCGGGATTGAGGGATATGGGGTATCGGTGGGAGTGAGTGGTACGGGGAGACGGTCGGAGTGAGGGATACCGGAAGACGGCGGGAGTGAGGGATACGGGCAGACGGTGGGACTGAGGGATACAGGGAGACGGTGGGAGTGAGGGACACAGAGAGACGGTGGGAGTGAGGGATACGGGGAGACGGTGGGAGTGAGGGATACGGGGAGACGGTGGGAGTGAGGGATACGGGGAGATGGTGGGAGTGAGGGTTACGGGGAGACGGTGGGATCGAGGGATACGCGGAGACGGTGGGAGTGAGGGATACAGGGAGACGGTTGGAGTGAGGGGGACGGGGAGACGGGGGGTGTGAGGGATACGGGCAGACGGTGGGATTGAGGGATACGGGGAGAAGGTGGGAGTGACGGATATTGGGAGACGTTGGGATTGAGGGATACAGGGAGACAGTGGGAGTGAGGGATATGGGGATACGGTGGGAGTGAGGGATCTGGGGAGACGGTTGTAGTTGTGGATACGGGGTGACTGTGGAAGTGAGTGATACGGGGAAAAGGTGGGAGTGAGGGATACAGGGAGACGGTGGGAGTGAGGTATACGGAGTGACGGTGGGAGTGAGGGATACGGGGAGACAGTGGGATTGAGGGATATGTGGAGACAGCGGGAGTGAGGGATATGGGGTGTCGGTGGGAGTGAGGGGTCCGGGGAGACGGTGGGAGTGAGGGATACCGGAAGACGGCGGGAGTGAGAGATACGGGCTGACGGTGGGACTGAGGGATACGGGGAGACCGTGGGAGTGAGGGATACGGGGAGACGGTGGGAGTGAGGGATACGGGGAGACGGTGGGAGTGAGGGATACGGGGAAAAGGTGGGAGTGAGGGATACGGGGAGAAGGTGGGAGTGAGGGATAGGGTGAGACGGTGGCAGTGAGGGATACGGGGAGAAGGTGTGAGTGAGGGATACGGTGAGACAGTCGGAGTGAGGGACATGGGGAGACGGTGGGACTGAGGGACACGGGGAGACAGTCGGAGTGTGGGACATGGGGAGACGGTGGGAGTGAGGGATCTAGGGAGACGCTGGGAGTTGGGGATGCGGGGAGACTGTGGAAGTGAGTGATACGGGGAGACGGTGGGAGTGAGGGATAAGGAGAGACGGTGTGAGTGATGGATACGGGGAGACAGTGGAATTGAGGGATATGGGGAGACGGCGGGAGTGAGGGATATGGGGTATCGGTGGCAGTGAGGGGTACAGGGAGACGGTGGGAGTGAGGGATTCCGGAAGACGGCGGGAGTGAGGGATACAGGCAGACGGTGGGACTGAGGGATACGAGGAGACGGTGGGAGTGAGGGACACAGAGAGACGGTGGGAGTGAGGGATACGGGGAGACGGTGGGAGTGAGGGATACGGGGAGACGGTGGGATCGAGGGATACGGGGAGACGGTGGTAGTGAGGGATACGGGGAGACGGTGGGATTGAGGGATACAGGGAGACAGTGGTAGTGAGGGATATGGGGAGAGGGTGGGAGTGAGGGATCTGGGGAGACGGTGGGAGTTGAGGATACGGGGATACTGTGGAAGTGAGTGATACGGGGAGACGGTGGGAGTGAGGGATACGGAGAGACGGTGGGAGTGAGGGATACGGGGAGACAGTGGGGTTGAGGGATATGTTGAGACGGCGGGAGTGAGGGAGATGGGGTATCGGTGGGAGTGAGAGGTACGGGGAGACGGTGGGAGTGTGGGATACGGGCTGACGGTGGGACTGAGGGATACGGGTAGAAGGTGTGAGTGAGGGATACGGTGAGACAGTCGGAGTGAGGGACATGGGGAGACGGTGGGACTGAGGGACACGGGGAGACAGTCGGAGTGTGGGACATGGGGAGACGGTGGGAGTGAGGGATCTAGGGAGACGCTGGGAGTTGGGGATACGGGGAGACTGTGGAAGTGAGTGATACGGGGAGACGGTGGGAGTGAGGGATACGGAGAGACGGTGGGAGTGATGGATGCGGGGAGACAGTGGGATTGAGGGATATGGGGAGACGGCGGGAGTGAGGGATATGGGGTATCGGTGGGAGTGAGGGGTACAGGCAGACGGTGGGAGTGAGGGATACGGGGAGACGGTGGGAGTGAGGGACACAGAGAGACGGTGGGAGTGAGGGATACGGGGAGACGGTGGGAGTGATGGATACGGGGAGACGGTGGGATCGAGGGATACGGGGAGACGGTGGGAGTGAGGGATGCGGGCAGACGGTGGGACTGAGGGATACGGGGAGACGGTGGGAGTGATGGATACGGGGAGACGGTGGGATCGAGGGATACGGGAAGACGGCGGGAGTGAGGGATACGGGGAGACGGTGGGAGTGAGGGACACAGAGAGACGGTGGGAGTGAGGGATACGGGGAGACGGTGGGAGTGATGGATACGGGGAGACGGTGGGATCGAGGGATACGGGGAGACGGTGGGAGTGAGGGATACGGGGAGACGGTGGGAGTGAGGGACACAGAGAGACGGTGGGAGTGAGGGATACGGGGAGACGGTGGGAGTGATGGATACGGGGAGACGGTGGGATCGAGGGATACGGGGAGACGGTGGGAGTGAGGGATACGGGGAGACGGTGGGATTGAGGGATACAGGGAGACAGTGGTAGTGAGGGATATGGGGAGACGGTGGGAGTGAGGGATCTGGGGAGACGGTTGGAGTTGGGGATACAGGGAGACTGTGGAAGTGAGTGATATGGGGAGACGGTGGGAGTGAGGGATACGGAGAGACGGTTTGAGTGAGGGATACGGGGAGACAGTGGGATTGAGGGATATGTTGAGACGGCGGGAGTGAGGGATATGGGGTATCGGTGGGAGTGAGAGGTACGGGGAGACGGTGGGAGTAAGGGATCCCGGAAGACGGCGGGAGTGTGGGATACGGGCTGACGGTGGGACTGAGGGATACGGGGAGGCGGTGGGAGTGAGGGACACAGAGAGACGGTGGGAGTGAGGGATACGGGGAGATGGTGGGAGTGAGGGATATGGGCAGATGGTGGGAGTGAGGGATACGGGGTGACGGTGGGAGCGAGGGATATGGGGAGACGGTGGGAGTGAGGGATACGGGGAGACAGTGGGAGTGAGGGGTACGGGGAGACGGTGGGAGTGAGGGATACGGGGAGACGGTGGGATTGAGGGATACGGGGAGAAGGTGGGAGTGACGGATATTGGGTGATGGTGGGATTGAGGGATACAGGGAGACAGTGGGAGTGAGGGAAACGGGGAGACTGTGGGATTGAGGGATATGGGAGACGGTGGGATTGAGCGAGACAGTGAGAAGGTGGGAGTGAGGGATACGGGGAGACGGTGGGAGTGAGGGTACGGGGAGACGGCGGGAGTGAGGGATACGGGGAGATGGTGGGAGTGAGGAATACGGGGATACGGTGGGAGTGAGGGATACGGGGAGACGGTGGGAGTGAGGGATACGGGGAGATAGTGGGAGTGAGTGATACGGGGAGACGGTGGGAGTGAGGGATAGGGGGAGACGGTGGGAGTGAGGGATCTGGGTGAACGGTGGCAGTGAGGGATACGGGGAGACTGTGGAAGTGAGTGATACGGAGAGACGGTGGGAGTGAGGGATACGGGGAGACAGTGGGAGTGAGTGATATGGGGAGATGGTGGGAGTGAGGGATACAGGGCGATGGTGGGGAGTGAGGTGTACAGGGAGAAGGTGGGAGTGAGGGATACGGGGAGACGGTGGGAGTGAGGGATACGGGGGACAGTGGAAGTGAGGGATACAGGGAGAAGGTGGGAGTGAGGGATACGGGGAGACGGTGGGAGTGAGGAATACGGAGAGACGGTGGGAGTGAGGGATACGGGGAGACTGGGAGTGAGGCATATGGGGAGACGGAGGGAGTGAGGGATACGGGAAGACGGGAGGAGTGAGGGATACGGGGAGACGGTGGGAGTGAGGGGTACGGGGAGATGGTGGGAGTGAGGGATACGGGGAGATGGTGGGAGTGAGGGATACAGATAAACGGTGGGAATGAGGGATACGGAGAGACGGTGGGAGTGAGGGACACGGGGAGAAAGTGGGATTGAGGAATATGGGGAGACGGCGGGAGTGAGGGATATGGGGTATCGGTGGGAGTGAGGGGTACGGGGAGACGGTCGGAGTGAGGGATACCGGAAGACAGCGGGAGTGAGGGATACGGGCAGACGGTGGGACTGAGGGATACGGGGAGACGGTGGGAGTGAGGGACACAGAGAGACGGTGGGAGTGAGGGATACGGTGAGACGGTGGGAGTGAGGGATACGGGGAAACGGTGGGAGTGAGGGATACGGGGAGATGGTGGGAGTGAGGGATACGGGGAGACGGTGGGATCGAGGGATACGGGGAGATGGTGGGAGTGAGGGATACAGGGAGACGGTTGGAGTGAGTGGTACGGGGAGACGTGGGGTGTGAGGGATACGGGCAGACGGTGGGATTGAGGGATACGGGGAGAAGGTGGGAGTGAGGGATACGGGGAGACGGTGGGATTGAGGGACACAGAGAGATGGTGGGAGTGAGGGATACGGGGAGACGGTGGGAGTGAGGGATACGGGGAGACGGTGGGAGTGAGGGATACGGGGAGACGGTGGGAGTGAGGGACACGGGGTGACGGTGGGAGTGCGGGATACAGGGAGATGGTGGGAGTGAGGGATACAGAGAGACTTCGGGAGTGAGGGGTATGGGGAGACGGTTGCTGTGAGGGATACGGGGAGACGGTGGGAGTGAGGGATACAGGTAGATGGTGGGAGTGAGGGATACGGGGAGACGGTGCGAGCGAGGGATACGGGGAGACGGTGGGAGTAAGGGATACGGGGAGACGGTGGGAGTGAGGGGTACGGGGAGACGGTGGAGTGAGGGATACGGGGAGACGGTGGGATTGAGGGATACGGGGAGAAGGTGGGAGTGACGGATATTGGGAGACGGTTGGTTTGAGAGATACAGGGAGTCAGTGGGATTAAGGGATACGGGGAGACGGCGGGAGTGAGGGATACGGGGAGACGGCAGGAGTAAGCGATACGGGGAGACGGTGGGAGTGAGGGGTACGGGGAGACGGTGGGTGTGAGGGATACCGGGAGACGGTAGGAGTGAGGGATATGGGCAGACCGTGGGAGTGAGGGATCCGGAGAGATGGTGGGGGTGAGGGATACAGAGAAATGGTGGGAGTGAGGGATACGGGGAGACGGTTTGTGTGAGGGATACGGGGAGACGGTGAGAGTGAGAGATACGGGGAGATGGTGGGAGTGAGGATTGTGTGGAGGCTGTGCCAGTGAGGGATACCGTGAGACAGTCGGAGTGAGGGACATGGGGAGACGGTGGGACTGAGGGACACGGGGAGACAGTCGGAGAGTGGGACATGGGGAGACGGTGGGAGTGAGGGACACGGGGAGACAGTCGGAGAGTGGGACATGGGGAGACGGTGGGAGTGAGGGATACGGAGAGAAGGTGGAAGTGAGGGATACGGGGAGACAGTGGGAGTGAGGGATACGGGGAGACAGTGGGGGTGAGGGACACGGGGAGGCAGTGGGAGTGAGGGATACGGGGAGACAGTGGGAGTGAGGGATACGGGGAGACAGTGGGAGTGAGGGACACGGAGAGACGGTGGGAGTGAGAGATACGGGGAAACGGTGGGAGTGAGGTATACGGGGAAACGGTGGGAGTGAGGGAGACGGGGAGACAGTGGGATTGAGGGATATGGGGGAGGGTGGGAGTGAGGAGTATGAGGAGATGGTGGGAGTGAGGGAAACGGGGAGACGGTGAGAGTGAGGGATAGGGTGAGACGGTGTGAGTGAGTATTGTGTGGAGGCTGTGCCAGTGAGGGATACGGTGAGACAGTCGGAGTGAGGGACATGGGGAGACGGTGGGACTGAGGTACACGGGGAGACACTGAGGGATACGGAGAGACGGTGGGAATGAGGGATACGGGGAGACAGCGGGATTGAGGGATATGGGGAGACGGCGGGAGTGAGGGATATGGGGTATCGGTGGGAGTGAGAGGTACGGGGAGATGGTGGGAGTGAGGGATACCGGAAGACGGCGGGAGTGTGGGATACGGGCTGACGGTGGGACTGAGGGATACGGGGAGGCGGTGGGAGTGAGGGACACAGAGAGATGGTGGGAGTGAGTTATACGGGGAGATGGTAGGAGTGAGGGATACGGGGAGACGGTGGGAGCGAGGGATACGGGGAGACGGTGGGAGTGAGGGATACGGGGAGACAGTGGGAGTGAGAGACACGGAGAGACGGTAGGAGTGAGAGATACGGGGAAACGGTGGGAGTGAGGTATACGGGGAGACGGTTGGAGTGAGGGAGACGGGGAGACTGTGGGATTGAGGGATATGGGGGAGGGTGGGAGTGAGGAGTATGAGGAGATGGTGGGAGTGAGGGATACGGGGAGACGGTGAGAGTGAGGGATACGGGGAGACGGTGGGAGTGAGGTATACGGGGAGACAGTGGGAGTGAGGGAGACGGGGAGACTGTGGTATTGAGGGATTTGGGGGAGGGTGGGAATGAGGAGAATGAGGAGATGGTGGGAGTGAGGGTAACGGGGAGACGGTGAGAGTGAGGGATAGGGGAGACGGTGGGACTGAGGGATACGGGGAGACGGTGGGAGTTTGGGATACGGGGAGACGGTGGCAGTGAGGGATACGGGGAGAAGGTGGCAGTGAGGGATAGGGTGAGACGGTGTGTGAGGATTGTGTGGAGGCTGTGCCACTGAGGGATACGGTGAGACAGTCGGAGTGAGGGACATGGGGAGACGGTGGGACTGAGGTACACTGGGAGACACTGAGGGATACGGAGAGACTGTGGGAGTGAGGGATACGGGGAGACAGCGGGATTGAGGGATATGGGGAGACGGCGGGAGTGAGGGATATGGGGTATCGGTGGGAGTGAGAGGTACGGGGAGATGGTGGGAGTGAGAGATACCGGAAGACGGCGGGAGTGTCGGATACGGGCTGACCGTGGGAGTGAGGGATACGGGGAGACAGTGGGAGTGAGTTATACGGGGAGATGGTAGGAGTGAGAGATACGGGGAGACGGTGGGAGCGAGGGATACGGTGAGACGGTGGGAGTGAGGGATACCGGGAGACAGTGGGAGTGAGGGGCACGGGGAGACGGTGGGAGTGAGGGATACGGGGAGACGTTGGGATTGAGGGATACGGGGAGAAGGTGGGAGTGACGGATATTGGGAGATGGTGGGATTGAGGGAAACAGGGAGACGGTGGGAGTGAGGGATATGGGGAGACGGTGTGAGTGTGGAGTATGAGGAGATGGTAAGGAGTGCGGGAAACGGGGAGACTGTGGGATTGCGGGATATGGGAGACGGTGGGATTGAGCGAGAGAGTGAGACGGTGGGATTGAGGGATACAGTGAGACGGTGGGAGTGAGTGATACGGGGAGACGGTGGGAGTGAGGGATACGGAGAGACGGTGGGAGTGAGGGATACGGGTAGACGGTGGGAGCTAGGAATACGGGGAGATGGTGGGAGTGAGGGATACGGGGAGACTGGGAGTGAGGGATATGGGGAGACGGCGGGAGTGAGGGATACGGGAAGACGGGAGGAGTGAGGGATACGGGGAGACGGTGGAAGTGAGGGGTACGGGGAGACGGTGGGAGTGAGGGAAACGGGGAGATGGTGTGAGTGAGGGATACAGAGAAACGGTGGGAATGAGTGATACGGAGAGACGGTGGGAGTGAGGGATACGGGAAGACAGTGGGATTGAGGGATACGGGGAAATGGCGGGAGTTAGGGATAAGGGGGGACGGTGGGAGTGAGGGACACGGGGCACGGTGGGAGTGAGGGATACGGTGAAACGGTGGGAGTGAGGGATACGGGGAGAAGGTGGGAGTGAGGGGTACGGCGAGAAGGTGGGAGTGAGGGATAGGGTGAGACGGTGGCAGTGAGGGATACGGGGAGAAGGTGTGAGTGAGGGATACGGTGAGACAGTCGGAGTGAGGGACATGGGGAGATGGTGGGACTGAGGGTCACGGGGAGACAGTCGGAGTGTGGGACATGGGGAGACGGTGGGAGTGAGGGATCTAGGGAGACGCTGGGAGTTGGGGATACGGGGAGACTGTGTAAGTGAGTGATACGGGGAGACGGTGGGAGTGAGGGATACGGAGAGACGGTGGGAGTGATGGATACGGGGAGACAGTGGTATCGAGGGATATGGGGAGACGGTGGGAGTGAGGGATATTGGCATAGGTGGGAGTGAGGGGTACGGGGAGACGGTGGGAGTGAGGGATACCGGAAGACGGCGGGAGTGAGGGATACGGGCAGACAGTGGGACTGAGGGATACGGGGAGACGGTGGGAGTGAGGGACACAGAGAGACGGTGGGAGTGAGGGATACGGGGAGACGGTGGGAGTGAGGGATACGGGGAGGCGGTGGGATCGAGGGATACGGGGAGACGGTGGGAGTGAGGGATACGGGGAGACGGTGGGATTGAGGGATACAGGGAGACAGTGGTAGTGAGGGATATGGGGAGACGGTGAGAGTGAGGAATCTGGGGAGACGGTGGGAGTTGGGGATACGGGGAGACTGTGGACGTGAGTGATACGGGGAGACGGTGGGAGTGAGGGATACGGAGAGACGGTGGGAGTGAGGGATACGGGGAGACAGTGGGATTGAGGGATATGTTGAGACGGCGGGAGTGAGGGATATGGGGTATCGGTGGGAGTGAGAGGTACGGGGAGACGGTGTGAGTGAGGGATACCGGAAGACGGCGGGAGTGTGGGATACGGGCTGACGGTGGGACTGAGGGATACGGGGAGGCAGTGGGAGTGAGGGACACAGAGAGACGGTGGGAGTAAGGGATACGGGGAGATGGTAGGAGCGAGGGATACGGGGAGACGGTGGGAGTGAGGGATACGGAGAGACGGTGGGAGTGAGGGATACGGGGAGACGGTGGGAGTGAGGGATACGGGGAGACGGTGAGATTGAGGGATGCGGGGAAAAGGTGGGAGTGACGGATATTGGTAGATGGTGGGATTGAGGGATACAGGGAGACAGTGGGAGTGAGGGAAACGGGGAGACTGTGGGATTGAGGGATATGGTAGATGGTGGGATTGAGCGAGACAGTGAGACGGCGGGAGTGAGGGATACAGCGAGACGGGGGAGTGAAGGATACGGGGAGACGGTGGGAGTGAGGGTACGGGAAGACGATGGGAGTGAGGGATACGGGGAGACGGTGGGAGTGAGGGGTACGGGGAGACGGTGGGAGTGAAGGATACGGGGAAACGGTGGGAGTGAGGGATACGGGGAGACTGTGGAAGTGAGTGATACGGGGAGATGGTGGGGAGTGAGGTGTACAGGGAGAATGTGGGGAGTGAGGGATACGGGGAGACGGTGGAAGTGAGGGGTACGGGGAGACGGTGGGAGTGAAGGATACGGGGCGACGGTGGTAGTGAGGGTACGGGGAGACGGTGGGAGTGAGTGTACGGGGAGACGGTGGGAGTGAGGGATACGGAGAGACGGTGGGAGTGAGGGATACGGGGAGACAGTGGGAGTGAGTGATATGGGGAGATGGTGGGAGTGAGGGACACATGGCGATGGTGGGGAGTGAGGTGTACAGGGAGAAGGTGGGGAGTGAGGGATACGGGGAGACAGTGGGAGTGAGGGATACGGGGGACGGTGGGAGTGAGGGATACAGGGAGACGGTGGGAGTGAGGGATACGGAGAGACGGTGGGAGCGAGGAATACGGGGAGACGGTGGGAGTGAGGGATACGGGGAGACTGGGAGTGAGGGATATGGGGAGACGGCGGGAGTGAGGGATACGGGAAGACGGGAGGAGTGAGGGATACGGGGAGATGGTGGGAGTGAGGGGTACGGGGAGACGGTGTGAGTGAGGGATACGGGGAGATGGTGGGAGTGAGGGATACAGAGAAACGGTGGGAATGAGGGATACGGAGAGACGGTGGGAGTGAGGGATACGGGGAGACAGTGGGATTGAGGGATATGGGGAGACGGCGGGAGTGAGGGATATGGGGTATCGGTGGGAGTGAGGGGTACGCGGAGACAGTCGGAGTGAGGGATACGGGAAGACGGTGGGATTGAGGGATACGGGGAGAAGGTGGGAGTGACGGATATTGGGAGACGGTGGGATTGAGAGATACAGGGAGTCAGTGGGAGTGAGGGATACGGGGATAGGGTGGGAGTGAGGAGTATGAGGAGATGGTAAGGAGTGAGGGAAACGGGGAGACAGTGGGAGTGAGGGATATGGGGAGACGGTGGGAGTGAGGGATACAAGGAGTCGATGGGAGCGAGGGATACGGGGAGACGGTGGGAGCGAGGAATACGGGGAGATGGTGGGAGTGGGGGATACGAGGAGACTGGGAGTGAGGGATACGGGGAGACGGCGGGAGTGAGGGATACGGGGAGACGGCAGGAGTGAGCGATACGGGGAGACGGTGGGAGTGAGGGGTACGGGGAGACGGTGGGTGTGAGGGATACCGGGAGACGGTAGGAGTGAGGGATATGGGAAGACCGTGGGAGTGAGGGATACGGAGAGATGGTGGGAGTGAGGGATACAGAGAAATGGTGGGAGTGAGGGATACGGGGAGACAGTGGGTGTGAGGGATACGGGGAGACGGTGGGAGTGAGGGATACGGGGAGATGGTGGGAGTGAGGGATACAGAGAGACGGTGGGAGTGAGGGATACGGGGAGACGGTGAGAGTGAGGGGTACGGGGAGACGGTGGGAGTGAGGGATACGGGGTGACGGTGGGAGTGAAGGATACAGGGAGACGGTGGGAGTGAGGATTGTGTGGAGGCTGTGCCAGTGAGGGACACCGTGAGACAGTCGGAGTGAGGGACATGGGGAGACGGTGGGACTGAGGGACACGGGGAGACAGTCGGAGTGTGGGACATGGGGAGACGGTGGGAGTGAGGGATCTGGGGAGACGGTGGGAGTGAGTGATACGGGGAGACGGTGGGAGTGAGGGATACGGGGAGACAGTGGGAGTGAGGGATACGGGGAGACAGTGGGAGTGAGGGATACGGGGAGACGGTGGGAGTGAGGGATACGGAGAGAAGGTGGGAGTGAGGGATACGGGGTGATAGTGGGAGTGAGGGATACGGAGAGACAGTGGGAGTGAGGGATACGGGGAGACAGTGGGAGTGAGGGACACGGAGAGACAGTGGGAGTGAGAGATACAGGGAGACGGTGGGAGTGAGGTATACGGGGAGACGGTGGGAGTGAGGGAGACGGGGAGATTGTGGGATTGAGGGATATGGGGGAGGGTGGGAGTGAGGAGTATGAGGAGATGGTGGGAGTGAGGGAAACGGGGAGACAGTGTGAGTGAGGATTGTGTGGAGGCTGTGCCAGTGAGGGATACCGTGAGACAGTCGGAGTGAGGGACATGGGTAGACGGTGGGACTGAGGGACACGGGGAGACAGTCGGAGTGTGGGACATGGGGAGACGGTGGGGAGTGAGGGTTATGGGGAGGCAGTGGGGAGTCGTTGCAGGTGAAAGAGATGGAGCGGGATGTTTTGATGCCGGCGCAGAATTCGTGGAGTTCCACGACAGCAAATCCGGCGCCACACCTGGACTGATTCTGCTAGTCAAGGGGCTACCACCGGGGCCACATCTGGACTGATTCTGCTAGCCAAGGGGCTAGCACCGGGGCCACATCTGGACTGATTCTGCTAGTCAAGGGGCTAGCACCGGGGCCACATCTGGACTGATTCTGCTAGCCAAGGGGCTAGCACCGGGGCCACATCTGGACTGATTCTGCTAGTCAAGGGGCTAGCACCGGGGCCACATCTGGACTGATTCTGCTAGTCAAGGGGCTAGCACCGGGGCCACATCTGGACTGATTCTGCTAGTCAAGGGGCTAGCACCAGGGCCACATCTGGACTGATTCTGCTAGTCAAGGGGCTAGCACGGGGGCCACATCTGGACTGATTCTGCTAGTCAAGGGGCTAGCACCGGGGCCACATCTGGACTGATTCTGCTAGTCAAGGGGCTAGCACGGGGGCCACATCTGGACTGATTCTGCTAGTCAAGGGGCTAGCACCGGGGCCACATCTGGACTGATTCTGCTAGTCAAGGGGCTAGCACCGGGGCCACATCTGGACTGATTCTGCTAGTCAAGGGGCTAGCACCGGTGCCACGTGGAACACAATCAGATTTGCCGGTTTGGTGATTGACACTCAGGAGGCTGACAAGCTGCAGCCGCATATACACCCTTCACTCCCCACACTCACCACCCCAGCCAACAAGATGGCAGCAAGGAGGGCAGCCCCGAGGTTCACGGATGCCGGGCTGGAGACCCTCCTGGAGGTGGTGGAAGAGTGGCGGATGAACCTGTACCCTGGCCCGGGAAGGAGGCTGCCAGTCGCTGTCGTTCGCCAAGCCTGGGCGCAGTTAGCAGAGGCGGTCAGCGCTGTGGGCAACCATCCGGACTGGCCAACAGTGCCGGAAAAAACTGCGCAACCCCCTCAGGGCAGCCAGGGTGAGTGCACAGCACTGTGCCCCTGGAACTAAACCCCGTCCCACATGCCTGTAACCCCACCCCACCAACCCAGATCCCCCACCCTGCACCACATGCCGGCATCCATACTGGCCGCCATTGCCGGGTGTTCTGGCCACTCAGGTGACCAGCTATCCACCCACTGGGCTGCATTTGTCCGACTGTCTCACACTTTTTCTTTGCCCCCCCCCTCCCCCATGAGAAGGCCACCCACAACTGCCAGAAGCGGGCAAAGACTGGTGGGGGACCCCTGGACTTGTGGCCTCACCATGGCAGAGCAGAGGGCCCTGGACGTGGTAGGTGTCCCGGAGGTCGCCGAGGAAGTGAGACCCAGCTGAGCTGCGGTTCCCCGTGACACGTGTGTCGCCACCCCCACACCACCCTCACCCCCCAAATCACCCTCACCCCCACCACCCGCACTCCTGACCCATGGTCTAATCTTGCAGGACCTGACGGAGATGGGGTGGGGCCATCGTGAGCCGAGCACTGACAGGGAGAGCTCCGTGTCACTCCGCCCGAGACTCAGGACACCCCCGAGCTCGGGTCGGAGCATGCCACTGACTTCCCGTCACAGCTGTGTCCAACACCCTCCACCATCCCAGAGACACTCACCTCGGTTGGGCACTTTAGTGAAGAGGCTCCTGGGACACTATCTGGTGCGCACCACACAGCTGCTCTGGTACAGCAGGTGGAGGTAGGAACTCCTGAGTGGGCTGACTGCCAGAGGGCAGGCCGACCCCAGGGACTAGCTGCCGTCCAGACGGGTCTCGGGCTTCTGGAACAGACAGTCCCATCGATTGTGGAAATGCAGTCGCAGAGCCTGGGCCTACAAGAGGGGTTGTCGGTGAGCATCAGCACCTGCAGGTGCAGTTGGAGGAATCCAACAACATGCAAGAGCAGGAGATGGTGCCTGTGGTGATATGCCTGTGAATAGTTTTGTACAAAGTTAGTAATGTGACCTCCAACCAGCTGGTGGCATCAGACATTGGTCACATGACATGAGACACTCGCCAGTTGGTAGTAAGGCGTACAACAGGACAGTCGCGCATAGAGTAGCTCCAGGAGAGTTCACCAAATTCACATAGTAACTTTGCATAGTAATTTATTTGTTATCTTTTCACGTGTTCAGCAATAAATAATCGTTCCAGTTAAACAACTAGATGTTCTGTGTCTATCATTACAACTTCAAAGTCACAGAGCACAACATGGTACCAGGAGTGCAGAACATTTAAAGGTAACAGCAGGAAAGACGGGGCGAAATAGGCCAAAGACTGATAAAAGAGAACATTTCTCCACCGACCTGGTGAACTATGGCTATTTGCAGCTCAACGCAACAAACAACGGTGAAGTTTGATAAGTCTACGAAATGGTTCCGATCGTGGACTCCCCAATACTCGAGACCACTCCACCGAAAGATGAATTAGAGGAGAAGATGGACGTATCTGTATGCAGCTCCACAATGACGGGTGATACGTATACAATGTTACAAGATGAGAATGAGCTTCAGGAAAAGATGACCCATGCATTGTCATTTCGAGTGACGAGGAGCCATCACTTGGGGCTCAATCACAGGATGCAGGACCAGCACCCAACGTCGGGATGTGCATCCATCCAGACAGCAGAGTGCGTGGCTCTGCAGCCAGCTACTGAAGGTGCCGCCTTGTCCACGACCGTACCGTCCCTCGGAAGTATGCCAGCCCTCGACATCTCAGCAGACAATCCTCAACAACTGCTCCCGTGGCGCAGGCCAGCGGCAAGACGGCTGCCACCAAATCCAAGCAAAAAAAGAGGAGCAGTCATAAAATCCGTCACAAAAATCGCTCTCATGTAAAAACGGAGGAAGAGAAGGAGAGCTGGGAATACCGTGAGTCCCACCTTTGATACCAAACAAGAAGACATCGGCAATGTGGCCACAGGCCAGAAATTACACGGCGACGGTGCAAAAAGCATTGCGTTAAAAATCGAAAGAAGCTGGCGACGCAGAAGCTGGCGACGCAAGCATGACCAGCAAGGATACCGGTCTTCAGGACGCATCACGTCAAAAGGCGAAGACAAAAAAGACCTGCACGGAAACCAGTCTTCCAGAAGCAAAAGCGACGTTGGGAAGCTGATAAGAACCCTGAAGATCAGCGGGGTGATCCTGTCAGAGGTGCACAATGAGCTGTGCACCAGGGACACATTCAGCAGGCGTATCATGTTCATTGAAGCACCCTTCAATCTGTATATACATCTGCAACATATGTTAAAGGATAACACAAACCATGGGGATTCTCCAGGGCCGGGGGGAGTAACTATGAGATCAGGGTGGATGGGCATGGAGCACCACTGCTGCAGCCGGCAAGGCAGCCATGCAGCTGCACATGCTGCTGACTGCCCACTGTGCACTTAGGGCCATGGGTCCTATAGATGACCCACCGGGCCACCCCTCTGGGTGCCCTCTGGCCCCAACGACCCATCAGCTGTATGGATGCGCTCCAGTGCAATCGTTTTGGCTTGGGTGCGTGCGTAGGGAGTGTAATGTGTATGTACGGCTGCAGCTTGTCAGCCTTCCGAGTGTCAATCACTAAAAGGCGAATCCGACACCGTTTTTCATTGCAATCGATTGTGTTCCCCGTGGGGCCAGTGCCAGCCCCTCCACAATCGCTGAATCGGTCCAAGTGTGGCGCCAGTTTTGCTGTTGTGAGATTCCATGAATTCTGCATTGGCGTCAACACTTAGTTTAGTCTCAGAAAAGGAGAATCCCGCCCCATGTTTATGGTATATAAATGTTAACATCTCCAAAGGAAGGGGGATGTGGTGATATGCCTGTGAATAATTTTGTACATGGTTAGTAATGCGACCTCCAACCAGCAGGTGGCGCCAGACAATGGTCACATGCCGTGAGACACTTGTCGTGAGGCGTACAACAGGACAGCCATACATAAGTTCCAGGCGAGTTCACCAAACTCACATGGTAACTTTGTCTTTATAGTATTCCGTATGTTATCTTTCCACGTCTTCATCAATAAATCATCATTCTAGTTAAACAACATCAATGTATATCATTGAAACGGCAAGACCACAGAACATAACATGGTACCAGGAGTGAACCCAGACCAACACCAAACGGTGGCGTCTGCGGTGGAGGCATTTAGGCCGACGGTTTGGGCTATGGATCAGCATGTCCAAGGCCTAGTCCATTCTGTGCAGGCGCTGGGCAAGGCCCAAGACAGTGTTGCCGCCTCACAGGCAGCCATGTGCCAGAGCCACCTGGAAATCGCAGCGGCGCTCCTCAGTCTGGCCCAGTCACACCAGGCCATGGCTGGGAACGTCGGCGGCATTGCCAAAGTGCTGGCCGATGTGGCGCAGATGCAGACGGAGGTGGCCCAGTCCCAGAGGGAGATTGCCCAGTCACTGGCAGATGTGACACAAACCCAGAAGTCGGTGGCACATTCGCAGCGTGATGTGACGCAGTCGCAGACGGAGATAGTCCACTCCCTGTGCTCCATGGCTGTGAGCATGCAGACCCTGGTCGAGACCAGAGCGGGCCTCCAGGACTGGCAGCGCCAGTTGATGGGAGAATCCTCATGGGATAGCTCTACTCGCACCCCCGCCCAATGGAGTAGCCCGGGGGACATTGGGCACCCCGAGGGAGGAGGAAGTGATGAGGCCCATGCCAGTGACTCCCGCAGGGGAGGTGCTGGAACATCGCAGCGCCTCGGACTCCCCACTCTTGTCCCTGGGGCATCTGGTGGGCAGCGGGCAAAACAGGGCAGCACCACACCACCTGGTATGCCCAAGAAGAAGAGAACCGCCAATGGGGATCCAGGTCATAGTGCAGGAATCACAGCAGGCTGCCTCCACTCCTGCTGTACCGTCTGGAGAACCACCTAGAGGGAGCATTAGAGCCCGTAAGACCAGAAAGTTAGATACCAGTTAGGTGGGCACGGGTGCAGGGCACAGTTTAGTTATAGGGATGGGTTTAGTTATATACCTGAATATACATTGTCACATTAAATACCTGTTCATACTGTTGCAACCTGCCTTGGTGCTCTGTCAGATGGGTGCGAGGGGTGGGCTGGTCTGGGCTGGCCAGAGGTGTGTGGGGGTGGGAAGTGGTGTCCGTCCCCTGGCCTGTTTCCTTCCCCCAGTTACTGAACCTGGAGGTGTTGGCCCTGGCGCACATGCCGTGTGGCCTCCCGTGCCTGCCTGGGCTCTATGTCCTGCCCCTCTTTCCGTTCACCTGCGCCCTCCTCGTCAGACGAGGCCTGGCGTTCCTCCTCATCCTACCCCTCCAGCACATGGCCCTCTGCAGAACGCAGCAGGCCGCCATGTCGCGGGTGACCCTCTCAGCATCATACTGGAGGGCCCCTCCAGAGCGGCCCAGGCACCTGAACCGCATCTTCAGGATGCCGAAGCACCGCTCGACCACCCTCCTGGTCGCTGAATGGCCGTCGTTGTAAATGGGTCACCACGTCCGTCAGGTGCGAACAGCACGACCGCAGTGCATAACCCCCGTCACCCAGGAGCCAACACCGCAGCCAGGGAGGTGTCCCGAACATGTCAGGAATCGTTGAGTGTTCCAGGATAAAGGCATGGCACACACTGCACGGGTACCGGGCACAGACGTGTATGATCCACAGCTGATGGTCGCATGTCAGCTGTACGTTCATCGAGTGGAACCACTCTGGGTTGGTGTAGAGCGGCTTGTTATCCACCGGTGTCCGTAGGGGGACATGAATCCCATTGATCATCCCCTGGACCCGGGGCATCCCGTTGATCATCCCCTGGACCCGGGGCATCCCGTCGATCATCCCCTGGACCCGGGGCATCCCGTCGATCACCCCCTGGACACGGGGCATCCCGTTGATCACCCCCTGGACCCGGGGCATCCCGTTGATCACCCCCTGGACCCGGGGCATCCCGTTGATCACCCCCTGGACCCGGGGCATCCCATTGATCATCCCCTGGACCCGGAGCATCCCGTTGATCACCCAGGATCAGGAGCAGGAGGAGCTGGCGGGGAGCAGGAGGAGCTGGCGGGGGAGCAGGAGGAGCTGGCGGGGGAGCAGGAGGAGCTGGCGGGGGAGCAGGAGGAGCTGGCGGAGGAGCAGGAGGAGCTGGCGGGGGAGCAGGAGGAGCTGGCGGGGGAGCAGGGGGAGCTGGCGGGGGAGCAGGAGGAGCTGGAGGGGGAGCAGGAGGAGCTGGCGGGGGAGCAGGAGGAGCTGGCGGGGGAGCAGGAGGAGCTGGCGGGGAGCAGGAGGAGCTGGCGGAGGAGCAGGAGGAGCTGGCGGAGGAGCAGAAGGAGCTGGCGGGGGAGCAGGAGGAGCTGGCGGGGGAGCAGGAGGAGCTGGCGGGGGAGCAGGAGGAGCTGGCGGAGAGCAGGAGGAGCTGGCGGGGGAGCAGGAGGAGCTGGCGGGGGTGCAGGAGGAGCTGGGGGGGGAGCAGGAGGAGCTGGCGGGGGAGCAGGAGGAGCTGGCTGAGGAGCAGGAGGAGCTGGCGGGGGAGCAGGAGGAGCAGGCGCGGAGCGGGACAAGCTGACGGGGGAGCAGGAGGAGCTGGCGGGGGAGCAGGAGGAGCTGGCGGGGAGCAGGAGGAGCTGGTGGAGGAGCAGGAGGAGCAGGCGGGGGAGCAGGAGGAGCTGGCGGGGGAGCAGGAGGAGCTGGCGGGGGAGCAGGAGGAGCTGGCGGGGGTGCAGGAGGAGCAGGCGGGGGAGCAGGAGGAGCTGGCGGGGGAGCAGGAGGAGCTGGCGGGGAGCAGGAGGAGCTGGCGGGGGAGCAGGAGGAGCTGGCGGGGGAGCAGGAGGAGCTGGCGGAGGAGCAGAAGGAGCTGGCGGGGGAGCAGGAGGAGCTGGCGGGGGAGAGGAGGAGCTGGCGGAGGAGCAGGAGGAGCTGGCGGGGGAGCAGGAGGAGCTGGCGGAGGAGCAGGAGGAGCTGGCGGGGAGCAGGAGGAGCTGGCGGAGGAGCAGGAGGAGCTGGCGGGGGAGCAGGAGGAGCAGGCGGGGGAGCAGGAGGAGCTGGCGGGGAGCAGGAGGAGCAGGCGGGGGAGCAGGAGGAGCAGGCGGGGGAGCAGGAGGAGCTGGCGGAGGAGCAGAAGGAGCTGGCGGGGGAGCAGGAGGAGCTGGCGGGGGAGCAGGAGGAGCTGGCGGGGGAGCAGGAGGAGCTGGCGGGGGAGCAGGAGGAGCTGGCGGGGGAGCAGGAGGAGCTGGCGGGGGAGAGGAGGAGCTGGCGGAGGAGCAGGAGGAGCTGGCGGAGGAGCAGGAGGAGCTGGCGGAGGAGCAGAAGGAGCTGGCGGGGGAGCAGGAGGAGCTGGCGGAGGAGCAGAAGGAGCTGGCGGGGAGCAGGAGGAGCTGGCGGGGAGCAGGAGGAGCAGGCGGGGGAGCAGGAGGAGCTGGCGGGGGAGCAGAAGGAGCAGGCGGGGGAGCAGGAGGAGCAGGCAGGGGAGCAGGAGGAGCTGGCGGAGGAGCAGAAGGAGCTGGCGGGGGAGCAGGAGGAGCTGGCGGGGGAGCAGAAGGAGCTGGCGGGGGAGCAGGTAGAGCTGGCGGGGGAGCAGGAGGAGCTGGCGGGGAGCAGGAGGAGCTGGCGGGGAGCAGGAGGAGCAGGCGGGGGAGCAGGAGGAGCAGGCGGGGGAGCAGAAGGAGCTGGCGGGGGAGCAGGAGGAGCTGGCGGGGAGCAGGAGGAGCAGGCGGGGGAGCAGGAGGAGCAGGCGGGGGAGCAGAAGGAGCTGGCGGGGAGCAGGAGGAGCTGGCGGGGAGCAGGAGGAGCAGGCGGGGGAGCAGGAGGAGCAGGCGGGGGAGCAGGAGGAGCAGGCGGGGGAGCAGGAGGAGCAGGCAGGGGAGCAGGAGGAGCTGGCGGGGGAGCAGAAGGAGCTGGCGGGGGAGCAGGTAGAGCTGGCGGGGGAGCAGGAGGAGCTGGCGGGGGAGCAGGAGGAGCTGGCGGGGGAGCAGGAGGAGCTGGCGGGGGAGCAGGAGGAGCTGGCGGAGGAGCAGGAGGAGCTGGCGGGGGAGCAGGAGGAGCTGGCGGGGGAACAGGAGGAGCTGGCGGGGGAGCAGGAGGAGCTGGCGGGGGAGCAGGAGGAGCTGGCGGGGGAGCAGGAGGAGCATGCGGGGAGCAGGAGGAGCTGGCGGGGGAGAGGAGGAGCTGGCGGGGGAGCAGGAGGAGCTGGCGGGGGAGCAGGAGGAGCTGGCGGGGGGGTAGGAGGAGCTGGCGGGGAGCAGGAGGAGCTGGTGGGGGAGCAGGAGGAACAGGCGGGGGAGCAGGAGGAGCTGGCGGGGGAGCAGGAGGAGCTGGCGGGGGAGCAGGAGGAGCTGGCGGGGGAGCAGGAGGAGCTGGTGGGGGAGCAGGAGGAGCTGGCGGGTGAGAGGAGGAGCTGGCGGAGGAGCAGGAGGAGCTGGCGGGGGAGCAGGAGGAGCATGCGGGGAGCAGGAGGAGCAGGCGGGGAGCAGGAGGAGCTGGCGGGGGAGCAGGAGGAGCTGGCGGGGGAGCAGGAGGAGCAGGAGGAGCTGGCGGGGGAGCAGGAGGAGCTGGCGGGGGAGCAGGAGGAGCTGGCGGGGGAGCAGGAGGAGCATGCGGGGAGCAGGAGGAGCAGGCGGGGAGCAGGAGGAGCTGGCGGGGGAGCAGGAGGAGCTGACGGGGAGCAGGAGGAGCTGGCGGGGGAGCAGGATGAGCTGGCGGGGGAGCAGGAGGAGCTGGCGGGGAGCAGGAGGAGCAGGAGGAGCTGGCGGGGAGCAGGAGGAGCTGGCGGGGGAGCAGGAGGAGCAGGAGGAGCAGGCGGGGAGCAGGAGGAGCTGGCGGGGGAGCAGGAGGAGCAGGAGGAGCAGGCGGGAAGCAGGAGGAGCTGGCGGGGGAGCAGGAGGAGCTGGCGGGGGAGCAGGCGGGGAGCAGGAGGAGCTGGCGGGGGAGCAGGAGGAGCTGGCGGGGGAGCAGGAGGAGGTGGCGGGGGAGCAGGAGGAGCTGGCGGGGGAGCAGCAGGAGCAGGGGGAGCAGGAGGAGCTGGCGGGGGAGCAGGAGGAGCAGGAGGAGCAGGCGGGAAGCAGGAGGAGCTGGCGGGGGAGCAGGAGGAGCTGGCGGGGGAGCAGGCGGGGAGCAGGAGGGGCTGGCGGGGGAGCAGGAGGAACTGGCGGGGGAGCAGGGGAGCAGGAGGAGCTGGAGGGGGAGCAGGAGGAGCCGGCGGGGGAGCAGGAGGAGCTGGCGGGGGAGCAGGAGGAGCTGGCGGGGGAGCAGGAGGAGCTGTCGGGGGAGCAGGAGGAGCTGGCGGGGGAGCAGGAGGAGCTGGCGGGGGAGGAGGGGGAGCAGGAGGAGCTGGCGGGGGAGCAGGAGGAGCTGGCGGGGGAGCAGGAGGAGCAGGCGAGGGAGCAGGAGGAGCTGGCGGGGGAGCAGGAGGAGCTGGCGAGGAGCAGGGGGAGCTGGCGGGAAGCAGGAGGAGCCGGCGGGGGAGCAGGAGGAGCTGGCGGGGGAGCTGGAGGAGCTGGCGGGGGAGCAGGAGGAGCTGGCGGGGAGCAGGAGGAGCTGGCGGGGAGTAGTAGGAGCTGATGGGGAGCAGTAGGAGCTGATGGGGAGCAGGAGGAGCTGATGGGGAACAGGAGGAGCAGGCGTGTGTTTTGTTATGTTTCCTTTGTAACATAAACGGCTTCCTTGTGATGCATTTGTCAAGGAAGGTCGAGACGTGTAAATAACTTCAACTCATTTATTTACACTATGTACACTTTTATAACTTGAGTTTGACACTACAGCTAATCCTATTGTAGCTACCTAAACTGACTAACCAGTTGCTGTCTTCCACGTGGTGGGTGTAATAATGAATCAACCCTGTGCCTCTCCTCACTGACTGTCTCCACTGGCCAAAGGGGCTGATCATGTGTGTGGTGTCCTTTATGTATGGGTTGGTGTAATGCCCCCCTGTGGTCGTGTCACCTCCTTGTGTATCGTGAATGTCCATTGGTCGCCTCCTATCTAACTTATCTATTGGTTGAGTGTGTGTGTGTGATGTTTCTGGTGCTCCCTCTAGTGTCTGTCTGGCTTACATGCATTTACAGTGATGCACATCACCACAGCGGGGGAGGAGGAGGAGCTGGCGGGGAGCAGGAGGAGCTGGCGGGGGAGCAGGAGGAGCTGGCGGGGGAGCAGGAGGAGCTGGCGGGGGAGCAGGAGGAGCTGGCGGGGAGGAGGAGGAGCTGGCGGGGGAGCAGGAGGAGCTGGCGGGGAGCAGGAGGAGCTGGCGGGGAGCAGGAGGAGCTGGCGGGGAGGAGGAGGAGCTGGCGGGGGAGCAGGAGGAGCTGGCGGGGAGCAGGAGGAGCTGGCGGAGGAGCAGAAGGAGCTGGCGGAGGAGCAGGAGGAGCTGGCGGAGGAGCAGAAGGAGCTGGCGGGGGAGCAGGAGGAGCTGGCGGGGGAGCAGAAGGAGCTGGCGGGGGAGCAGGAGGAGCTGGCGGGGGAGCAGGAGGAGCTGGCGGGGGAGCAGGAGGAGCTGGCGGGGGAGCAGGAGGAGCTGGCGGGGGAATAGGAGGAGCTGGCGGGGGAGCAGGAGGAGCTGGCGGGGGAGCAGGAGGAGCTGGCGGGGGAGCAGGAGGAGCATGCGGGGAGCAGGAGGAGCTGGCGGGGGAGAGGAGGAGCTGGCGGGGGAGCAGGAGGAGCTGGCGGGGGAGCAGGAGGAGCTGGCGGGGGGGTAGGAGGAGCTGGCGGGGAGCAGGAGGAGCTGGTGGGGGAGCACGAGGAACAGGCGGGGGAGCAGGAGGAGCTGGCGGGGGAGCAGGAGGAGCTGGCGGGGGAGCAGGAGGAGCTGGCGGGGGAGCAGGAGGAGCTGGCGGGGGAGCAGGAGGAGCTGGCGGGTGAGAGGAGGAGCTGGCGGAGGAGCAGGAGGAGCTGGCGGGGGAGCAGGAGGAGCATGCGGGGAGCAGGAGGAGCAGGCAGGGAGCAGGAGGAGCTGGCGGGGGAGCAGGAGGAGCTGGCGGGGGAGCAGGAGGAGCAGGAGGAGCTGGCGGGGGAACAGGAGGAGCTGGCGGGGGAGCAGGAGGAGCTGGCGGGAGAACAGGAGGTGCTGGCGGGGGAGCAGGAGGAGCTGGCGAGGGAGCAGGAGGAGCTGGCGGGGGAGCAGGAGGAGCTGGCGGGGAGCAGGAGGAGCTGGCGGGGGAGCAGGAGGAGCTGGCGGGAGAACAGGAGGAGCTGGCGGGGGAGCAGGAGGAGCTGGCGGGGGAGCAGGAGGAGCTTGCGGGGGAGCAGGAGGAGCTGGCGGGGGAGCAGGAGGAGCTGGCGGGGGAGCAGGAGGAGCTGGCGGGGGAGCAGGAGGAACTGGCGGGGGAGCAGGAGGAGCTGGCGGGGGAGCAGGAGGAGCTGGCGGGGGAGCAGGAGGAGCTGGCGGGGAGCAGGGGGAGCTGGCGGGAAGCAGGAGGAGCCGGCGGGGGAGCAGGAGGAGCTGGCGGGGGAGCTGGAGGAGCTGGCGGGGGAGCAGGAGGAGCTGGCGGGGGAGCAGGAGGAGCTGGCGGGGGAGCAGGAGGAGCTTGCGGGGGAGCAGGAGGAGCTGGCGGGGGAGCAGGAGGAGCTGGCGGGGGAGCAGGAGGAGCTGGCGGGGGAGCAGGAGGAACTGGCGGGGGAGCAGGAGGAGCTGGCGGGGGAGCAGGAGGAGCTGGCGGGGGAGCAGGAGGAGCTGGCGGGGAGCAGGGGGAGCTGGCGGGAAGCAGGAGGAGCCGGCGGGGGAGCAGGAGGAGCTGGCGGGGGAGCTGGAGGAGCTGGCGGGGGAGCAGGAGGAGCTGGCGGGGAGCAGGAGGAGCTGGCGGGGAGTAGTAGGAGCTGATGGGGAGCAGTAGGAGCTGATGGGGAGCAGGAGGAGCTGATGGGGAACAGGAGGAGCAGGCGTGTGTTTTGTTATGTTTCCTTTGTAACATAAACGGCTTCCTTGTGATGCATTTGTCAAGGAAGGTCGAGACGTGTAAATAACTTCAACTCATTTATTTACACTATGTACACTTTTATAACTTGAGTTTGACACTACAGCTAATCCTATTGTAGCTACCTAAACTGACTAACCAGTTGCTGTCTTCCACGTGGTGGGTGTAATAATGAATCAACCCTGTGCCTCTCCTCACTGACTGTCTCCACTGGCCAAAGGGGCTGATCATGTGTGTGGTGTCCTTTATGTATGGGTTGGTGTAATGCCCCCCTGTGGTCGTGTCACCTCCTTGTGTATCGTGAATGTCCATTGGTCGCCTCCTATCTAACTTATCTATTGGTTGAGTGTGTGTGTGTGATGTTTCTGGTGCTCCCTCTAGTGTCTGTCTGGCTTACATGCATTTACAGTGATGCACATCACCACAGCGTGGGAGGAGGAGGAGCTGGCGGGGAGCAGGAGGAGCTGGCGGGGGAGCAGGAGGAGCTGGCGGAGGAGCAGGAGGAGCTGGCGGGGCAGCAGGAGGAGCATGCGGGGAGCAGGAGGAGCAGGCGGGGAGCAGGAGGAGCTGGCGGGGGAGCAGGAGGAGCTGGCGGGGGAGCAGGAGGAGCAGGAGGAGCTGGCGGGGGAGCAGGAGGAGCTGGCGGGGGAGCAGGAGGAGCTGGCGGGGGAGCAGGAGGAGCATGCGGGGAGCAGGAGGAGCAGGCGGGGAGCAGGAGGAGCTGGCGGGGGAGCAGGAGGAGCTGACGGGGAGCAGGATGAGCTGGCGGGGGAGCAGGATGAGCTGGCGGGGGAGCAGGAGGAGCTGGCGGGGGAGCAGGAGGAGCAGGAGGAGCTGGCGGGGAGCAGGAGGAGCTGGCGGGGGAGCAGGAGGAGCAGGAGGAGCAGGCGGGGAGCAGGAGGAGCTGGCGGGGGAGCAGGAGGAGCAGGCGGGAAGCAGGAGGAGCTGGCGGGGAGCAGGAGGAGCAGGAGGAGCTGGCGGGGGAGCAGGCGGGGAGCAGGAGGAGCTGGCGGGGGAGCAGGAGGAGCTTGCGGGGGAGCAGGAGGAGCTGGCGGGGGAGCAGGAGGAGCTGGCGGGGGAGCAGGGGGAGCTGGCGGGAAGCAGGAGGAGCCGGCGGGGGAGCAGGAGGAGCTTGCGGGGGAGCAGGAGGAGCAGGAGGAGCTGGCGGGGAGCAGGAGGAGCTGGCGGGGGAGCAGGAGGAGCAGGAGGAGCTGGCGGAGGAGCAGAAGGAGCTGGCGGGGGAGCAGGAAGAGCTGGCGGGGAGCAGGAGGAGCTGGCAGGGGAGCAGGAGGAGCTGGCGGGGAGCAGGAGGAGCTGGCGGAGGAGCAGGAGGAGCTGGCGGGGGAGCAGGAGGAGCTGGCGGGGGAGCAGGAGGAGCTGGCGGGGGAGCAGGAGGAGCTGGCGGGAGAGCAGGAGGAGCTGGCGGGGGAGCAGGAGGAGCTGGCGGGGGAGCAGGAGGAGCTGGCGGGGAGCAGGAGGAGCTGGCGGGAGAACAGGAGGAGCTGGCGGGGGAGCAGGAGGAGCTGGCGGGGGAGCAGGAGGAGCTGGCGGGGGAGCAGAAGGAGCTGGCGGGGGAGCAGGAGGAGCTGGCGGGGGAGCAGGAGGAGCTGGCGGGGGAGCAGGAGGAGCTGGCGGGGGAGCAGGAGGAGCTGGCGGGGGAGCAGGAGGAGCTGGCGGGGGAGCAGGAGGAGCTGGCGGGGGAACAGGAGGAGCTGGCGGGGGAGCAGGAGGAGCTGGCGGGGGAGCAGGAGGAGCTGGCGGGGGAGCAGGAGGAGCGTGCGGGGAGCAGGAGGAGCTGGCGGGGGAGAGGAGGAGCTGGCGGGGGAGCAGGAGGAGCTGGCGGGGGTGCAGGAGGAGCTGGCGGGGGAGCAGGAGGAGCTGGCGGGGGAGCAGGAGGAGCTGGCGGGGGAGCAGGAGGAGCTGGCGGGGGGGTAGGAGGAGCTGGCGGGGAGCAGGAGGAGCTGGTGGGGGAGCAGGAGGAACAGGCGGGGGAGCAGGAGGAGCTGGCGGGGAGCAGGAGGAGCTGGTGGGGGAGCAGGAGGAACAGGCGGGGGAGCAGGAGGAGCTGGCGGGGGAGCAGGAGGAGCTGGCGGGGAGCAGGAGGAGCTGGCGGAGGAGCAGGAGGAGCTGGCGGGGGAGCAGGAGGAGCATGCGGGGAGCAGGAGGAGCTGGCGGGTGAGAGGAGGAGCTGGCGGAGGAGCAGGAGGAGCTGGCGGGGGAGCAGGAGGAGCATGCGGGGAGCAGGAGGAGCAGGCGGGGAGCAGGAGGAGCTGGCGGGGGAGCAGGAGGAGCTGGCGGGGGAGCAGGAGGAGCAGGAGGAGCTGGCGGGGGAGCAGGAGGAGCTGGCGGGGGAGCAGGAGGAGCTGGCGGGGGAGCAGGAGGAGCATGCGGGGAGCAGGAGGAGCAGGCGGGGAGCAGGAGGAGCTGGCGGGGGAGCAGGAGGAGCTGACGGGGAGCAGGATGAGCTGGCGGGGGAGCAGGAGGAGCAGGCGGGGCAGCAGGAGGAGCAGGCGGGGGAGCAGGAGGAGCTGGCGGGGGAGCAGTGGGAGCTGGCGGGGGAGCAGGAGGAGCTGGCGGGGGAGCAGGAGGAGCAGGAGGAGCTGGCGGGGAGCAGGAGGAGCTGGCGGGGGAGCAGGAGGAGCAGGAGGAGCAGGCGGGAAGCAGGAGGAGCTGGCGGGGAGCAGGAGGAGCTGGCGGGGGAGCAGGCGGGGAGCAGGAGGAGCTGGCGGGGGAGCAGGAGGAGCTTGCGGGGGAGCAGGAGGAGCTGGCGGGGGAGCAGGAGGAGCTGGCGGGGGAGCAGGGGGAGCTGGCGGGAAGCAGGAGGAGCCGGCGGGGGAGCAGGAGGAGCTTGCGGGGGAGCAGGAGGAGCAGGAGGAGCTGGCGGGGAGCAGGAGGAGCTGGCGGGGGAGCAGGAGGAGCAGGAGGAGCTGGCGGAGGAGCAGAAGGAGCTGGCGGGGGAGCAGGAGGAGCTGGCGGGGGAGCAGGGGGAGCCGGCGGGGGAGCAGGAGGAGCTGGCGGGGGAGCAGGAGGAGCTGGCGGGGGAGCAGAAGGAGCTGGCGGGGGAGCAGGAGGAGCTGGCGGGGGAGCAGGAGGAGCTGGCGGGGGAGCAGGAGGAGCTGGCGGGGGAGCAGGAGGAGCTGACGGGGGAGCAGGAGGAGCTGGCGGGGGAGCAGGAGGAGCTGGCGGGGGAACAGGAGGAGCTGGCGGGGGAGCAGGAGGAGCTGGCGGGGGAGCAGGAGGAGCTGGCGGGGGAGCAGGAGGAGCGTGCGGGGAGCAGGAGGAGCTGGCGGGGGAGAGGAGGAGCTGGCGGGGGAGCAGGAGGAGCTGGCGGGGGAGCAGGAGGAGCTGGCGGGGGGGTAGGAGGAGCTGGCGGGGAGCAGGAGGAGCAGGGGGGGCAGCAGGAGGAGCTGGTGGGGGAGCAGGAGGAACAGGCGGGGGAGCAGGAGGAGCTGGCGGGGAGCAGGAGGAGCTGGTGGGGGAGCAGGAGGAACAGGCGGGGGAGCAGGAGGAGCTGGCGGGGGAGCAGGAGGAGCTGGCGGGGAGCAGGAGGAGCTGGCGGAGGAGCAGGAGGAGCTGGCGGGGGAGCAGGAGGAGCATGCGGGGAGCAGGAGGAGCTGGCGGGTGAGAGGAGGAGCTGGCGGAGGAGCAGGAGGAGCTGGCGGGGGAGCAGGAGGAGCATGCGGGGAGCAGGAGGAGCAGGCGGGGAGCAGGAGGAGCTGGCGGGGGAGCAGGAGGAGCTGGCGGGGGAGCAGGAGGAGCAGGAGGAGCTGGCGGGGGAGCAGGAGGAGCTGGCGGGGGAGCAGGAGGAGCTGGCGGGGGAGCAGGAGGAGCATGCGGGGAGCAGGAGGAGCAGGCGGGGAGCAGGAGGAGCTGGCGGGGGAGCAGGAGGAGCTGACGGGGAGCAGGATGAGCTGGCGGGGGAGCAGGATGAGCTGGCGGGGGAGCAGGACGAGCTGGCGGGGGAGCAGGAGGAGCAGGAGGAGCTGGCGGGGAGCAGGAGGAGCTGGCGGGGGAGCAGGAGGAGCAGGAGGAGCAGGCGGGGAGCAGGAGGAGCTGGCGGGGGAGCAGGAGGAGCAGGAGGAGCAGGCGGGAAGCAGGAGGAGCTGGCGGGGAGCAGGAGGAGCTGGCGGGGGAGCAGGCGGGGAGCAGGAGGAGCTGGCGGGGGAGCCGGAGGAGCTTGCGGGGGAGCAGGAGGAGCTGGCGGGGGAGCAGGAGGAGCTGGCGGGGGAGCAGGGGGAGCTGGCGGGAAGCAGGAGGAGCCGGCGGGGGAGCAGGAGGAGCTTGCGGGGGAGCAGGAGGAGCTGGCGGGGGAGCAGGAGGAGCTGGCGGGGAGCAGGGGGAGCTGGCGGGAAGCAGGAGGAGCCGGCGGGGGAGCAGGAGGAGCTGGCGGGGGAGCTGGAGGAGCTGGCGGGGGAGCAGGAGGAGCTGGCGGGGAGCAGGAGGAGCTGGCGGGGAGTAGTAGGAGCTGATGGGGAGCAGTAGGAGCTGATGGGGAGCAGGAGGAGCTGATGGGGAACAGGAGGAGCAGGCGTGTGTTTTGTTATGTTTCCTTTGTAACATAAACGGCTTCCTTGTGATGCATTTGTCAAGGAAGGTCGAGACGTGTAAATAACTTCAACTCATTTATTTACACTATGTACACTTTTATAACTTGAGTTTGACACTACAGCTAATCCTATTGTAGCTACCTAAACTGACTAACCAGTTGCTGTCTTCCACGTGGTGGTTGTAATAATGAATCAACCCTGTGCCTCTCCTCACTGACTGTCTCCACTGGCCAAAGGGGCTGATCATGTGTGTGGTGTCCTTTATGTATGGGTTGGTGTAATGCCCCCCTGTGGTCGTGTCACCTCCTTGTGTATCGTGAATGTCCATTGGTCGCCTCCTATCTAACTTATCTATTGGTTGAGTGTGTGTGTGTGATGTTTCTGGTGCTCCCTCTAGTGTCTGTCTGGCTTACATGCATTTACAGTGATGCACATCACCACAGCGGGGGAGGAGGAGGAGCTGGCGGGGAGCAGGAGGAGCTGGCGGGGAGCAGGAGGAGCTGGCGGGGAGGAGGAGGAGCTGGCGGGGGAGCAGGAGGAGCTTGCGGGGGAGCAGGAGGAGCTGGCGGGGGAGCAGGAGGAGCTGGCGGGGAGCAGGGGGAGCTGGCGGGAAGCAGGAGGAGCCGGCGGGGGAGCAGGAGGAGCTGGCGGGGGAGCTGGAGGAGCTGGCGGGGGAGCAGGAGGAGCTGGAGGGGAGCAGGAGGAGCTGGCGGGGAGTAGTAGGAGCTGATGGGGAGCAGTAGGAGCTGATGGGGAGCAGGAGGAGCTGATGGGGAACAGGAGGAGCAGGCGTGTGTTTTGTTATGTTTCCTTTGTAACATAAACGGCTTCCTTGTGATGCATTTGTCAAGGAAGGTCGAGACGTGTAAATAACTTCAACTCATTTATTTACACTATGTACACTTTTATAACTTGAGTTTGACACTACAGCTAATCCTATTGTAGCTACCTAAACTGACTAACCAGTTGCTGTCTTCCACGTGGTGGTTGTAATAATGAATCAACCCTGTGCCTCTCCTCACTGACTGTCTCCACTGGCCAAAGGGGCTGATCATGTGTGTGGTGTCCTTTATGTATGGGTTGGTGTAATGCCCCCCTGTGGTCGTGTCACCTCCTTGTGTATCGTGAATGTCCATTGGTCGCCTCCTATCTAACTTATCTATTGGTTGAGTGTGTGTGTGTGATGTTTCTGGTGCTCCCTCTAGTGTCTGTCTGGCTTACATGCATTTACAGTGATGCACATCACCACAGCGGGGGAGGAGGAGGAGCTGGCGGGGAGCAGGAGGAGCTGGCGGGGAGCAGGAGGAGCTGGCGGGGGAGCAGGAGGAGCTGGCGGGGGAGCAGGAGGAGCTGGCGGGGAGGAGGAGGAGCTGGCGGGGGAGCAGGAGGCGCTGGCGGGGGAGCAGGAGGAGCTGGCGGGGAGGAGGAGGAGCTGGCGGGGGAGCAGGAGGAGCTGGCGGGGAGCAGGAGGAGCTGGCGGGGGAGCAGGAGGAGCTGGCGGGGGAGCAGGTGGAGCTGGCGGGGGAGCAGGAGGAGCTGGCGGGGGAGCAGGAGGAGCTGGCGGGGGAGCAGGAGGAGCTGGCGGGGGAGCAGGAGGAGCTGGCGGGGGAGCAGGAGGAGCTGGCGGGGGAGCAGGAGGAGCTGGCGGGGGAGCAGGAGGAGCTGGCGGGGAGCAGGAGGAGCTGGCGGGGGAGCAGGAGGAGCTGGCGGGGGAGCAGGTGGAGCTGGCGGGGGAGCAGGAGGAGCTGGCGGGGGAGCAGGAGGAGCTGGCGGGGGAGCAGGAGGAGCTGGCGGGGGAGCAGGAGGAGCTGGCGGGGGAGCAGGAGGAGCTGGCGGGGAGCAGGAGGAGCTGGCGGGGGAGCAGGGGGAACAGTCCGTCTCGGTGCAGCAGAGATTGGGCTGATGCGTGACCAGCAGAACAGGCTGCTGGAGAAAGTGGAGGACCTGGAAAATCTTTCTCGGAGGCAGAACATCTGAATCGTGGGTCTGCCGGAGGGAATCAAAGGATCGGATGCTGGTGCGTATGTGGGGAAGATGTTGCAGAAGCTGCTTGGGGAATGTGCGTTTAATCGGCCGCTGGAGGTGGGTCGGGCCCACACTGATGCGAAAGCCCCAGGGGGGTGTAAGCCGCCGAGGGCTGTGGTGTTGGGCGTTCTGACACACAGATGAGCCAACACGGTTGTATATGGTACAACGCTATTTTATTTAAACTTTCTATGTACAGTTTTGTCATGATACTCTGCACGTGGGGATTCCCTGTTTGTGATGTTGAAACAGGTCGTGTCCGTGTCCTTGTCCCCAGACCTACTGTCCACTAGGTATTGTGTTCGTGCTTTTATGTGGTTCCTGTCTTTGTGTGTGATTGGTTGTGGTGTTGTGTGCTCTGATTTGTCTGTTGGTGTGTCCAGCATGATGTGTGTGTTTGAATATCATGACATCCCCCCTTTTTACAAAGATATGTGCCTACGTGGTAATAAATATAATCGTGTCGTGAGTGCATCTAAGAGTGTGTGTGTGTCGTGTACAGCATGTGCATATGACGTAACTATTTACATGGGGCGATGTCGGGTGCGTCACATGAACAAGGTTGTACCATAACAGAACATGAATGCAAACGAGAAAAAAAAACTTGAACAGTGGTCCAGTCAGACGATATCTGGAATGATAAACAACAACAGGTTATCTTACAGAAGTGTGTAACTTGTTAGACATATGAACGGTGTTATAAGTCCAGTCTAATGGGTGTACGACGAGTTCGGGTTGACCGCCTCAAGGGTGGGTCAAGAACCACCGGCTGATGTCCAAGCATGGCCATGGGTGGCGATGGAGAGGGCGTGATCTGCGGTAGCTCCACGAAGTCATCCTCGGAAGCCTGTTGAGGATCTGGCGTGTGTGTACTGTGTGGCTGCGAGCGTGGAAGTCGGCGAAGGGCGCGCCGATTGCGGCGACGCACTGAACCATCCGGCATGCGAATCAGGAACGAGCGGGGAGCCACATGTCGGAGGACTTCGGCCGGTGCTGACCAGTCACCATGCGGTAGATTGATGCGTACTTTGTCTCCGGAGGACAGGGGGGGCAGGTCCGTCGCTCGTGTGTCGAACTGACTTTTCTGGCGATCACGCTGCATTTGCATGTTACGAAGAACCGTCTCATGGTCCGTTGTTGGTGCCAGGATGGATGGTACCGTCGTCCTGAGGGAGCGACCCATTAGGAGCTGCGCTGGCGAGAGACCCGTGGATAGCGGGGCCGATCGATAGGCCAGCAAGGCGAGGTTAAAGTCCGATCAGGCAGCAGCCGCCTTGCACAGGAGCCGCTTGGCAATGTGGACGCCCTTTTCAGCCTTCCCGTTCGACTGTGGATGTAGAGGGCTGGAGGTCACATGAATGAAACCATATGCTGCGGCAAAGGACGACCATTCACGGCTGGCGAAACAGGGTCCATTGTCTG
This sequence comes from Scyliorhinus torazame, assembly GCF_047496885.1. Lineage (NCBI taxonomy): Eukaryota > Metazoa > Chordata > Chondrichthyes > Carcharhiniformes > Scyliorhinidae > Scyliorhinus > Scyliorhinus torazame. Next base: position 83,536,249 of record NC_092722.1, read on the forward strand.
ACATGACAGTCCTTGGAATGCCATGGCGAGCAAATGTTTCCTTGCAGGTCCCAATGACTGCGGACGACGTCAGATCATGGAGAGGCATGACTTCCGGGTAGTTTGAGAAGTAGTCTATAATAACGATGTGATCTCTGCCGAGCACGTGAAATAGGTCAACACCCACCTTCGCCCAGGGGGACGTCACCATCTCGTGTGGTAGAAGCGTCTCCGGAGGTTGCGCCGGCTGAAACCTCTGACAGGTTGTGCAATTGAGCACCATGTTGGCTATGTCTTCATTAATACCCGGCCAATATACCACCTCTCGGGCCCTTCGTCTGCATTTTTCGACGCCCAAGTTGCCTTCGTGTAGTTGATTAAGAATCATCTGGCGCTTGCTGTGCGGAATAACAATCCTGTCTAATTTCATAAGGACCCCGTCAATGTTGGTAAGGTCATCTCGCACATTATAAAACTGCGGGCACTGCCCTTTGAGCCACCCTTCCGCCATGTGGCGCATCACTCGCTGCAGAAGGGGGTCAGTCGCCGTCTCTGCGCGTATGTGGGCCAGACTTGGGTCATCAGCTGGCAGATTTGCTGCTGTCAGAGTCACGTGTGCCTCAATTTGACGCACGAACCCCTCCGCATCTGGTGGTGTGCTCACTGCTCGGGAGAGCGTGTCCGCTACGATGATATCCTTCCCCGGAGTGTAGATCAGTTCGAAATCATACCTCCTGAGTTTAAGTAAGATGCGCTGGAGGCGAGGGGTCATGTCGTTCAGGTCTTTGTTAATGATGTTGGCCAGGGGGCGGTGGTCAGTTTCAACCGTAAATCGTGGAAGACCATACACATAGTCGTGGAACTTGTCCAGTCCAGTTAACAAGCCCAGGCATTCTTTTTCTATTTGCGCGTAGCGCTGTTCGGTAGGGGTCATGGCTCGTGAGGCATATGCAACCGGGCCCATGACGACGTGCTGTCTTTCTGCAGGAGTACCGCTCCAATACCAGATTGGCTGGCATCTGTTGAGATCTTTGTAGGGCGAGCCGTGTCAAAGAGCGCCAGCACTGGTGCCGTAACCAGTTTGTGCTTGAGCTCCTCCCATTCCAGCTGATGCGATTGCTGCCATTGAAATTCTGTTGATTTTTTCACGAGATGGCGCATATTCGTTGTATGAGAAGCCAGGTTGGGAATGAACTTCCCAAGGAAGTTGACCATGCCCAAGAATCTTAGGACAGCCTTCTTGTCAGCCGGCCGTGGCATGGCTGTGATGGCGCTAACTTTGTCTGCACCGGGACGGACCCCTGATCGTGAGCTGTGGTCCCCGAGGAATTTCAGCTCCGTCTGGCCGAAGGCACACTTCGCACGGTTGAGACGCAGGCCATTTTGTTGTATGCGGGTGAAGACACGTTATAGACGATGCATGTGTTCCTGCGGAGTGGTGGACCAAATGATGATATCGTCCACATATACACGTACCCCTTCGATGCCTTCCATCATCTGCTCCATAATGATGAACGGCGATGCCGTTCAAGTGGTGGGAGCGAGTTTTAGGTACCTGGGGAACCAGGTGGCAAGGGCAGATGGGTAAACAATTGAAGAAGGGAATATAGTGAGTGGTTTTGAACTAACTGATATGGAAAGGCTGATGTCAATCTAGTATACATTACAATCCAGTTGGGGACTGTTAATATTTAAAGAGAAATCTGAACATTCTGTTAGAATCAATAGATCTACCCCCCACCCCTCCCCCTGTTGCTCTTTTTAGCCTTAGTTTTAGCCTTCGTCCCAATCACTTGGGTCGATATTCTCCAATGCTGGAGCGATTCCTTGATCGATGGGCAGTCTTGGGGTGATCGTTCACCTCCCTTTGTGTAGGCTTCTGTTGGCGCCGAAGAGTCTGGATTGGCTTTGTGTGTCTAATTTGTTGCACATTGTTCCCGGGGATTGCTAATTAGTATTCAGATGGCTAGTGTTTTGTTATGCTGATGGCTGCAGGTATCGATCTTGTCTGGCCTTCCCAGAGGCGAATACACAGTTTTACCTGCAGCTGCTTATTTTAGTCCTGTTGGCTGATTTTTCCCATCAGCCTTTTCCGTTCGACATTTTAAATCGGGGTTAGCCATTCTAAATCGGGAGTTAGCCATTTTAACTGGCTACATTCCCTCCTTGTGATCCTAACGCGAAGCGTGAAGGATCACATCATTATGTTGCTTTCCATTCCCTGACCCTGGGAGGGGGGGGGGGGCACTTCCTTCATGGCCTCTGCACTGACCACAGCTATGCACAAAAAATTTTAACTAACAATTCTAAGGGCACTATGTCAGACAGGGACATGCATTACAAAACAATAAACTTGGAACCTCTAACTTATTCTTAATATACTACCCTCGCTTAAACATTCCATTATCCTACCTTCCTCAGTCATACAACAAAATCATAGCATTTCATATAATCTTTCCTGGCTTGGCAGTCAAGCTCAGGATCATACAATTTTGCTCATGGAAAAGTTTTTTACATCTCTTTATTTACACTAATAATAAACGCAAGTGAATGCACTTTATTATTTTATTATAGATCATGGGGGTCGGGGGTCTGGTCGTAACCGAACATAGGGGATCTGATCCTATATACCGGGGTTCGGGCGCGGTACGCTCTCCTTCTCCATTTCCGTAAACGCATAGTCTGCACGATGCAGCAGAGTATCGCCAACGCTAACAGTGTTTCGAACACATAGGACAGGGAGTACCAGGTCATGTACCTGGCACACCAAGAAGATGTAGTGTCGCTGGTGACTGGGCTCTGGGTACTGCGGGAAAGTGAAACATTAACGGCTGGGGGTCTTGAAGTCATGGGGTTCGCGGTCACGTGCAACCAAAAGTCCATAAACATTGTGCTGATCCATATGAAGGAAGTCCTCATGGCTCTTCTTTTTCCTTTTCTTTCGTTGTTTTCACCGGTCCTGGAGCTTCTGGAGTTCTGTAGAAACAAGCATAGTGTCTGTAACTATCTTTGTTTAATATCTGGTATGCAAGTGTGTCTGTCCTTTGGTGCCAATCATTCCCTTTATAATTGGTCACTGTGTGTGACTCCCTCATTTTTTTTCAAAAAAACCAATTTTAGGAGAAGACACTCTTCCCAATGATGAACCAGTGCTGATTTAGCATCCAAATGTTCCAGGATGTAAATAGCAGATGGCGGGCAACCTAAAGGTTACCTAAACAAACAAAACTTTTTGAACTGAAAAATGCCAAATGAGGTGCGTATGGGCCGCGACGGGTAAGAGTTGGATGGAGTCCCTGGGTAGGACGGCTACCAATGCTGTATCTCCCCTACCCGAGTGTAGTTGACCAGCAGGGTGTTCCCAGGCAGGGCGGGTCTCAAGCCGTTTCTCCACTGCCTGAGCAACCAACAAGAACGGGCAAAAATGTAGTCATCGTGGTGGGGCTGCCGTAGTGGTTCCATCCTTCGAAACAGAAGGGCAGTTACGAGCGGGCGTCTGGTACCCGAACAAGTGTCTGCAGACAAGCTAGTTCCTCTGAACTGGTGTCTGGCAACAGTGAGTCGCTGTAGGCAAGTCCTCAGAGGTTTCGGCCGAATAGGCGTGGGGCAGTGAGAAAAAATTCTCCAGTCGGACATACAACATTTAACAAACGTACACACAACATAAAACATTCTGCAGGTTCCATCAGAAAGGACAACACTTCTCCCAAGCGGTTCCTTTAAACATCATGTGGACACCTCAGTTCTCGGTTGCGAACAGGGTCGCAAAGGGGTTCTCGGTTTGGGAGTCAGACCCAAGGTCGCCCTCTTCTCCCGGGTGCCAAACTCTGGAGTGGATTAGGGCTGAAAGGGCTGCATGGTGTGAGGTGGGGTCGCTCTCGTCGTTGCGGACGAGTCGGTATGTGTTGTCACAGTGCCAGTAATTGGTGTCTAGTTGTGTGGGGACAAAATCGGGGTTGTCAGTGTGGTTCGGTGGTCGGTGGTGGGGTTTGTTCAGGAAAGTGATCATGAAGGGATCACTTGGGTTGTAGTCGGAATCGCTGGGTGTGGGGCCTGTTGCATGGGGATAGTAGGGAGGCGTGCTGTGGCTATCGTCCGAGTCACAGTCGCTGTCTCTGCTGCTGCAGTCTGTGGGCGTTCTGGGGCGGAGTGTATATTTCGGGGGTGGAGTCGAGGTCGAGTCCGTGGCTGGGCTGGACGTGGTGGGGGTTGGTAGGGTTACGTTGGCTGTGGGCGGGGTGTGGTGTGCTGCGTCGAGCATGACGTGGTGTGCGTGGTTAGACTGTGTTCCATATGCCTTCAGCTGGTTTATATGGAACCACGCAGTCTTACCATTGGGGTACTTGATTTTGTAAACGGAAGGGCTTACTTTATCCGCAATGGAATACGGACCCGAGTATTTTGGTGACAGGAATGTGCTGAGAATATATACAGAGGGCATCACTTGCTGTCCGATACTATACTCAGTCGCATGCTCTGTTTCTTTCTGGTGCCCAATTTTACTGCGGCTGCTAGCTGAGCCGTTTTAACATTTGCAACTAATTGCTCCACGCCTTTCTCATGTGTGAGGGCCATCACTTCGGGGCTGGTCAGGTCCAAACCTAACAAATAGTCTGTGCCTTGCATGGGGCGTCCGGTCATGAGGGTGTGTGGGGTGTAACCTGTGGAGGTAGAAATACTGATACGCAAAAACATCAGCGCAAAAGGGAGGACTGAGTCCCAAGTGATGTTGTTCTGCTGGACCTTTTTTCTGAGGGTGGTTTTTAGGGTCCGATTCATGCGCTCCACGATACCACTCGACTGTGGATGGTATGCTATGTGGAATTTTTGGGTGATGCCAAATATCCCGAGGACGTTCTGCATGACACGTCCCGTAAAATGGGAACCTTGGCCGGATTCAATGCTGCGGGGAAGTCCCCATCTTGTAAAGATGTGGTGGGTTAGAATCTTGGCTGTGGTCTTTGCAGTGTTTGTGCGGGCTGGAAATGCTTCCACCCATTTTGTAAATGTGTCAATTACCACAAGTACATATTTATAGCCATTCCTGCAAGGGGGCAATGGACCTATAAAATCGATCTGGAGGTTAGTCCAGGGGCCATTAACGGGTCGGGTGTTGCTGAGTTGGGCCTTTTTGGCATAAATGTCCGGATTATTCTGGGCGCAGATAAGACAATTTTCTATGTAATGGTTTACATCTTCCTTCATATTCGGCCACCAACAAAGCTGCTTGAGGTGGGCTGTAGTGGGATCGATTCCCTGATGTCCATGACCGTCATGGAACAAGCAAATCAATTGGTTCCTGTCCTGTTCAGGAACCACATAAAGGGTGTCCTTTAACACCACATCGTCATGTGTGTTCAGTGTATTTCTAAACCTCTCGTAGGGAGCTGGATAGTTTCCCTTAACAATCTCCTTGAGATTGCTGTCCTGCTTCTGGGCCTCCACTAGATCCTCGATCTTTGTCTGTGAGACCTGAACTGCACTCACTGGTGCGCCTTCGGGGGTGTCCAAAAATACTCATGTCTGGAACCTGCTTTAGCCAGTGCGTCGGCTTTTACATTTCCAGGGGGGGAGGAACGATGGTGGCTGCAGACTTTGATGATCCCAAAAGTCCTGTTCTGGGCTTTTTCTAAAATATGACGGCGCAATGGGGCTGAGGGGGAGGCGTTTTCCGTCTGCGGAAACAAATCCTCTTGCTTCCCACAGGGGCAGAAATTCCGTGAGGCTGTTGCAGACATAGAGGCTGTCCGAGTATATGTCTGCTGGGCTGGGGAAGGAATCTGGGTGTTCAACTATATATACAATGGCCGTAAGCTCTGCTGCCTGCGCGCCTACGTGTCCGGGTAGTTTTAACGATATTTCTTCGAGGGCGCGTCCCTGCGCGTCCTCGACATAGATACCGCAACCTGTTATGCGTTTCCCATCCAAGACTGTGGAAGATCCATCCACATAGATCTTTATGGGCTCACACGTGACCATGTGCTGGGGGCTCTGGGTTGTACTATCTATCTTTCTGGGGGGTGTTTTATCGATAAAGGGGCCTGTGTTGTGGTGTGGAAAGATAATCTGACATTCATGGGGGGTTCCGGGGTACTGTTAATTGTTGGCTAAATAGGTGTGTGTCTTTGTCCTTTTAACAGTGATGTCCCGTCCCTGCAAGAGAAGGGTCCATCGCGCTGCTCTTATTTGACTGACGGTACCGTCCTTGAGTCGTCCGTCCAGTAAAAGTTGGGTGGGGGTGTGTTCGGTGAGAATTGTGATGGGGTTCAGTCCGGTAATATATGAAAAGTACTGGACTGCCCAAAATATTGCGAGCAGGTGCCTCTCACAGGCTGAAAATCCCTGCTCCACAGCATCTAAAATTCTGGAGGCGTAAGCTACGGGACTTAACTTTTCTCTTTTGTGGCTTTCCCTGCGCACATGTTCCCTGAACATATCTCTGCGCTGTTTCGTTCAATTCTTCCCAATCAGGACCATCTTCCTGATCTAATCTTTCTCCAAAGGTTTCTTGGAGGTTTCTTTTTGAACAGAAAGCAGTGATTGCAGCTCTGCAATCTGCTTCCGGCACTTTGCGTGATCTAAGGTGCTTTGTCTTTGTTCCGTGGTGGCAGCATGGAGTGCTCTTAATGCTGCCTTGAGATCACTACACTGTTTCTGTAATGTCTCTACCTGTTATTCTGTCTCCTCTCGTACCAGGACATTGCGTGTCCTGATAGGCCTTTTCGTATTGAGACTGGAAGCTGCTTAAATGCTCCAGACAAGACTGGTGAGCCCGTTTGGCGTCATCCACCTCTCCATCTTTTGCTCCTCAATTTCCTCCTCAATTCCATATTCTCTCTTTCTACTTCGCTTACATCGACCTTACTCATCCGATGTATGCCCTCAACTTCTTTGCGGAGCGTCTTAACGACCTCCTCTGTGCCTCGCAATTGTGCCAAACAGGACACGATTGCCATCGGCTTGCGAGCTTTTCCCAAGCACTTTTTGTGGATCTCACTCAGGTTCTCCCACCAAGTATGTCCTATACTCCCGGGACCTGATTCCTCATTATCACAGAAATCATTCCGAAGGGGCCATCCTTTCCCTTTGAGATATTTCCTGATTTCTTCCTCCCAAATGGGACATTGTCCCACTCTACTGCTGCTGGTTGCTGCGACCGCAAATTCCTCGGGGTTCATGAGGCGCTGCATTGCCATCTTGCCTATCCGAATGCCTCTTCTTTAAAATTTGGAACAGGGGGCTAAGGCGGTGCTGCAAATACGGGTACGGCTTTCGCTACTTTCCAAATGTTGCTGCTAACTTTAGCCTTAGTATAATTGCTCTGTTCTATCACCTTTGCTCGAGTCGCCAGGTATCTTTCTGATACCGCCACGTGGTTCAAGTCCGAGTAATGATCAATAATCCAACACGCCGCTTAGTAAGAGTTAAATCAACGCTCATTTATTATATACAGCAATCAGTACTTATACATTAATTCTGCGTCTAAGCTACTTCCTACAACTAACAGGACAATACTTAACTTGGAAATGGCCCACCAGGTCAGGGAAACGAACGGCCTTTCGTTTGGGTTCTGAGCCTGCGGGATTCGAAGCTGGTACAGATCGATAGCTAGGAGCGCCTATCTCGTAGCGAGCGTTGAAGTAAGACTTACGATTTGAGCGGCTGTTGCAGAAGGGTCGCAGGAGGGTGAGAAGGGGTAGCAGAAGGGAGAAGGGCCGATTTTAACTTTCGATTCGATCTTGTCTGGCCTTCCCAGAGGCGAATACACAGTTTTACCTGCAGCTGCTTGTTTTAGTCCTGTTGGCTAATTTTCCCATCAGCCTTTTCCGTTCGCCATTTTAAATCGGGAGTTAGCCATTTTAACTGGCTACAAGACCCGGTACTGTGCAATCTGATTGACCATATCAGACATGCGTGGGAGGGGGTACGCGTCGAGCTGCATGTCCCTATTGATGGTCTGACTGTAGTCAACGACCATCCTGTTTCTCTCCCCAGTTTTCACAACTACCACTTGGGCTGTTGCTGGCCTCGATAATACTTTCCTGCAGCAGCCGCTGGACCTCAGACCTGATGAAGGTCCTGTCCTGGGCACTGTACCGTCTGCTCCTGGTGGCGATGGGTTTGCAATCCGGGGTGTGGTTTGCAAACAGAGAAGGCGGGTCGACCTTAAGGGTCGTGGGACCGCACACAGTAAGGGGTGGTAGGGGTCTGCCAAATTTCAGGGTTAGGCTCTGGAGGTTACACTGGAAGTCCAGGCCGAGTAGCAAGGCAGCGCAGAGGTTGGGGAGGACGTAGAGCCGGAAGCCGCTGAACTCTACGCCCTGGACGGTGAGGGTGGTGATGCAGTACCCCCGGATCGCCACGGAGTGGGATCCGGAGGCCAAGAAGATTCTTTGGTTAATGGGGTGTACCGTGAGGGAGCAGCGCATTACCGTATCGGGGTGGATGAAGCTCTCAGTGCTCCCGGAGTCCAGAAGGCAGGATATCTTGTGCCCGTCGACCTTCACAGTCGTCGACGCGCTCGCGAGGTTGTGCGGTCGGGACTGGTCGATCGTGATGGAGGCGAGACGTGGCTGGTCGGCGGCGGTTGCAGGCGATGAGCGGCCCGATGAGGTGGCCGATGAGCAGGGGTCCTGAGGCGTGGAAGATGGCGGCACCCACGGGCTGCACGTGTCCTGAGGCAGGCAAGATGGTGACGCCCACGGGCCGCACGTGTTGTGAGGGGAGCAAGATGGCGGCGCCCACGGGCCGCACGTGGTCTGAGGCGAGGAAGATGGCGGCGCCCACGGGTCGCACGTGGGGTGTGCAGGGACAATAGCAGCGATCGAGCGGGCCTGGCACACAGCAGCGAAATGTCCTTTCTTCCCGCCAGCCTTGCAGGGCGCACCCTGCCCCGGGCAGCGCTGCCGTGGGTGTTTCGTCTGTCCGCAGAAGTAGCACTTGGGTCCCCCGGGGTTGGTTGGCTGCCGCGCGGCGCAGGCCTGGGGTTGGCTGGGGGTGGTCGCTGATGGGGTCCATGATGGGATGTTCGCTGGCGGGGTCCACGATGCCCAGGAGGGTTGGGCCGTGCGGTCGGGGGCATACGCCTGTACATTGCGTGAAGCGACTAAGCGAGATCGCTGTTTCTTGGTCGCCGCGAGGTCGAGGGTAGCCCCTTCTAAGAGGCGCTGGCGGATGTAGGCCGACCCTATGCCCGTAACGAACGGGTCTCTAACTAGCAGGTTAGAATGTTCAGCGGCCGAAATGGCCTGGCAATCGCAGTCTCTCACCAGGGCGAGCAGGGCACGGCAGAAATCTTCCACAGACTCACCGGGGAGTTGATGCCGCGTGGACAGGAGGTGCCTGGCGTAGATCTTGTTGGTCTGCTGTGCGTAATTCTCCTTCAGTAGCGCCATGGCCTCTGCGTAGGTCGGCACGTCCCGGATGAGGGGAAAGATATCGGAGCTCAGCCGCGTATACAGGATCTGGACCTTCTGTGCCTCTGGGGGTGGGTCTGTCGCCGATCCGATGTAGGCTTCAAAGCAAGCTAGCCAATGTGCGAAGGCCGACTTGGCCTTGTCTGTTTGAGGATGCAGCTGCAAGCGATCAGGCTTGATGCAGAGATCCATCGTTGTAAAATCTCTGCGTAATAAATTGATGCACTATCAATTACAACAAGATGAGAGTAGAGAGTAATCGAGGCTTTATTACGCAGAGATGTGTAGCCTCCCGAAATGGCTGCAGCTCGGAGAGCCCACACATTTATATTCCGCCTCCTGGGCGGAGCCAGCAGGCAGGGATCTACCCCCGTACCTGTAGTACAGGGGCCTTACCGTACTACCCCTCGTATGCGGTATATACAACAGTGGTGACTACCACAGTGATAGATATGGGGACAGGTGAGAGTGAGGGATACTGGCACACAGCGACACAGTGAGACAGTGAGTGTGGTGGAAAAGGGGAGTTGGTGGGAAATGAGGGATACGGGAAGTGAGGCATACAAGGAGGTGGTGGGAATGGGATGCGGGGAGGTGGTGGAGAGTGAGGAAAATGGGGAGACTTTAGGGAGTTTGGGATACTTTGAGATGGTGGGGGATGAGAGACATGGGGAGACGTTAGAAGTGAGGGTTCCAGGGAAACGTTGGGGTGTGAGGGATAGAAGGAGATGGTGGGAGTGAGGGATATGGGGAGATGGTCGGGGTGAAGGATACGGGAATATGATGGGAGTGAGGGATATGGGGAGATGGTCGGAGTGAGGGATACGGGGATATGGTGGGAGTGAAGGATACGGTGAAATTGTGGGGAGTGTGTCCCAAACCCTCCCCATATCCCTCATTCCCACCTTCTCCCCATATTGCTCACTCCTACCAACTCCGATTATCCCTCACTCCCAACATCCCCCATATCCCTCACTCTCACTGTCTCCCGGTATCCCTCACTCCCACCATTTCCCCATATCCCTCACACCCCAACGTTTCCCTGGATCCCTCACTCCCACCATCTCCATGTGTCCTTCACTTCCCTGTCTCCCCTTCTCCCTCATTATAACCATCGCTCCATATCCCTCACTCCTCACCATGTTATCCTCACTGACACCGTCTCCCTGTAACTCTTACCCTCACCATCTCCCCGAATTGCTCTCTCCCCACCGTCTCCCCATATCCCTCACTCCCACTTTCTCCGCATATCCATCATGGCCACCGTTTACTCGCAACCCTCACTCCCCATCATCTCCCCCTAGGGTGAGGGATACGGGGAGACGGTGGGAGTGAGGGATACAGGGAGACGGTGGGGGTGAGGGCTACGGGGAGACAGTGGGGGTGAGGGATACGGGGAGACGGTGGGAGTGAGGGATACGGGGAGACGGTGGGAGTGAGGGATACGGGGAGATGGTGGGAGTGAGGGATACGGGGAGACGGTGGGAGTGAGGGATACGGGGAGATCGTGGGGGTGAGGGATACGGGGAGACGGTGCGAGTGAGGGATACGGGGAGATGGTGGGAGTGAGGGATAAGGGGAGACAGTGGGGGTGAGGGATACGGGGAGACGGTGGGAGTGAGGGATACGGGGAGATGGTGGGAGTGAGGGATACGGGGAGATGGTGGGGGTGAGGGATACGGGGAGACGGTGCGAGTGAGGGATATGGGGAGATGGTGGGAGTGAGGGATACGGAGAGACAGTGGGGGTGAGGGATACGGGGAGACGGTGGGAGTGAGGGATACGGGGAGACGGTGGGAGTGAGGGATACGGGGAGATGGTGGGGGTGAGGGATACGGGGAGACGGTGGGAGTGAGGGATATGGGGAGATGGTGTGAGTGAGGGATACGAGGAGGCGGTGGGAGTGAGGGTTACGGGGAGATGGTGGGGGTGAGGGATACGGGGAGACGGTGGGAGTGAGGGATACGGGGAGACGGTGGGGGTGAGGGATACGGGGAGACGGTGGGAGTGAGGGATATGGGGAGATGGTGGGTAGAAATCGATACGGGAGACGGTTGGAGTTAGGGATCTGGGTGGCGGTGGGGAGTCAGGGTTAGGCGAGACAATGTGAGTGAGAGATACGGGGAGATTAGAGTTTACAGTGGAGAAGGAGGCCACTCGGCCCATCGGGCCTGCACAGCCCTTGGAAAGAGCAGCCCACTTAAGCCCACAACTCCGCCCCATACCTGTGACCCAGCAACCCCTTTGGCCACTAAGGGCAATTTAACATAGCCAATCCACCTAACCTGCACATCTTTGGACTGTGGGAGGAAACCGGAGCACCTGGAGGAAACCCACGCACACACGGGGAGGATGTGCAGACTCCGCACAGGCAGTGACCCAAGCCGGGAATCGAACCTGGGACACTGGCGCTTTGAAGCGGCAATGCTAACCACTGTGCTACCGTGCCCATTGTGGGGAGTGTGGGATACAGTGAGAGGGTGGGGAGTGAGGGCTGCCAGTGGATGGTGGGGAGCGAGGGAAAAGGTTGAAGTTAAAGGGAGTCTGTGAGAATGAGGGATACTGCGAGACAGTGGGGAGTATGGGATACGGGGTGAAGGTGGGATGTGAGGGTTAAGGTGAAAGGGTGCGATTGAGCGATTCCGGGAAATGGTGGGAGTGAGGGATCCCAGGGGACATTGTAGAGTGAGGGATAATGGGAGACAGTTGGAGTGAGGGATACAGGGAAATGCTAGGAAGTGAGAGATACAGTGGGATGGGGGAATGAGGTATACGGAGAAACAGTGCGAATGAGGGACAAGGGTCAATGGTACACCTGAGTGATGTATGGGGAGATGTTGCGAGTGAGGGTTACTGGGAGACGGTGGGTAGTACGGCTTACGTGGAGACAGTTGGAGTGAGGCATGCAAGTGACGGTGGGAGGAAGAGATTACGGGGAATGAAGGATGCAAGGAAACATTGAGATTGATGGGTTTTAGGAGACATTGGGAGTGAGGGATTCGTGAAGACTGTGGGGGTGAGGGATATGTAGAGATGGCCGGAGTGAGGGATAAGGAGGGGCAGTGGGAGTGAGGGATACGGGCAGACGGTGGGAGTGAGGGATTTGTGAAGACTGTGGGAGTGAGGGATACGTAGAGATGGCCGGAGTGAGGGATAAGGGGGGACAGTGGGAGTGAGAGATATGGGCAGACGGCGGGAGTGAGGGATAAGGGGGGACAGTGGGAGTGAGGGATATGGGCAGACGGTGGGAGTGAGGGATAAGGGGACTTGGGGAGATATGGTGAGACATTGTGCGTGAGGGATAATGGGTGACGGTCAGAGTGGGGAATCCTGGGACACGGTGAGAGTGAGGGACACAGGGAGATGGGGGGGGAGTAGGGGAACTGCGAGATTGTAGGATGAAACTGTGGGATTGTGGGATGCGGGGAGATGGTAGGAATTAAGGATCTGCGGATTTGGTGGGAGTGAGGGATAAGGGGAGATGTTGGTAGTGCGGCATTTGTGGAGATGGTGGGAGTGAGAGACATGCGGAGATGGTGGGAGTGAGGGATACTGGGAGACAGTGGGAGTGAGGGATATGGGGTGATGTTGGAAGTGAGTGATACGGGGAGATGGTGGGAGTGAGGAATACGTGGAGATGGTGAGAGTGAGGGATACGGGAAGACCGTGTGAGTGGGATGCCCGGAGACAGTGGGAGTGGGATGCGGGGAGATGGTGTGTGTTCGGGGATACAGGGAGACGGTGAGCGTGAGGTATATGGGGAGATAGTAGCAGTGAGGGATATGGGGAGATGTTGGGAATGAGTGATGCGGAACGATGGTGGGAGTGAGGGATACGGGGAGATGATAGTAGTGAGGGATGTGGGGAGATGTTGGGAATGAGTGATGCAGAGAGATGGTGGGAGTGAGGGATACGGGGAGACGGTGGGAGTGAGGGATATGGGGAGATGTTGGGAATGAGTGATGCGGAGAGACAGTGGGAGTGAGGGATACGGGGAGATGGTAGCAGTGAGGGATATGGGGAGATGTTGGGAATGAGTGATGCGGAGAGATGGTGGGAGTGAGGGATACGGGGAGATGGTAGCAGTGAGGGATATGGGGAGATGGTGGGAGTGAGGGATACGGGGAGATGGTAGCAGTGAGGGATATGGGGAGATGGTGGGAGTGAGGGATACGGGGAGATGGTAGCAGTGAGGGATATAGGGAGATGTTGGGAATGAGTGATGCGGAGAGATGGTGGGAGTGAGGGATACGGGGAGATGGTAGCAGTGAGGGATATGGGGAGATGGTGGGAGTGAGGGATACGGGGAGATGGTAGCAGTGAGGGATATGGGGAGATGGTAGCAGTGAGGGATATGGGGAGATGGTGGGAATGAGTGATATGGGGAGATGGTGGAAGTGAGGAATATGGGGTGATAGTGGAGATTGAGAGATATAATAATAATCTTTATTGTCGCAAGTAGGCTTACATTAACACTACAATGAAGTTCTGTGAAAAAACCCTAGTCGCCACATTCCGGCGCCTTTTCGGGTACACAGAGGGAGAATTCAGAATGTCCAATTCACCTAACAAGCACGTCTTTTGGGACTTGTGGGAGGAAACCGGAGAACCCGAAGGAAACCCACGTAGATCGGGGAAGAACGTGCAGATTCCGCACAGACAGCGAACCAAGTTGGGAATCGAACCTGGGACCCTGGAGTTGTGAAGCAACAGTGCTAACCACTGTGCGACCATGCACCCTGCTATGGAGATACGGTGGGAACGAAATATCTGGGGGAACGGTAACTGTGGACTGAGGGGTACGAGGAGATGGTGGGAATGCCGATTATGGTGAAACGGTGGGAGTGAGGGGTATGGGGAGACAGTGAGTGCGAGGAACATGTAGAGATGGTGAGAGTGAGGGATGCTGGGGGACTGTGGGAGTGGGATACACGGAGATGGTGGGAGTGAGGAATGCGGGGAGCCGGTGGGAGTGAAGCTGTGGGGAGACTGTGGGAGTGAGAGATAAGGGGAGAAAGTGGGTGTGAAGGACATAGGGAGATGGGGTGAATGAGAAAAATGGGAAGACTGTGTGGAGTTTGGGATACAGTGAGACGATGGGGAAGTGTGAGATACGGGTGTGACAAAATGTATATTGTGTGGTAAATGAAGGGGTAACAATTTGATGTGAATGCTTCCAACCAATAGATGGTGATCAAGAGCACACATGTGAATCATGTGATAACCTGATTCAGGGAGTAGGTGATTAAGCGGGATAGAGTGTTGCCGTGTTTTCAGAAGCTCTGTAGATAGAATAATAGCTTTAGTGTATCATCCACAAAGCAAAGGGCATCACATGGTACCAGGAGTAGCTGCTAAGAGATATGGAAAGGTTCAGCGACAGAAGAGAATTTTGAAAATAAATCTCAGTTGGAAAAGCAAAACTTCAAAAAAAATTTTTTAACCAGACTCTGACTGCATACAGAACATCGAAGAATTTCCCAGTCGAAGCGAGATGGAAGATTTGGAAACCCCCTTGGCAATTCCGTACTTTGGTTAAAGTAGACGTTAATTGGCACAATTTCAAGCAGCTGTTTGAGTTGTATATCTCTTGTATATCTAGATCTTAGACCTAGAAGTGGCCAGCGATCAGTGAAAAATAGCACTGTTTCTAACAGTGGCTGGTCCACAAGCCCGAGAAAATTTCAACTTGTTCTAATTTGAGGGCGAAGCAGATAAGAAAAAATACCGTAAAGTAATTGAAAAATTCGATAAGCACTGCCAGCTGCAACAAAACAAAACGTTTGAGCGATATGTGTTCAGGCAAAAAGTTAAAAAGCAGGTGAAACGCTTGACTGCTTCATCACGGATCTGAGACTTAAAGCGCAGGCATATAATTTTTCCATTCTCCTAGACTCACTTCTGCGAGTTGAAATGAAAATGAAATGAAAATCACTTATTGTCACAAGTAGGCTTCAAATGAAGTTACTGTGAAAAGCCCCTAGTCGCCACATTCCAGCACCTGTTCGGGGAGGCTTGTATGGGAATTGAACCGTGCTGCTGGCCTGCTTTGGTCTGCTTTCAAAGCCAGCCCTGAGCTAAACCAGCCCCAGTTCAGATAGTCTATGGAATAAAAAGTGATAAGCTGCGAGAAAGATTATTGAGACAGTTTGATCTAACGTCAGAAGGTGCAATCAGCCTGCGTAGAGCGAGCGAATGTGCTAGAAATCAGTTCTCTGAAATGCTAGTCGGTGAAAAAGGCACAAAAACTAACAACGTGGCCAACGCTATTAATGCTGCGTCGCACCAAAGAAAATAAACATGCTCCAGATGGCAGCCATTTTGCACATGATGTCACGAGCGTCATAGTGTGTAAACGGTGTGGCAACGCTCATCAAATAAAAAAATGTCCTGCGTTTGGAAAAACTTGTGCAAAGTGCCACAAATTGAATCACTTGCAGATCAGGAATAAATTTGCAACAGTTTTAAGAAGCTCAATACAGTGAACAAGGAAAGAGCTGTACAAGAAATAAGCCTTAGCAAATATGTTAATCAAGTGGTCAATCCTGACTCAATGGAAGATGCATTCGATTTAGAAGATTCTTTCTTTGGAAAAAGTAGAAAGTATCGAGAAAATGCAAGAGAAGACTTCCGATTCGGACATTTTAAAACAGTTATCAGTCGTACAAAATAATGATTGGACGATCCCATTAATAATAAATGGAGCCACAATTAAAATGAAATTGGACACTGGAACAAAAGCTAATCTCATTAATCAGACAAACCTAGCCAAATTAAAAACTACACCAGCAATTGACGACAATGACATCAGCTGCGGGACTACAATGGCAATGTGATTACCACAATGGGCACTTGCTACCTAACAGTGGAGGACAAAGAAAAAAAGATTTCGATTAAATTTGAAATAGTTGAGCCAAAGCGATCTTCACTACTGGGTGTTCAAGCTTGTGAGATTCTGCAACTTGTGAAACGCATTTACAGCTCGGACAGGATCTCAACCATTTGCAATGATCAGGTGGAGGCCATTATCCAGGAATTTCCTCATGTCTTTCACGGTACGGGAACACTACCGTTTAAATATAAAATCCAGCTAAGAGCAAATACCACCAGTCATTCATCCACCTAAGAGGGTTCCAGCTCCCTTGAGGGAACGTCTAAAAGCAGAACTTGAACCTATGCAGCAGTTGGGGATAATCGCCAAAGTGGAAGAACCAACTGACTGGGTCAGTTCTATGGTTTGTGTGAAGAAAGCCAACGGTGACCTGAGAATCTGTATAGACGCAGCCAATGTCCATTGGCAACTAAAGCTAGACAAAGCCAGTGAGAAACTCTGCTTATTCAACACACCTTACGGGAGGTACTGCTTCAATAGAATGCAGTTAATTTCAGCTTCCAAAATTTTTCATCGGGCTATGGAGCAGATAGTCAAAGGTATTGCAGGCGTACGAGTGTACGTGGATGGCATCATCATTTGGTCATCAAATGAAAAGGAACATAATGCACGACTTCTGCAGGTCATGAAGCAAATTGAAATGTTTGGTTTAAAACTGAACGGAGCCAAATGTCGATTTGTCATCTCCAGATTAATTTTCTTGGGTGATCAAATATCAGCTCAAGGAGTCCAGCCAGACTCTGAAAAGATTGCAGCCATCACCAGGATGTCATGTCTAAAAGACAAAAAGGCTGTATTACGAATGCTAGGTGTTGTCAACTTTTTGGGTAAATTCATACCCAATTTGACATCACGCACCATGGCACTACGAAACCTTATCAGAAAAAACGAAAATTTCCCTTGGTCTGAGGAACACAATAGGGAATGGTCTGATCTGAAGAGAGCACTCACCACAGCACCTCGTCTGTCCTTCTTCGATCCCAAGTGTAACACGAAGATTTCGACAGATGCCAGCAAAGCCGGCATAGGCGCAGTGCTGTTACAGCAGACAAGTGAAGGGCTATGGCAACCAGATGCATATGCCTCAAGAACGATGACACCAACTAAGCAGGCTATGAAAAGGAGTGTTCGGGTCTACTCACGGGTATGGACAAATTCCATAACTATGTGTATGGGAATGATCATCGTCCTCTTAGAACATAGAACATAGAATACAGCGCAGTACAGGCCCTTCGGCCCACGATGTTGCACCGAAACAAAAGCCATCTAACCTACACTATGCCATTATCATCCATATGTTTATCCAATAAACTTTTAAATGCCCTCAATGTTGGCGAGTTCACTACTGTAGCAGGTAGGGCATTCCACGGCCTCACTACTCTTTGCGTAAAGAACCTACCTCTGACCTCTGTCCTATATCTATTACCCCTCAGTTTAAAGTTATGTCCCCTCGTGCCAGCCATATCCATCCGCGGGAGAAGGCTCTCACTGTCCACCCTATCCAACCCCCTGATCATTATCATCTTATCTCCATTATAAAGAAAAAGTTGAATGACATGTCTCCGAGACTACAGAGAATGGTAATGAAACTTCAAAGGTACGATTTTGAGCTAGTCTACACGCCAGGAACGGAGTTAGTTGTAGCTGATGCACTATCGCGTGCAGCTGATGATGCAGGGACAACGGACATCGGCCAGGTCATTGAAGCTCAAGCGACCCTCGTTGAAGAGACCCTACCTGTCTCTGACGAAAAGTCGAAGCTGATTAAAGAAGAAACTTCTAAAGATGAAACAATCAAACGTGTGAAGTACATGCGGGATGGTTGGCACAAAGCAACTTGTTCCAACTACCGGAACATACGAGCAGATCTAAGCAGTGTAAATGGGTTCCTGCTCAAGCAATATCGCATTGTTATTCCGACTTCCTTAAGAAACATGATCTCAGCAAGGTGCATGAAGGCCATCTGGGGATAGAAATATGTAAAAGAGCTTGTGAGTCCATGTATTGGCCAGGAATCAACGATGACATTGACAACCTCTTGGCACAGTGTGATACGTGTCAGAAGAAACAGTCCCATCAACAGAAGGAGACACTTACAATGCATGAAATCATCGCAATTCCATGGCCGAAAGTAGGCATTGATTGGTTTTTCTGCCAAGGTCATGAATGTTTGTTAGTCATCGACTACTTTTCAAACTATCCGGAGGTAATCAAGCCATCCAACTCCAGTTCAAAGGCAGTCATCGAGGCTACGAAGGAAGTATTCGCTAGGCATGGCATCCCATTCATCGTCATGAGAATGGACCGTGATTTGACAGCAGCGAATGGACGGTGTTCTCCAAACCATACGACTTTCAACACATCACCTCCAGCCCATTTCATCCACAGTCCAATGGAAAGGCTGAGAAAGGGGGACATATAGCCAAGAAACTTCTCAAAAAAGCTTGGGATTCAAAAAGCCATCCAAACTTAGCTTTGTTAAGCTGCAGAGCGACACCACTTGAAACAGGATACTCACCAGCACAATTGCTGAATCCGAAAATACGCACCGCATCACCGTGTCCAACTACAGCGAATCCTGACAATAACGATGCAATACAAATAATCAAGCAGAACAGACGGAAACAGCAACGTTATTATGACCGATCAGCGGAATATCTAGCGGAGCTGGAGCAAGGGGGTACTGAACGGGTACATCTTCCGGGTGGATGGTCGAGCGTGGCACAGGTAATTCGCCAGGCAGCTCCACATTCATACACCATCGTAACGGAAGAGGGTTCAATCCTAAGGAGGAACTGCAGAGCACTTCTGAAGGTGACGTCGACTCCACGAACATTTCCACAGATGATAAAACATAGAACAGTACAGCACAGTACAGGCCCTTCAGCCCACGATGTTGTGCCGACCATTTATCCTAATCTAAGATTAATTAATAGCTACTTAAAACAAAGGCACAGCAGCAAGATCTTGTTACAGCAGCAAATTCAACGGCAGGAGCAGTGGAACAAACACGGCTGAGAAAGAAACCGGACTAACTCAATCTGTGAACATTAAAAAATTGTTAACTTCTGGACAATAACATTGAAACAATGGGCCGGTTCTCTGTTTCTGAGTCTAAGTGCTGGTGCCAACGGAGAATCCGTGGACTTTCACCTGCACCGATTCTGCTACCAGTGAGGGGCTAGCACCGGCGCCGTGTGGAACACCCTCGAAACCCACGGAAAACGGTGCAGGAATCGCTGGGTCCATGATGGACACTCGCAGGGCTGACAAGCTACAGCCGCCCTTAAACAATACATCCCCCCCACACACACACTGATCAGGGCCGGAAATATGGGACAGGTTGTGCTGGAGCACCCATACAGCTGATAGGTTGGCTGGGGCCAGAGGGCACCCGGGGGGTGCCCCAGGGGATCACTAAACAACCCAGGGCACCAGGTTTAAAGCGGGTTGTCAGTGGCATGCGCAGCCGCATGGCTGCCTTGCCGGCTGCGGTAATGGTGTTGCGTACCCGTCCAGCCTGACCCCACAGCCCACCTCCTGGCCATGTCCCACTACTCCCACCCGGCCTCTGGCAGAACCCCCCCCCCCCCCCCCGGCTGTCAGCAAAGTACGGCGAAGTATGACACTGCCCATATGCCCTCTCTCTCTCTTTTAGCAGCCACCACGCCACGTTCACGATTTGTGAAAGCACATGTGGTTTGTGCAGTTGGGAACTCATCCCATCGGAGGCGGGGAATCACGGGTGGGCCTACTAATGATATGTAAATGGTGTTTAAACTACGCGCGCCGTGCGTCGCATTGCCGCTGTTTTCGAGGAGACGGAGCATCGCGATTACGCATCAAACAGTCACCTGCTGCAATTTCAGCGTTGGGAGTTTTTCTCCACCCGATTGCACACCCCAATTTCAGCGTCGGCCCACGGAGAATCCAGCCCAATGTATAGCTTACACAACAATCTAGTCATGTCAATATGTTTGTCTCCAAACAACTTCAAAAAAAGGGGGATGTGACAATATGTATATTGTATGGTAAATGAAGGGTTAACAATTTGATGTGACTGCTTCCAACCTCTAGATAGTGATCAAGAGCACACACGTGAATCACATGATACCTTGATTCGGGGAGTAGGTGATTAGGCGGGATAGAGAGTAGTCATGCTTTCAGAAGCACTGTAGATAGAATGATAATCATCGTGTATTTTGAAATATTTGTATCTTAGTAAGTTTGTTCGAATCTAATTAGTTGTAGTGTTCATAAAATAAGCTTTGTTTGAAACATAGCTTGATGTTCTTTGTGGGACACTGCACTTCGAAGCCATCCTTATCCACAAAGCAAAGAAAATCACAACGGGGAGATGGTGGAAGTCAGGGATCCGTGGTGACTGTGGGAGTGAGGAGTATTGGGAGCTGGTGGGAATGAGGAATAATGGGTGTTGGTAGAAATGAGGGATACCGGGAGAAAGTGGGGAGTGAGGGAAATGGGGATATGTTGGCAGTAAGTGATGAGGCCAGATTGTGGGGAGGTGTCATGTGTGAGTACCTTTAAGGCATGGATGTTTAAGCAATGTACCGTTAAGAAAACAGTGATGTCAGAGAGTGGGTGGGGCTGAGCTCAGGTCAGCCATTTTTGGAAGTTTCAGTTTGGAAAAGCAGCTTGTGTGTGTCTGTGTGTTTCCAGAGAGCTGCAGTTTTGCAGTTTAGTTTTGGCAGTTTGAAAAGAGCTTGGGAGTGTCTGTGTTTTGCAGTGAGCTGGATTTGCTGTGATCTCTGCCATGAAAGACTATCTCTGGATCATTTGGGTGATTTAAACTCATAATAGTAAAACCTTTAACCTGATGTGATTCTGTTTAAAGGTGTTAAGTTTCTTGGAAGTTTGAAGGAACATTTTGAGGAACTATTTACTGTTGCAATATTTTCGGAGTTATCTTTGAAGTAAGGGGTGTTAAGAGATCCAATGTTTATTTAAAATGTTAAGTTGAGTTCATGGAATAAACATTGTTTTGTGTTTAAAAACCCACGTGTCCATAATTGTAATCCCGCACCTAGGGAACAAGCCGTGTGCTAGGAAAAGCAACAAATACATTAAAGGGGGAGGTTGGTTGAACTCCATGATACATTTTGGGGTTCTGAAAACGCCTCGCCCATAACAGGAGTGAGGGATATGGGGAGACGGTAGGAATGAGGGATATGGGGAGACAGTGAGGAGTGTGGGATATGGGGAGATGGTGGGTAGTGAGAGTTACGGAGAGATGAAGAGAATGAGGGATATGGGGAGATGGTGGATTCAGAGGGATATGATGAGACAATGGAGGTTAGGGATACGGGGAGACAGTGGGGTGTGAGGGATATGGGAGGATGGGGAAATGGTAGGGGAATGAGGGATACAGAGAGATGGTAGGAGTGAGTGATATGGGGAGATGGTGGAGGAGGGAGGGATACGGGGAGATGGTGGGAGTGAGGGATACAGGGTGATGGTGGGGAGTGAGGGATACGGAGAGTCGGTGGGAGTGAGTGATATGGGGAGATGGTGGGGGAGTGAGGGATATGGGGAGACGGTGGGATTGAATGATATGGGGAGTTGGTGGGGGAGTGGGGGATATTTGGGGAGTGAAGCATATACTGTGCTGGGGGAGTGAGGGATACAGGGAGACGGTGGGGAGTGAGGGATATGGGAAGATGATGGGTGTCAAGGAGATGTATTGATAATGGGGGTGCTTGTGCACGTTGGCGTTTCAAGCATGACGCATTTTGAGAGTGGGAGCTTGACTCCCTCACCAAACCTACCCTCAATCCTCTCACCTCTGCTCTCCCCTCTCTTGTAGGTCCCATCTGTACGGACTTCTTCCAGGCTCCGCGATTCAACAGCTTCTGCCAGTTTGCGCAATACCGATGTGCCAACCACATGTACTACATGAAGGTACAGATGGGCGGATGAGGGCGTTCACGACTCTCACCACGGGGCAGGCTAGGGGACGGGCATGGGATTGGGTCAGGAATGCTGGAAGATCATGCCCTCGAGCCATTCCCAGGGGGACCTTGGGGAGACAGGCAATCCCTCTCCCCTCACTGGCGGGTTCCAAGGGGTTGCAGTGACCCGCTCTGCTATGCTTGTCGACCAAATAACCCTTGAGGCAGCAGGGTGGGCCGGCAGCAGGATACAGGCAAGGGGGTTTCATTGGGGTAAAGGAAGCCCCCGGGGAGGGGGGAATGTCATAGGGCTGAGAGTCAGGGTATGTTCGTAAAATGACATTATGTCTTTCTCTCTGTCTGTCTGTCGCTCTGTCTGTCTCTGCTTCTCTCTCTTTGAGAGGGGCAGAGTTTGTTAGGTGTATCCAGGAAGGCTTCTTGAAGAAGGAGGCTTATGTAAAGATGAGACATGAAGGTTCAGTAAGGGCGCTCGAGAGTTACAAGTTAGCTAGGAAGGACCTAAAGGGAGAGCTAGGGAGAGCCAGGAGGGGACATGAGAAGCCTTTGGCAGGTAGAATCAAGGATAACCCTAAATCTTTCTATAGATATGTCAGGAATAAAAGAATGACTAGGGTAAGAGTAGGGCCAGTCAAGGACAGTAGTGGGAAGTTGTGCTTGGAGTCCGAGGAGATAGGGGAGGTGCTAAATGAATATTTTTCGTCAGTATTCACACAGGAAAAAGACAATGTTGTCAAGGAGAATACTGAGATTCAGGCTACTAGACTAGAAGGGCTTGAGGTTCATAAGGAAGAGGTGTTAACAATTCTGGAAAGGGTGAAAATAGATAAGTCCCCTGGGCCGGATGGGATTTATCCTAGGATTCTCTGGGAAGCTAGGGAGGAGATTGCTGAGCCTTTGGCTTTGATCTTTAAGTCATCTTTGTCAACAGGAATAGTGCCAGAAGACTGGAGGATAGCAAATGTTGTCCCCTTGTTCAAGAAGGGGAGTAGAGCCAACCCCGGTAACTATAGACCAATGAGCCTTACTTCTGTTGTGGGCAAAATCTTGGAAAGGTTTATAAGAGATAGGGTGTATAATCATCTGGAAAGGAATAATTTGATTAGACATAGTCAACACGGTTTCGTGAAGGGTAGGTCGTGCCTCACAAACCTTATTGAGTTCTTTGAGAAGGTGACCAAACAGGTGGATGAGGGTAAAGTAGTTGATGTGGTGTATATGGATGTCAGTAAAGCGTTTGATAAGGTTCCCCACGGTTAGGCGACTGCAGAAAATACGGAAGCATGGGATTCAGGGAGATTTAGCAGTTTGGATCAGAAATTGGCCAGCTGGAAGAAGACAAAGGTTGGTGGTTGATGGGAAGTGTTCAGACAGGAGTCCAGTTACTAGTGGTGTACCACAAGGATCCGTTTTGGCCACTGCTGTTTGTCATTTTTATAAATGACCTGGAGGAGGGCGTAGAAGGATGGGTAAGTAAATTTGTAGATGACACTAAAGTCGGTGGAGTTGTGGACAGTGCGGAAGGATGTTACAAGTTACAGAGGGACATAGATAAGCTGCAGCGCTGGGCTGAGAGGTGGCAAATGGAGTTTAATGCAGAAAAGTGTGAGGTGATTCATTTTGGAAGGAATAACAGGAAGACAGAGTACTGGGCTAATGGTAAGATTCTTGGCAGTGTGGATGAGCAGAGAGATCTCGGTGTCCATGTACATAGATCCCTGAAAGTTGCCACTCGGGTTGAGAGGGTTGTTAAGAAGGCGTACGGTGTGTTAGCTTTTATTGGTAGAGGGATTGAGTTTCGGAGCCATGAGGTCATGTTACAGCTGTACAAAACTCTGGTGCAGCCGCATTTGGAGCATTGCGTGCATTTCTGGTCGCCGCATTATAGGAAGGATGTGGAAGCATTGGAAAGGGTGCAGAGGAGATTTAACAGAATGTTGCCTGGTATGGAGGGAAGATCTTATGAGGAAAGGCTGAGGGACTTGAGGCTGTTTTCGTTAGTGAGAAGAAGGTTAAGAGGTGACTTAATTGAGGCATACAAGATGATCAGAGGATTGGATAGGGTGGACAATGAGAGCCTTTTTCCTCGGATCGTGATGTCTAGCACGAGGGGACATAGCTTTAAATTGAGGGGAGATAGATATAAGACAGATGTCAGAGGTAGGTTCTTTACTCAGAGAGTAGTAAGGGCGTGGAATGCCCTGCCTGCAACATAGAACATAGAACATAGAAAATACAGCACAGAACAGGCCCTTGGGCCCACGATGTTGTGACGAACCTTTGTCCTAGATTTATCATAGATTATCATTGAATTTACAGTGCAGAAGGAGGCCATTCGGCCCTTTGAGTCTGCACCGGCTCTTGGAAAGAGCACCCTACCCAAACTCAACACCTCCACCCAACACCAAGGGCAATTTGGACATTAAGGGCAATTTATCATTGGCCAATTCACCTAACCCGCACATCTTTGGACTGTGGGAGGAAACCGGAGCACCCGGAGGAAACCCACACAGACACGGGGAAGACGTGCAGACTCCGCACAGACAGTGACCCAAGCCGGAATCGAACCTGGGACCCTGGAGCTGTGAAGCAATTGTGCTATCCACAATGCTACCGTGCTGCCCTTGAGAACAAATAAATCTACACTATATCATTTTACCGTAATCCATGTACCTATCCAATAGCTGCTTGAAGGTCCCTAATGTTTCCGACTCAACTACTTCCACAGGCAGTGCATTCCATGCCCCCACTACTCTCTGGGTAAAGAACCTACCTCTGATATCCCTCCTATATCTTCCACCTTTCACCTTAAATTTATATCCCCTTGTAATGGTTTGTTCCACCCGGGGAAAAAGTCTCTGACTGTCTACTCTATCTATTCCCCTGATCATCTTATAAACCTCTATCAAGTCGCCCCTCATCCTTCTCCGTTCTAATGAGAAAAGGCCTAGCACCCTCAACCTTTCCTCGTAAGACCTAATCTCCATTCCAGGCAACATCCTGGTAAATCTTCTTTGCACCTTTTCCAAAGCTTCCACATCCTTCCTAAAATGAGGCGACCAGAACTGTACACAGTACTCCAAATGTGGCCTTACCAAAGTTTTGTACAGCTGCATCATCACCTCACGGCTCTTAAATTCAATCCCTCTGTTAATGAACGCGAGCACACCATAGGCCTTCTTCACAGCTCTATCCACTTGAGTGGCAACTTTCAAAGATGTATGAACATAGACCCCAAGATCTCTCTGCTCCTCCACATTGCCAAGAACTCTACCATTAACCCTGTATTCCGCATTCATATTTGTCCTTCCAAAATGGACAACCTCACACTTTTCAGGGTTAAACTCCATCTGCCACTTCTCAGCCCAGCTCTGCATCCTATCTATGTCTCTTTGCAGCCGACAACAGCCCTCCTTACTATCCACAACTCCACCAATCTTCGTATCGTCTGCAAATTTACTGACCCACCCTTCCACTCCCTCATCCAAGTCATTAATGAAAATCACAAACAGCAGAGGACCCAGAACTGATCCCTGCGGTACGCCACTGGTAACTGGGATCCAGGCTGAATATTTGCCATCCACCACCACTCTCTGAGTCAACAGTAGTGGACTCGCCAACACTAAGGGTATTCAAATGGTCATTGGATAGACATATGGACGATAAGGGAATAGTGTAGATGGGCTTTAGAGGGTTTCACAGGTCGGCGCAACATCGAGGGCCGAAGGGCCTGTACTGCACTGTAATGTTCTATGTTCTATGTTCTATGATGCAATATGTAGATAGAGCAACTAGGGAAGGGGCAGTACTGGGCCTGGTATTGGGGAATGAGCCTGGACAGGTGGTTGGGGTTTCAGCAGGGGAACATTTTGGGAGTAGTGACCACAATTCCATAAGTTTCAGGGTACTTTTAGATATTGATGAGGGTCACCCTTGCGTTAAGGTGCTAAACTGGGGAAAGGCAAATTACGATAACATTAGACAGGAATTGAAGAATTTGGATTGGGTGCAACTGTTGGAGGGTAAATCAACATCAGACATGCGGGGGTCTTTCAAGTGACAGTTGATTAGGATTCAGAAAAGTCACATACCTGAGAGAACAGAGGGTAAGTATGGGAAGTTTAGGGAGCCTTGGATAACGACAGACATTGTGAACCTTGTCAAAAAGAAAAAGGAGGCTTCTGTACAGTCTAGAAGGGTGGGCACAGTCAAAACCCTTGGGAGGAAATAGGAAGGTACTAAGCGGGAAATTAGGAGGGCTGGAGGGGTCATGAAAATTCCTTGGCAGTAGGTTAAGGTGAATCCCAAAGCTGTTTATTCATATGTAAAAAGCAAGAGGGTGGCCAGGGAAGAATTTGATGACTTAAGAACAATGGGGGAGTCTATGTGTTGGATCAGCGGAAATGGGCGAGTTACTAAATGAGTACTTTGCAATAGTGTTCACCAAAGAAAAGGACTTTGTGGAAGACAATTCTTGGGTAGGGTGTATGGATAGTCTGGGTCATATTCACATCAAAAAGGAGTATTTGGGTGATTTAAAAGACATTAAGGTAGACAAGTCTCCTGGGCTGGATGGGATTTACCCCAGAATACTGTTCAAGAAAGATAGCAGGGATAATCCTGGAAACTATAGGCTGGTGAGCCTCACATCGGTAGTAGGTAAATTATTGGAGAGAATTCTCAGGGACAGGATTTATATCCATTTGGAACCAAATGGACTCATTAGCGATAGACAGCACGGTTTTGTGAAGGGGAGATCGTGCTTCACTAACTTGTCAAGCTTTTGAGGAGGTGACAAAGATGATTGATGAGGGGAAGTCACGGGCTCAGGGGTGAGGTGGTAGGGTGGATACAGAACTGGCTCGGTCACAGAAGGCAGAGGTAGCAGTAGAAGGGTGATTTCCTGAATGGAAGGTTGTGGTTAGTGGTGTTCCGCAGGGATCTGTGCTGGGACCTCTGTTGTTTGTAGTGTACATAAACGATTTGGAGGAAAATGTAGCTGGCCTGATTAGTAAGTTCACGGATGACACCAAGGTTGGTGGATGGCAGATAGTGTTGAGGATTGTCAGAAGATACAGCAGGACATAGATAGGTTAGAGACTTGGGCAGAGAAATGGCAAATCAAGTTTAATCCGGACAAATGTGAGTTAAGCATTTTGATAAGTCTAGCACAGTGGGGAAATATACAGTAAATGGCAAAACTCTTGGGAATATAGAAAGTCAGGGAGATCTGGGAGTGCATGTCCACAGATCTTTGAAAATGGCAACACAAGTGGACAATAGTAGTCAAGAAAACATACGGAATGCTTGCCTTCATTGGACAGGGCATCAAGTATAAAAACTGGCAAGCCATGACACAGTTGTATAGAACCTTGGTAAGGCCGCACTTGGAATATTGTGCAAAATTCTGGTCGCCAAACTACCAGAAGGATGTGGAGGCTTTGGAGGAGGTTTACCAGGATGTTGCCTGGTCTGGAGGGTGTTAGCTATGCGAGGAGGCTGAATAGACTCGGACTGTTTTCATTAGAACGACGGAGATTGAGGGGTGACCTGATAAGAGATCTACAAGATTATGAGAGGCATGGAGAGTGTGATTGGGCAGGCATTCTTTCCCAGAGTGCAGGGGTCAGTCACTAGGGGGCATAGGTTTAAAGTCATGGGGCAAGTTTAGAGGAGATGTGCGAGGCAGGTTTTTTTTTTCTACACAGAGGGTGGTGAGTGCCTGGAATGCGTGCCAGGAGACGTTGTGGAAGCAGATACATTAACGGCGTTCAAAAGGCATCTCAACAAATACATGGATAAATGGCTATAGAGGAAGACGGCATTAGGAAGTGCCGAGGGTTTTTGCCAAGGTTGATTTCATGATCGGTATAGGCTTGGAGGGCCGAAGGGCCTGTTCCTGTGCTGTATTGTTCTTTGTTGCCTCCGTCTCTGAGACTGTCTGTCCCACTATTCCTGTCTCTCTCTTTCTCACTCTGTCTCTCTCTTTCTAAAATCTGTCGGTCTGTCTCTCTCTCACCTTGCTGTCTATCTTTCCTTGTGTCGGTCTCATGGGCCTGTTCCCCCTCACCTCTCCCCCGAACCCACCCATTTGGTTGTGCGTCCTTGGCACGGAGGTGGGTGAGGGCTGCACCTGTAGAGTGTTATGGCTGGGCGGTCTGTGGGTCAGGAGCCTGGTGACGGATGGGATGGGGCAATCGTTTTGGGATATTACTTTGGCTTGACCTCATCTCTCTCTCTCTCTCTCTCTTTCTCATTCCTGCAGCGTATACCCTGCCCACCCGCCCTGGGTGCAGAGACGGAGCGGATCCTGGTGCCCGGGTCAGATGTGGGTGACGTGATTGACAACATGGTTTCCATTATGATGGAGGAGGACGCCTTGGAGACCCAGGGGGGTAGCCCGCCAAGACCAGCCGCCCCCGCCCACCCCTCACACCAGGCGCTGGCCCGGGCCCTGCCTGACCTGGCGCGTCAGTTCCCCTTCCCCACCCTACGCTTCCACCACCTGCTTCCCCCTCAGATCAATGACCCCCAGGGTGCAGGGTCTGTCAACCATTCGCAGGAGGTGGGCCACAGACAGCGTCGACGCCCTGGCTATGCCAACGCGAACTCCAATGCCAACTCCACCCAGGGCCCATTGGTCGAGGTGGTGCAACCCGTCCTGGAGAAGCGGGTGGTGGTGGCACCTGGGCAGAAGCCCGTCACCCAACCGGATATCGAATACCTGATTTTGGAGCCGGGGGAGGAGCAGCCCAATGCCACAAGGGGGCAACGCCCGCGGCCCACCACGTCACCCACCTCTGCCTGGGCCCCCCCCATGCGGCCGCAGACCACAACGGCCACGACGGTCCCAGGAGGCCGGGGAAAACGCAAGGGCACAGGGAAGAGGTCGCGCACCACCACAGCCAGAACGACACCTCCCACCCAGCGGGTGCCCGACACCTGGTCCCCCCTGGTGATGCCCAGCTGGAAGTTTGAAACCGAGGTTTCGGGCCAGGCCTCAGGGGACGGCATGACCCCTGAGCCATCCAGTAACACAGCGTTGAGCCCTGAATTCGAGGTGCTGGAGCCCGTGGTGGTAGAGCGCGAGGTTCTCATGTCCCCCTCGGGGGGTCCCGGCTCGGAGTTGGAGTCCGAGGTGATGTATGTGGTCCTGCAGCCTGGCGAGAGCCAGGGGCCCAAAGCCACGCAGAGCTCGAAGCCGACGGGGGGACCCAGCTCCGA
The DNA here is from genome assembly GCF_047496885.1 of Scyliorhinus torazame. Classification (NCBI taxonomy): domain Eukaryota; kingdom Metazoa; phylum Chordata; class Chondrichthyes; order Carcharhiniformes; family Scyliorhinidae; genus Scyliorhinus; species Scyliorhinus torazame. Next base: position 83,565,687 of record NC_092722.1, read on the forward strand.
ACCACAGGTGGAGTACATGGTTTTGGAGCCTGTCCCAGGCAGCGGGGCAGAGGCGGGCAATGCCACCCAGGGCCCAAAGCTGCTGGTCCTGGAAGGAATGATGGAGAAGCCCCCCCAGCTGGTGATTGTGGAGCCAGCCACTACTCAGGGGGTGCAGGAGCCCAACACCACCCAGAGCCCTAAATTCATGATCCTGGAAGCTGTCTTGGGGAACACCGCGGCCCCTCATGGGTCGGAGCCTTACATTCAGCTTTTGCCCCTGGAACCGGTCACTCCTCAGGGGCAACTGGCACCCAATGCCACGACGAGCCTGACTTCCAAAACTTCGGAGACGACGGGGAAAGGCGTTGGACGTCCAGGCCCAGCATTGGAGGTCGAGTATGTAATCCCAGAACCTGAGCGGGGGCGTGCATCCCGGAGGCCCCCCGACCTCCGACAGAAGCACTTGGTGGTGGGGGAGCCGATGGTACATGAGGAGGTGGTCGTGTCCCCGCTGGGCAAAAAACCCGTGTTGGTGGAGTCCGTGCCCCTGCTGCCTGGGGGAGCGCAGGGTTCCAACGCTACTGGGAGCCCCCAATTCATGTTGCTCGAAGTGCCCTCAGGGAACGACACTGGAAGTAACGGGTCAAAACCGCACATCCAGTTGTTGGTTCTGGAGCCTCCTTCCGGCCAGGGAGCGCAGGGATCCAACGCCACGGGGAGCAACGCCACGGGGAGCAACGCCACGGGGAGCCCCCAATTCATGTTGCTTGAAGTGCCCTCAGGGAACGACACTGGAGGTAACGGGTCAAAACCGCACATCCAGTTGTTGGTTCTGGAGCCTCCTTCCGGCCAGGGAGCGCAGGGATCCAACGCCACGGGGAGCAACGCCACGGGGAGCCCCCAATTCATGTTGCTTGAAGTGCCCTCAGGGAACGACACTGGAAGTAACGGGTCAAAACCGCACATCCAGTTGTTGGTTCTGGAGCCTCCTTCCGGCCAGGGAGCGCAGGGATCCAACGCCACGGGGAGTAACGCCACGGGGAGCAACGCCACGGGGAACAACGCCACGGGGAACAACGCCATGGGGAGCAACGCCACGGGGAGCCCCCAATTCATGTTGTTCGAAGTGCCCTCAGGGAACGGCACTGGAGGTAACGGGTCAAAACCTCACGTTCAGTTGTTGGTTCTGGAGCCTCCTTCTGGCCAGGGAGCGCAGGGATCCAACGCCACGGGGAGCAACGCCACGGGGAGCAACGCCACGGGGAGCCCCCAATTCACGTTGTTCGAAGTGCCCTCAGGGAACGACACTGGAGGAAACGGATCAGAACCGCACGTCCAGTTGTTGGTTCTGGAGCCCCCAACGGATCGAGGAGCGCAGGGTTCCAACACCACGGGGAGCAACTCCACAGGGAGCCCCCAGTACATGGTGTTCGAAGTGCGCTCAGGGAACAACATCAGTCAGGGACAAGGGGCTGGGCGGGGTACCCAGGGCTCTACTCAATCCAGCCGGAAGCATTTTAAGATGAGAACACCGAAAGTCCATGGGGGGTTTCCTGTGTCCCAGTCGGGGCATCCCGGATCGGAACCACAGGTGGTGTACGTGGTCCTGGGGCCCCAGGCTACGCAGAGTGCAGGATCCAACACCACCAGCACTGACGCGGTACCGCCCTTGCAGTATGTGCTGCTGACACCGGCGGGAGGGAACGGAACGGATGCTCCCGGAGCAGGATCACAAATGCAGTATGTCATCCTGGAGCCAATCCTTGACCAGCCAACGCCAGGATCCAACGCCACAGGGAGCCCCACGCCGGAGGCGACGACTCCCCTGGTGGATTATGTGGTCCTGGAACCAATGGTCAATCTGCCAGTCCAAACTCCCCATCCACCCCACCGGTCAGTGCCACACAGAATTCGAGAGCCGGCGCAGCATGAGGGGCTCACGCACCCCATGGTGGGGCCCCCTCTTCTGCAGCCCGAGGTGGCGTACCAGATGCTGGAGCCAGAAATGGAGCAGGTAGTCCAGACTATGCGCATCCCGGCTCGGGAGCCGGCGGTGCGGGTCCGGGAAGAAGAGGTGCTCGCCCCTCCTCTGGTCCCGCTACCAAGGCTGAGGTACGACCCGCTGGCGCGTGCCCCACCCCTCCGCCAGCTAGAGCCCCGGCTCGAGCGCCACCCCCCGGCTCTGCCCCGTCAGGTACTGATGGCGCCCCAGAGTGCCGGCTCCCTGCGCACCCCACCACCGGCGCGCGACAAGCTGGTCATGCAGTTGCCTGTGGAGTGGAGGACTGCGTCGGAGCAGCGCCGCATGCCGCACCCTGGCCCGGAGGCGGACTACCAGGTGCTGTCCCCTCCCAGGACACAGGCGCTCCTGATGCACCCACTGCAGGAGGAACCACACATGGGGCTTCGGCTCCAGGACGAACTGGTGCGGCCACGTGGGCCATTCCGCCGTCCGCTCAACAGGCCACTGGTGGACGGCCAAGAGATGGAGGTGGCCAGACATCCGCCGGGGTTGGGTCTACAGGTTGGGGATGAGATGCTGCAAGCCAGGCCCCGTACCGCCAGGCCGCATGGCAAGCTCCGCGGGCCCGAGCCAAGCCTCAGGAACCATCTGCCTGTTCCACGGCTCAGTTTCCACAACCACCACCCGCTGGCAGACTCCGAGGAGCAGCGTCTCTACCGGCCCCCGGCTCCTGGTACCAGCACCGCTGGAGAGATGCAGAGGCGCCTCAGCCCTGGGCCCCAGGCCGACCACCTGGTGCTGAAGCCGCAGGAGGTGCAGCACCTCTCCGAGCCGCTAGGCCGGCGCCCGTCCCCTTCAGCAGGTGGTGGTGAGGGGTGGGCATCCCTGACTGCGGAGCCCGAGCTCAGTCACCACCTGCCCACGCCCCACCTGCAGTACCACCGTCAGCTCAATGACGGGGAGCAGGAGACGGTGACGAGGATCCCACTCTGGGGCAGGGAACCTGTGCCGCACTTTGTGCACCACACAGGCTCCCTGGGACCTGGGAACCTGCGACGCCAGGCGGACCCCAATGCACGAGCTTCACACATCATACACCGGGCCCCTGCTCCCGGGACATGGAGCTCAGTCCGGGAGGCAGGGGATCGCAGCGGAAGCTCCAGAGCGCCCCGTGCCCTGGCACCAGGCCAGGCCCCACGCCTCCTGCACCACGCACCCGCAGCTGGAGTTCGACCCGCTGCCCAGGGGAGCCATGTCCCTCGCCCTGGCCCCGCCCACCGACCGAGGGGGCGTGTGCCCCCCCCTCGCATGGAGTTCCACCCCCGCCAGCATTTGCCACGCCCCACCATGGAGGGCAATCTTCTTGAGCCGCAGGTCCTGGAGGCCTACACCGAGGTGCCCCAGGTGCAGTACAGAGTAATTGCCCCGCAGGTGGAGCGTGACGTAATCGTGCCGTACATTGAGCACCATGTGGCTGCCCCCCACGTGGAGCACATCGTCCAAGAGCCCCACGTGGAGCACAAAGTCCTGGAGCCAAGGGTTGCACACATGGTCCTGGAGCCCCAGGTGGAGCATCAGGTCCTGGAGCCTGCTGTGGAACACCGGGTCTCTGGGCCACATGTGGAGCACGTGGTCCTGGAGCCTCAAGTTCAGCACCGTGTCAGTGAGCCGCACGTGGAGCACATCGTGGTTGAGCCCCTTGTGGAACACCAGGTCCTGGAGCCCCATGTCGAGCACCGGGTCTCTGGGCCACATGTGGAGCACGTGGTCCTGGAGCCTCAAGTTGAGCACCGTGTCAGTGAGCCGCACGTGGAGCACATCGTGGTCGAGCCCCTTGTGGAACATCAGGTCCTGGAGCCCCATGTCGAGCACCGGGTGTCCGGACCGCACGTGGAGCACGTGGTCCTGGAGCCTCGGGTTGAGCACCAGGTCCTGGAGCCCTACGTGATGCACCACGTCGCCGGGCCCCACGTGAAGCACATAGTCCTCGAGCCACAGGCCGAACACCATGTCAGCGAGCCCCATGTGGAGCACGTGGTCTTGGAACCTTGGGTCGAACACCACGTTGCTGAGCCCCACGTGAAGCACATTGTGGCTGAGCCCCCGGCCGAGCACCAGGTCTTGGAACCCTACGTGCAACACCACGTTGCCGAGCCCCACGTGGAGCACATTGTCCTGGAGCCCGCGGTGGAGCACCAAGTCTTGCAGCCCCTGGTAGAACACCGGGTGGAGGTGCCACATGTGCAGCATGTGGTCCTGGAGCCCCGGGTGGCGCACCATGTGGCCCGCCCGCCCCACATCAAGCACGTGGTCCTGGAGCCCCAGGTGGAGCATCGTGTGGCCCCCATCCAGGTGGTGCACCGGGTGCTGGCACCCCACGTTGAGCACCGAGTGATGCCCATCCAGGTTGTGGCCCACATGCAGGTTGTGGACCCGGTGGTGGCAATGAAGGTGGAATCCATGGCCCCAGAGCCCGTGGTGGTACGCAGACTCATTGAACCAGGCCCGGGTCGGCCCCTGATGGTGCCCTCACGGGAGGTGGAGGTGGATATGCCAGTCCGCCCCTTGACCCCACAAGAGGTGCTGCTCCGCCCTCCGTCCCCACAGAAGAAGTTTGTGCTCCATCCCCTGACCCTGCGGAAGGAGGACGTGCTCCCCTCACCACCCCACCAGAAGGTTGTCCTCCGCCCTCCGTCCCCACAGAAGGTCATGTTCCAACCCCATACCCTGCGGAAAAAAGGCGTGCTCCCCTCCTCGGTCCCGCGGGAGGGGGTCATGTTCCAGCCCCATACCCTGCGGCAAGAAGCTGTGCTCCCCTCCTCGGTCCCGCGGGAGGAGGTTATGCTCCAGCCCCCACCCCCATGGGGGAAGGTCGCCATCCGGGGCCCCCTGCCCCCACGGGGCGAGGTTAGGCTGCGCCCCTGGCTCCAAGCTCAAGAGGCGCAGGACGAGCGCCACGTCCTGCAGCCTCAGCCTCTCCGGCCGCCGCTCCCGCACTTCCGCAAGCAACCCCCTCTCTCGGACAGTGTGCGGCGGGCCTGGGAGGCTGCAGCCGTGCCGTCTGTGGCGGCCCGCGTGATGGCACGCCCTGCGGCCCAGCCGCCTCCGCACCTTCCTAGGCACCACATCACCATCCCGCCCTTCCCCAAAGACCTGGCGCTCCCCCGGCACCACGTCACCGCGCCCTGGCTGACCCACCATGTCCCCATCCCCAATGTCGTCCATCATGTGACCACCTCATTGACCGACAATGTCATCATGACCGTGCCCGAGGAGCCCAGGCCGCTGCACCAGGCAAGGATCACCATGGAGGACATGACGAATCAGAGTGGCGAGTCGAATGGCAGTGGGAGTGGAGATGAGGGGACATCTGGGAACGGAGGGACAGCTGAGAGAAAAGGTAACAATATAGACCTCCCTCTCAGTGAGGGAAATGTATGATTAACCCCCCTATAGTCCGACCCACTTTATATCCAGTGTCAGCACCCAGCGCTCCCAGGCACAGGTACAAATCAGCGCTCCCCCTAAATGACCATAAATCAAACGTTCAGACTTTGCAGCATGTGGACCCTCCAAAAGTATACCATTCTCTCAGTACTGACCCTCTGACAGTGTGGCACTCCCTCAGTACTGACTCTCCGACAGTGCGGCGCTCCCTCAGTACTGACTCTCCCACAGTGCGGCGCTCCCTCAGTACTGACTCTCCGACAGTGCAGCGCTCCCTCAGTACTGGCCCTCCATCAGTGCGGCTCTCCCTCAGTACTGACTCTCCGACAGTGTGGCGCTCCCTCAGTACTGACTCTCCGACAGTGCGGCGCTCCCTCAGTACTGACCCTCTGACAGTGCGGCGCTCCCTCAGTACTGACCCTCTGACAGTGCAAACTCTCTGAGACTGACCCTCTGACAGTGCGGAACTCTCTCAGACTGACTCTCTGACAGTGCGACTCTCCCTCTACTGACTCTCTGATAGTGCGGTGCTCCCTCAGTACTGAACTCTCTGACAGTGCAGTTCTCCCACTGTACTGACTCTCTGATAGTGCAGCACTCGCTCAGTACTGACTCTCTGACAGCGTGGCGCTCCCTCAGTATTGACACTCCGACAATGAGGCAGTCCCTCAGTCGTGTGCCTCCGACAGTGCAGCACGCTCTCAGTTATGACTCTCTGACATGGTGGCGCTACCTTAGTACTGATCCTCCGACCATGTGGCACACCCTCAACACTGAGTCTGCCACAGTGTGGCGCTCACTCAATACGGACCCCCGACTGAGCAGTGCCCACTCAGTACTAATCTTCCAACAGTGCAGCACTCAGTCAGTACTGAATTTCCCTTAGTGTCCAAAAAGGTTAGGTGGTTCCTGGGTTATGGGGGAGGCTGGTTTAGCTCAGTGGGCTAAGCAGCTGGCTTGTAATGCAGAACAAGGCCAGCAGCGCGGGTTTAATTCCCATACCGGCCTCCCCGAACAGGTGCTGGAATGTGGCGACTAGGGGCTTTTCACAGTAACTTCATTGAAGCCTACTTGTGACAATAAGCGATTATTATTATTAAAGAGGCTAGGGTGGATGGATGGGGTTAAGTAGGGTGCACTTTCCAAGGGCCGGTGCAGACTCGATGGGCTGAATGGCCTCCTTCTGCACTGTAAATTCTCCGATTCTATGATTCTATGACCCTTCGACAGTGAGGTGCTCCCTTAGTACTGAGCCTCCAACATGCAGCATTCCCTCAGTATTGACAGTGTGACCCTCCCTCATTACTGCTCTTACAACAATGCGGCCCTCCCTCAGTACTGACCCTCTGACAGTGCATCACTCCCTCATTACTGCCTCGACAATGCGGCACTCCCTCAGTACTGACTCTCTGACAGTGCAGCGCTCCCTCAGTACTGACCCTCCGTCATGGCACCACTCCCTCAGTACTGACCCTCCGACAGTGCATTGCACCCTCAACACTGACCTTCCGACAGTGCAATACTCCCTCAGGACTGACCCTCTGACAGTGCAGCGCTCCCTCAGTACTGACCCTCTGACAGTGCAGCCCTCCCTCATTTCTGACCCTCCCACAGTGCGCCGCTCCCTCAATGTTATGGGCTAGGGTTTAGAGAACACCTACGGGTATCATGGAGTTCACCTGACCCACGACTTTTACCAAATTGTGGTTATGGGGAGCACAAGGGCCTACTTTGCAGGTGTGATGCAACAGAGATCTAAAGTATATTTAAACAAAACCCATGTTTATTTATGAATCCAGTTAACACTTTATAAATTCACAGTAAACATCTTAACAGCTATCAACACCAATAATCCCCACAGATACGATATTCCATAAGTAACCCTTCATAACCTTCCTAACCACATCCATAAGACCAAAAGACCCTTTTTGCAGATAGACAGCAAGTTTAAATTCTCTACAGAAACAGGTATTACTTTGAAATCCTCAATTGATCTGGAGACAGTCTTTAGATTGCAGAGAGAGATTAATGCACATTCTTGCTGTGACTTTAGCTTCTTCAACTCTGAAAACGAAACTAAAACACACAGACACACACCAGCTTTTGCTCAAAGCGAAAGTAAAAGCAGAGTCACAGCTATGCTTCACCCACACACTGAAACCACTGCAGCTATTTGATAAACACCCATTTCTTAAAGGTACATCCACTATGGTTATTTGATACACATCCATTTCTTAAAGGTACTCTCACATGACACCTCCCCCGAAGAAAAAATAAATAAACCATCAACTTCAAGATGGTTTCATTTTTCAGCTTTTCCCTTTCCTTTAAGAAATATTGACAGTGAATATATGTTTTTTTTAACAAAACGAAACACGCTAACATTTATAATAACATGGTCCATTTCAGTTCTTCTTCCTCCACCAAACCTGCTTCTTTTCATCACATTCGTGACAAAGCATCGGCTATCACGTTTTCTTGTCCTGACGTATGTACTATTTTAAAATGAAATGGCTGTAACAATAAACTCCAGCGGACCAGCCTTGCATTGTTATTCCGGAATCGCTCCAAAAACGTCAATGGATTATGATCAGTATACATAACGGTGTGAGACGGATTGCTGGTCACATAAATTTGAAAATGTTGCAAAGCCAGCACCAAGCTCAAAGTCTCCTTCTCAATCATTGAATACTTCTTCTGGTGAGAATTCAATTTCTTTGAAAAATAACCGATAGGCCGCTCAGTTCTTCATCATCTTCTTGTAGAAGCACCGCCACCTACGCCCACATCACTCGCATCAACAGCCACTTTGACTGGTTTTGTATAATTTGGGATAGCTAACACAGGAGCAGTGATTAACACAGCCTTCTGGCAGTCAAATGCCTGTTGACACTCCACTGTCCACTTAAATTTGCTATGCTTCCTTAGCAAGTCTGTCAGTGGAGCAACCACACTGATAAAACTTGGCACAAATTTCCGGTAGAATCCACTCATGGCAAGAAATTGTATTATTTCCCGTCATGTCGAGGGTATTGGAAACTCCTCAATAACTTTTGTTTTCACATCCCGTGGGACCATTAGACCCTGCCCAATTGTATGGCCCAGCAAAGTGACTTGGGCTTTTTCAAATTCACTTTTGGCTAGGTTTACCACCAAACCCGCCTCCTGAAGTTGATCGAATAACTCTATCAGATGCTTTAAATGTTCTTTCCATGTCTGGCTGAAAATTACCAGATCGTCGATGTATACCGCACAATTGGGTAATCCTGAAACAACTGTATTAGTTAACCATTGAAATGTGGCTGGGGCGTTTTTCATGCCAAATGACATAACTTTGAATTGGTACATACCATCTGGAGTCACAAAAGCTGAAATCTCCTTCGCCTTTTTGGATAAAGGTACTTGCCAGTAACCTTTAAGTAAATCCAGTTTGGAAATAAAAGCAGATTGTCCCACTTTCTCAATGCAATCCTCCAAACGTGGGATAGGATAAGAGTCCGTTCTTGTAACTGCATTAACCTTTCTATAGTCCACACACAACCATTGGGTACCATCCGGTTTTGGTACCATCACTATGGGTGAGCTCCATTGGCTGCAACCGACGTCAATTATGCCATTTTTAAGCATACTTTCAATCTCTTTGTTAACCTGTGCCAATTTTTAAGGGTTAAGTCGATATGGATGTTGTTTAATTGGAACAGCATTTCCCACATCTACATCATGTATAGCCATTTTAGTACTTCTCAATTTATCCCCACAAACTTGCCCATGTGATATCAATAATTCTTTTCAGGTCAGTTCGTTTTTCCTCTGGAAGGTAACTCAACAACTTATCCCAATTTTTAAGAACATCCTCATTTTCCAATTTAATTTGAGATATGTCAAATTCAAAGTAATCTGGATTTGGTTCGTCACTTTGAGTTAGAATCATTAAAACCTCCTCCTTTTGCTCTCCTTCCCTTTCAAAGTACCTTTTAAGGATATTGACATGACACTCGGTGAGTCTTCCTTCTATCCGGCGTTCTTACCACATAATTCACCTCACTTAATTTCCTTTCACTCTGATAAGGTTCTCAAAACCTTGCTTTTAAAGGATCACCCACTGGTAACAATACTAAAACTTTATCTTCACTGACAAAACTACGAACTTTGGATTTCTTGTCTGCTACCAGTTTCATCATATGTTGTGCAATTTTTAAATGCTGTCTAGCCAATTCCCCTGTTCTGTTTAATAGTTCCTTAAAATTTGACACGTAATCCAATAATGTAAGTTCCGATTTCTCACTCACCAATTTTTCCTTAATCAATTTAAGTGGTCTTCTTACCCCATGACCAAAAATTAGTTCAAAAGGACTAAATTTGGTTGACTCATTAGGTGCATCCCTAATTGTAAACATTATGAATGGAATTTCTTTATCCCAATCCTCTGGATAATCGTGACAATAAACCCTCAACATAATCTTTAGTGTCTGATGCCACCTTTCTAATGCTCGCTGTGATTCTGGATGGTACGCAGTTGATTTAAATTGTTTTATTCCTTAAGCTACCCATAACTGAAGTAAAATTTGATCCTTGATCCGATTATATTTTGTGGGTAGTCCATATCTAGTAAAGAATTTAATTAACTCCTCCACAATCTTTTTAGCTGTAATATTGCGTACTGGAATGGCCTCTGGAAAACTAGTAGACACATCCATTATAGTCAAAAGATATTGATTCCCACTTTTCGTTTTAGGAAGCGGTCCTACACAATCAATAAAAATGTTTTGTATTTTAGCTTGAGTTTTCCTTACTCCCAAATGACCTCCCACTGGTATCTCATGTGCAACTCGCAACACCTCCTTTCTGTACCCTACCGACAATACTACTTGATGAACGTCTGCCCACTTTTCATCCGCTTGCATATGTAAAGGTCTCCATTTTCTCATCAAGACATCACTTTTACGGTAATAACACTCTGGTATACTCTCAGATTCCTCTTCCGTATGTGTTTTCTGATATATCCGTTTTATTTCTACATCTTTCTGTTGTAACTCCGCCAATTTTCCTGAACTAAAAATATCTGCCTCATCCTCCACCTATTCTTTTCCAACTATCTGATCAAAAATTGTTTCTGATAATGGAAATTCAACTTTATCTTAACTCTCTGATTTCTCCTCTTGTCTTAATCTGTGACTTTGTGACCTTGTTACTACACAATCCGGAAAAATCCCAGGATGCTCGTCCTTCAACACTTCAGTTGTCCGATTTTCCAATGGCTTATCAACCACAGTAGGCATCACTCCCACCTGCGATCCAGCTATATCATTACCCAAGATAAACTGTACTCCTGGACAAGATAGTTTATCTATTACTCCTACTACCACTTCACCACTTTTCACTGGACTTTCCAACCTTACCTTATATAATGGAACACTACTCTTCTCACCCTGAATTCCGCATATTACCACCTTTTCTGGCAATATTCTTCCCAAACTACATAAGTCCTCATCTCTTACCATTAAAGATTGACCAGCTCCCGTATCTCTTAAAATTGTGACTTCTTTACCTGCTCCTTCTGGTTCACACGAGTAAACTTTACCCACACAAGTAAATTCTTTGAAGAGATTTGGCACCTTCTTATCAATCACCTCTTGATCAGGCTGTACAAACTTTTGCACCTCCTTCACTTCCCTTGGTCTTTCCTTTACCACTTTAACAAACCCCACTGTCTTATCCTGTTTTACCACCTCAGCCTTCCCAGTGCTTTTCTTCAACCACCAACACTGTGACTTTACATGGCCTAGTTTATTACAGTGAAAACATTTGAAACTTTTCATTTCTCTTCCATCCTCCTGGATTTGTTTTTTAATCTGAGGTACACTCTCCTTATTGTCTCCCATCAGATCTCCTTTACCTTTACAACTTGAGTATTTCTCATGTCCCCAGTTTCTATCCGTCACAGGCTGAAACTGACGTCGGAAACCAAGCTTTGATTTATGAACTAATTCATAATCATCTGCCATTTCTGCTGCTAACCTCGCAGTTTTAACCCTCAGCTCTTCCACATGAGTTCTCACTACATCAGGAATTGAATTTTTAAACTCCTCCAAAAGTATAATTTCTCTGAGAACTTCATACGTTTGGTCTATTTTCAAAGCCCTTATCCACCTATCAAAGTTACTCTGTTTGATCCTTTCAAACTCCATGTATGTTTGACCAGGTTCTTTCCTTAAATTTTTAAACCTTTGTCTGTAGGCTTCAGGCACTAGTTCATATGCACCTGAGATGGATTTTTTCACCTCCTCATATGTCCCAGATACCTCCTCTGATAGTGATGCAAACACTTCACTAGCTCTACCGACCAGCTTTGTTTGAATCAGTAACACCCACATGTCCTGTGGCCATTTCATTTGTTTAGGCACCTTCTCAAATGAAATGAAAAAGGCTTCTAACTCCTTCTCATCAAACCTTGGCAATACTTGGACATATTTACCAAACCTTTGACTATGATGCTTGTTCTCTTTATCCTCATCACTATCCTCCAACTGTACGTAACCCTTTACATCTGCTAATTTTAACTGACTGTCATGTTTCATGGCCATGATCTGCAGCTCCCTTTCTCTCTCTTTTTCTCTCATTGCATATTCAAGCTGCTTTAATTCTTTCTCATGTGCCAGTTGCTTAATCTGTAACTGAATTTTAGCAAGTTCTAATGAGTCAGACTGTATCTCAGGCAATTCTAAATGCTCAGCTAGTGCAGTAAGTGCCTCTTCTTTTCGTATTATAGAACATAGAACTGTACAGCACAGTACAGGCCCTTCGGCCCACGATGTTGTGCCGAACTAGTCTGAAACTAAGATCAAATCAGCCTACTCCCAATCATTCTGGTGTGCTCCATGTGCCTATCCAATAACCGCTTGAAAGTTCCTAAAGTGTCCGACTCCACTACCATAGCTGGGAGTGCGTTCCATGCCACAACCACTCTCTGAGGAAAGAACCTACCTCTGACATCCCTCCTATATCTTCCACCATGAACCTTATAGTTATGCCCTCTTGTAACAGCTACATCCACCCGAGGTAAAAGCTGCTGAATGTCCACTCTATCTATCCCTCTCATCATCTTATACACCTCTCATCCTCCTTCGCTCCAATGAGAAAAGCCCTAGCTCCCTCAACCTTTCCTCATAAGACCTATACTTCAATTGAGGCAGCATCCTGGTATATCTCCTTTGCACCCTTTCCAATGCTTCCACATCCTTCCTATAATGAGGTGACCAGAACTGCACACAATACTCCAAATGTGATCTAACCAAGGTCTTGTACAGTTGCAGCATAACCTCACGGCTCCTAAACTCAATCCCCCTGTTAATAAATGCTAACACACTATAGGCCTTCTTCACGGCTCTATCCACTTGGGTGGCAAATTCCAGAGATCTATGGACATGAACTCCGAGATCTCTCTGCTCCTCCACATTCTTCAGAACCCTGTCGTTAACCCTGTAATCCGCATTCAAATTTGTCCTACCAAAATGAATCACCTCACACTTATCAGGGATAAACTCCACCTGCCACTTTTCAGCCCAGCTCTACATCCTATCAATATCTCTTTGCAGCCTACAACAGCCCTCCACATTATCCACTACTCCACCAATCTTGGTGTCATCAGCAAATTTACGAAGCCAACCTTCAACTCCATCATCCAAGTCATTGATAAAAATCACAAATAGCAGAGGACCCTGCACTGATCCCTGTGGTACACCGCTGGTGACTGGGCTCCAGGATGAAAATTTACCATCTACCACCACCCTCTGTCTTCTATGTGATAGCCAGTTACTGATCCAATCGGCCAAATTTCCCTCTATGCCATGCCTCTATACTTTCTGCATGAGCCGACCATGGGGCACCTTATCAAACGCCTTACTAAAATCCATGTATATGACATCAACTGCTCTAACTTCATCTATGTACTTAGCTACCTCCTCAAAGAATACAATCAAACTTGTGAGGCAAGACTTACCCCTCAGAAATCCGTGCTGACTATCCTGGATTAAGCTGTATCTTTCCAAATGATCATAAATCCTATCCCTCAGGACCCTTTCCAATAATTTACAGATGACCGAAGTGAGACTAATCGGCCTATAATTCCCAGGGTTAGACCTATTCCCTTTCTTGAACAAGGGGACAACATTCGCCTCTCTCCAGTCTTCTGGCACTATTCCTGTAGACAGTGAGGACATAAAGATCAAAGCCAAAGGCTCTGCAATCTCATCCCTCGCCTCCCAAAGAATCCTAGGATATATCCCATCAGGCCCAGGGGACTTATCTATCCTCAGGCTTCTCAAAATTTCTAACACATCTTCCTTCTGAATATCTACTCCCTCCAGCCTACCAGCCTGTATCGCACTATCCTCCTCAACAATATGGCCCCTCTCCTTTGTGAACACTGAAGAAAAGTATTCATTTAGGGCCTCTCCTATATCTTCAGACTCCATGCACACGTTCCCACTACTGTCCTTGACTGGCCCTAACTTCACCTTGGTCATTCTTTTATTCCTCACATAAGTGTAAAAAGCCGTGGGGTTTTCCTTGATCCTACCCGCCAAGGACTTCTCATGCCCCCTCCTACCTCTCCTCAGCCCTTTCTTGAGCTCCTTCCTAGCTATCTTGTATCCCTCAAGTGCCCTAACTGGGAACCTTGTTTTCTCATCCTTACATAAGCCCCCTTCTTCCTCTTGACAAGACATTCAACCTCTTTTGTAAACCATGGTTCCCTCACTTGACCATTTCCTCCCTGCCTGACAGGGACATACATATCAAGGACACGCAGTATTTGCTCCTTAAACAAGCTCCACATCTCAATTGTGCCTATCCCTGACAGTTCCTGTTTCCATCTTATGCTCCCCAATTCTTGCCTAATCGCATCATAATTACCCTTCTCCCAGTTATAAACCTTGCCCTGCCATATGTTCCTATCCATTGCTATAGTGAAAGTCACCGAATTGTGGTCACTATCTCCAAAGTGCTCTCCCACAACCAAATCTAACACTTGGCCCGGTTCATTACCCAGTACCAAATCCAATGTGGCCCCACCTCTTGTCGGTCTATCCACATATTGTGTGAGGAAACCCTGCTGCACACACTGGATAAAAACAGCCCCATCCAAACTATTCAAATTAGTGGTTCCAATCAATATTTGGAAAGTTAAAGTCACCCATGACAACTACCCTGTGACTACAGCACCTATACATAATCTGCATTGCAATCTTTTCCTCCACATATCTGTTACTGTTTGGGGGCCTATAGAAAACTCCTAACAAAGTGACCGCTCCTTTCCTATTTCTAACTTCAGCCCACACTACCTCAGTCGACAGATCCTCCTCAAACTGCCTTTCTGCAACCATTAAACTATCCATGATTAACAATGCTACTCCTCCACCTCTTTTACCACCTTCCCTAATCTTACTGAAACATCTAAACCCCGGAACCTCCAACAACCAATCCTGCCCCTGTTCTATCCACGTCTCCGTAATGGCCACAACATCATAGTCCCAGGTACCAATCCATGCTTCAAGCTCACCAACCTTATTCCTGATGCTCCTCGCATTGAAGTAGACACACTTCAAACCACCTTCATGCCTGCAGATCCACTCTTGTGACCTTAATACCTTCCTCAATACTGCACTACCCTCAACTTCCTGAACTCCAGCAACGCTATCTCCTGGACTACAAATCAGTTTTCCATCCCCCTGCCAAATTAGTTTAAACCCCCCCGAAGAGCTGTTGCAAATTTCCCTCCCAGGATATTGGTGCCCCTCTGGTTCAGGTGTAACCCGTCCTGTTTGTACAGGTCCCACCTTCCCCAGAATGTGCTCCAATTATCCAAGTAACTGAAACCCTCCCACCTACTCCATCCCTGTAGCCACGTGTTTATTTGCACTCTCTCCCTGTTCCTCCCCTCACTAGCACGTGGCACTGGCAGCAAACCAGAGATGACAACACGGTCTGTCCTGGCTCTCTCTCCTAGCTCCCTGAATTCCTGTTTTACATCCCCGTCCCTTTTCCTACCTATGTCGTTGGTACCGATGTGTACCACAACTTTTTGTTTAAAATAATTTTTGTGAAGGTTTTCATAAAATATCAATAACAAAATGAACAAAAGAACCCAACAGGGTTAAGTACAAAACACAGTCTAGAAAAGCAACCCTCCATACCCTCCTCCCCCTGAACATAAATAATAAATTAACATTAACACCCCGACTTAACACACCAGGTATATACACCCCCTCAGACCCTTCAGTGTAAATAACATAAACAAAAAATAATAAAGCCCCCCCCTCCGAGCTGCTGTTGCCATTGACCAATGTCTATCGTTCTGCCAGAAAGTCTAAGAACGGTTGCCACCGCCAATCGCGGCGCTCCCTCAATAATGACCCTCTGACAGTCAACACTCCTTCATTTCTGACCCTCCGACAGTGTGGTGCTCCCTCAGTACTGCCCCTCCAACAGTGCGGCGCTCACACAGTACTGACCCTCTGATAGTGCAGCTCTCCCTCAGTACTGACCCTCCGACAGTGCAGCACTCCCTCAGTACTGACCCTCTGACAGTGCAGCACTCCCTCAGTACTGACCCTCTGACAGTGCGGCGCTCCCCCAGTACTGAACCTCTGACATGCAACGCTACCTCACTACTGACTCTGTGACAGCACGGCGCTCCACAGCGCGGCGCTCCCTCAATAATGACCCTCTGACAGTGCAGCACTCCCTCATCTCTGACACTCCCACAGTGCAAGTCTCCCTCAAGACTGACCCTCCCACAGTACGGCCCTCCCTCAACACTGACCCTCTGACTTAGCATCACTTCCTCAGTACTGACCATCCAACAGTGCGGCAATCACTCAGTCCTGACCCTCTGACAGTGCAGTTGCTCTCTCCACACTTTCGCTCCGACAGTGTAGCACTCACTCAGTGCTGACTCTCTGACAGCACGGCGCTCCACAGCACGCACTCCCTCATTTCTGACCCTCCGATAGTGCGGCACTCCCTAAGTACTAACCCTCCCACAGTGCAGAATTCTCACATTACTGACCCTCCGACGGTGCAGCACTCCCTTATTACTGACCCTCCGACAGTGCGGCTCTCCCTCAGTATTGACCCTCCAACAGTGCGGAGCACCCTCAGTACTGACTCTCTGACAGTGCGATGCTACCTCAGTACTGACCCTCCGACTGTGCGGCGCTCCCTCAGTACTGACTCTCTGACAGTGCGATGCTACCTCAGTACTGACTCTCTGACAGTGTGGCACTCCCTCAGTGCTGACCCTCTGACAGTGTGATGCTACCTCAGTACTGACTCTCTGACAGTGCGGCACTCCCTCAGTACTGACCCTCTGAAAGTGTGGCACTCCCTCAGTACTGACCCTCTGACAGTGCGGCACTCCCTCAGTACTGCACCTCTGACAGTGCGGCGCTCCCTCAGTACTAACCCTCTGAGGTGCGGCACTCCCTCGGTACTGACCCTCTGACAGTGCAGCACTCCCTCAGTACTGACCCTCTGACAGTGCGGCACTCCCTCAGTGCTGACCCTCTGACAGTGCAGCGCTCCCTCAGTACTGACCCTCTGACAGTGCAGCGCTCCCTCAGTACTGACCCTCTGACAGTGCGGCACTCCCTCAGTGCTGACCCTCTGACAATGCAGCGCTCCCTCAGTACTGACTCTGACAGTGCGGCGCTCCCTCAGTACTGACCCTCTGACAGTGTGGCCCTCCCTCAGTACTGACCCTCTGACAGTGCGGCGCTCCCTCAGTACTGACCCTCTGACAGTGTGGCCCTCCCTCAGTACTGACCCTCTGACAGTGCAGCGCTCCCTCAGTACTGACCCCCTGACAGTGCGGCACTCCCTCAGTACTGACCCTCTGACAGTGCGGCGCTCCCTCAGTACTGACCCTCTGACAGTGCGTCACTCCCTCAGTGCTGACCCTGTGACAGTGCAGCGCTCCCTCAGTACTGACCCTCTGACAGTGCAGCGCTACCTCAGTACTGACCCTCTGACAGTGCAGCACTCCCTAAGTGCTGACCCTCTGACAATGCAGCGCTCCCTCAGTACTGACTCTCTGACAGTGCAGCGCTCCCTCAGCACTGACCCTCTGACAGTGCGGAACTCCCTCAGTGCTGACCCTCTGACAGTGCAGCGCTCCCTCAGTACTGACTCTGAGAGTGCAGCGCTCCCTCAGTACTGACCCTCTGACAGTGCGGCGCTCCCTCAGTACTGACCCTCTGACCGTGCGGCAGTCTCTCAGTGCTGACCCTCTGACAGTGCAGCACTCCCTCAGTACTGACCCTCTGACAGTGCGGCACTCCCTCAGTACTGTCTCTCTGACAGTGCGGCACTCCCTCAGTACTGACCCTCTGACAGTGCAGCGCTCACTCAGTACTGACCCTCTGACAGTGCGGCACTCCCTCAGTACTGACCCTCTGACAGTGCGGCGCTCCCTAAGTGCTGACCCTCTGACAGCGCGGCGCTCCCTCAGTACTGACCCTCTGACAGTGCGGCTCTCCCTAAGTGCTGACCCTCTGACAGTGCAGCACTCCCTCAGTACTGACCCTCTGACAGTGCGGCTCTCCCTCAGTACTGACCCTCTGACAGTGCGGCTCTCCCTAAGTGCTGACCCTCTGACAGTGCTGCACTCCCTCAGTACTGACCCTCTGACAGTGCGGCTCTCCCTAAGTGCTGACCCTCTGACAGTGCAGCACTCCCTCAGTACTGACCCTCTGACAGCGCGGCGCTCCCTCAGTACTGACCCTCTGACAGTGCAGCGCTCCCTAAGTGCTGACCCTTCGACAGTGCGGCTCTCCCTCAGTACTGACCCTCTGACAGTGCGGCTCTCCCTCAGTACTGACCCTCTGACTGTGCGGCACTCCCTCAATACTGACCCTCTGACAGTGCGACGCTCCCTAAGTGCTGACCCTCTGACAGCGCGGCGCTCCCTAAGTGCTGACCCTCTGACAGCGCGGCGCTCCCTAAGTGCTGACCCTCTGACAGTGCGGTGCTGGGCCAGCCGATGGTAATTGGTTAATCCTTATGTTTTTGAAATATCTGTTATTCAGGGCATTGGAATTCCCCTCTGCTGCACTCTCCATTCCCCATGTCCGGGGTCCTCCCGCAGGCCCGTCCCCCTGGGCCCGAAGTCCCTTCCATCGTTGACAAGAATGTGAAAAGTCTACTGAACTACACCATCGACATCGACAAAGCGGAGGCCTCCTCCTCACCCGCCGCCACCCGTTGGCCCCTGTCCCCCAACCCACTCACCCACCACAACCGTTCGCTGCGATCTGCGAGGAGGGCCGTCGTCGCCTTCGCCCGATCCAACCTGGATGCCGAAATGGAGTTGGGGCACGAGTGGCAACTGCAGACTCTGAGCGGGTGAGCGATCCATGGAGGGGGAGGTGGGTGTGGGAGGGAAGGAGGGCAGGGGAGGGGAAGGGTGCTGGGGTGCGGGGACAGAGGACGAACTGCGAGGGACCGGAGAATTGATGGGGCACCTGATGAAATGTCGAGCGGATGCTGGGGTGATGCGAGAGGTTGAGAGGGGATTGGCATGAAATGGAGTGAATTGGCAAGAGGTTTTGTGGGAATTGGCAAGATGTTGAAAGGGAATTGGTGAAAGGTTGAGAGGAAACAGGCCATAAGTTGAGAGGGAATTGGCGAGATAGTGAGAGGGAATTGGTGAGATAGTGAGAGGGAATTGGTGAGATAGTGAGAGGGGTTGGCGAGATAGTGAGGGATTCGCGAGATAGTGAGGAATTGGCGAAATAGTGAGAGGGAATTGGCGAGATAGTGAGGGATTGGTGAGATAGTGAGAGGGAATTGGTGAGATAGAGAGAGGGAATTGGTGAGATAGTGAGAGGGAATTGGTGAGATAGTGAGAGGGAAGGTAGTGAGAGAGAGGTTGGGAGAGAATTGGTGAGAGGTTGGTAGGGAATTGGCGAGAGGTTGGGAGGGAATTGGCGAGAGTTTGAAAGGGAATTGGCGAGAGGTTGAGAGGGAATTGGCGAGATAGTGAGAGGCAATTGGCGAGAGGTTGAGAGGGAATTGGCGAGAGGTTGAGAGGGAATTGGCGAGAGGTTGAGAGGGAATTGGCGAGACGTTGAGAGGGAATTGGCGAGACGTTGAGAGGGAATTGGCGAGAGTTTGAGAGGGAATTGGGGAGAGGTTGGGAGGGAATTGGCAAGAGTTTGAGAGGGAATTGGGGAGAGGTTGAGAGGGAATTGGCGAGAGATGAGAGGGAATTGGCGAGAGGTTGAGAGGGAATTGGCGAGAGGTTGAGGGAATTGGCGAGAGGTTGAGAGGGAATTGGCGAGATAGTGAGAGGGATTGGTGAGATAGTGAGAGGGATTGGTGAAATAGTGAGAGGGAATTGGCGAGATAGTGAGAGGTATTGGCGAGATAGTGAGAGGGAATTGGCGAGAGGTTGAGAGGGAATTGGCGAGAGGTTGAGAGGGAATTGGCGAGATAGTGAGGGAATTGCCGAGATAGTGAGAGGGATTGGTGAGATATTGAGAGGGATTGGTGAAATAGTGAGAGGGATTGGCGAGATAGTGAGAGGTATTGGCGAGATAGTGAGAGGGAATTGGCGAAAAGTGAGAGGGAAGTGGCGAGAAGTTGAGAAGGAATTGGCGAGAGGTTGAGAGGGAATTGGCGAGACATTGAGAGGGAATTGGCGAGAGGTTGAGAGGGAATTGGCGAGACTTTGAGAGGGAATTGGCGAGAGGTTGGGAGAGAATTGGCGAGAGGTTGGTAGGGAATTGGCGAGAGGTTGAGAGGGAATTGGCGAGATAGTGAGAGGGAATTGGCGAGATAGCGAGAGGCAATTGGCGAGAGGTTGAGAGGGAATTGGCGAGAGGTTGAGAGGGAATTGGCGAGAGGTTGAGAGGGAGTTTGCGACAGGTTGAGAGGGAATTGGCGAGACGTTGAGAGGGAATTGGCGAGAGTTTGAGAGGGAATTGGGGAGAGGTTGGGAGGGAATTGGCAAGAGTTTGAGAGGGAATTGGGGAGAGGTTGAGAGGGAATTGGCGAGAGATGAGAGGGAATTGGCGAGAGGTTGAGAGGGAATTGGCGAGAGGCTGAGGGAATTGGCGAGAGTTTGAGAGGAAATTGGGGAGATGTTGGGAGGGAATTGGTAAGAGTTTGAGAGGGAATTGGGGAGAGGTTGGGAGGGAATTGGCGAGAGTTTGAGAGGAAATTGGGGAGATGTTGGGAGGGAGTTGGAAGAAGTTTTTTTTTATACATGTTTTATTGAGTTTTAGGTGCACAAAACAAATATAAATATGAACAAACTGTGGGAGGTAAACAAGAGACTATATCAGAAGTAAAACTAGAACTATTTACACATAGATCGGTTGTGACTGTTTACATAATACATTGCAGTTTTCCCTTCCTTTTCATTTATTCGCTCCTTGCAGTGTTTGTAGGGTGATTGTGGACCCCTGCGTTTCGTTCCTAACTGCTTTTCCCTTTGCCTTTCTTCCCTTTGGTTCAGGTTGTTGTTCGCCCCTGCCCCCCCTTGTGTCTCCTGGTTCCTTTGTTGGGCTTGGTTGAGTTCCTTGTTCCCCTTGCCAGCGAGTCTGTGAACATCACCCGCAGGTGCGGGGCCAGTACCGTCACAAATGTTTTGTAGAAGTCCGCTGGGAACCTGTCCGGTCCCGGTGCCACCCCCGCCTGCATGGAGCTAATACTCTCCATGATCTCTCCCAGTGCTAGTGGTGCTTCCAGGCCCTTTCACCCCATCACTGGCATGTCCAATCCAGCGAGAAACTGCTTCATCCCCGAGTCCCCTGCTGGGGGCTCCGAGGTGTACAGCCCCTGTTGAAGGTCTCAATGGCCTTGTTGACCTTGTCCCATTCTGCTACTAATTTACCTCTGCTGTCCCTGTTCTGGCTATTTCCCTCATGGCTGCCTGCTTTCTCAGCTGCTGCGTCAGCCTTGTCTCCGGGCTCCTATAGGGTTCCCGTGCCTGGTGCACTGCTTCCCTTGTGGAGAGCAGGTCAAAGTCCGCCAGGAGTTCTACGGTCGGGGCCTTGGAGTATCGCCAATCTACTTCCAGTATGGAGGCGACTAGCTGTTGTCTAGCCGCCTCTCTTCCCTATCTCTTTGTGCTTTGTAAGCGATAATTTCTCCTCTGATCACAGCCTTCACTGTCTCCCATAAGATGGAGGGTGAGAACTCCCCATTCTGGTTATTAGTAATAGACTCGTCCATGGCCTCTGATATTTTCTCGCAAAAAGCCTTGTTGGACGTGTCCAAACTCCATGGTCCGTTGGCAGCACGGTAGCACAGTGGTTAGCACAGTTGATTCACAGCCCGAGGGTCCCAGGTTCGATTCCTGGTTTGGGTCACTGTCTGTGCGGAGTCTGCACGTTCTCCCCGTGCCTGCGTGGGTTTCCTCCGGGTGCTCCGGTTTCCTCCCACAGTCCAAAGATGTGCGTTTTAGGTGGATTGGCCATGCAAAAAGGTTGGGTGGGGTTACGGGGATAGGGTGGAGGTGTGGACTTAGTCAGGCTGCTCTTTCCAAGGTCTGGTGCAAACTCAATGGGCCGAATGGCCTCCTTCTGCGCTGTTAATTCTATGGTCAATGAACCTCACATCCATATAATGTGGAGCATGGTCGGAGATTGCAATCGCAGAGTGTTCTGCCCTTACTAACCCTGGAAGCACCGATTTTCCCACTGCAAAGAAGTTGATCCGTGAACACCATTGGACTTCCGGTGACGGTGATGTGCTGAGCGGACGCACATCAGGTGGCTCTCCTCCCAACTAGAACCAAAATAGTTAATTCCAGGGAAATGTGGCCTGAAAAGCCAACAGACAGAACTCCCAAAGAGAAAGATTAACATTGGTGAGGAGAATGCCGGCAAACGGCAGCTCGAGGGGCAGATGAAAGGACAGAAGTGACGGAAAAGGACACGACCAACGGCGGACGAGCCGATGGAACCACGAGGCGAGGTGGAAGCCCCGGCCACCCAAGAGCGGGGTAGACCGGCTGTGGCTCTGGAGGCAGAGGTGAAAAGGTCGGTGGCGGCCGAGGGGAATTTGAAGGGGAAGGTTGAGGACCAGGAGAATAGGTTCCGGCGACAGGACATTCGGATTGCGGGCTTGCCGGAAGGCATTGAGGGTAGGGACCTGACAGGCAATATTGTCCAAATGGTGGGCACCCTAGTCAGGAGGGGCAGCTTCTCCAACCCCCCAGAACTCGACAGAGCACACAGGTTGCTCCAGCCGAAACCCAAAACAAGGGATCAGCCAAGAGCGATCAGAGCAAAGCGGCACCGGCACCAGGACCGGGAAAGGATCCTGAAGTGGGCCAGGCAGCGAAAGCGAGCTGGTGGGAAGGACACTAAATCCGGATCTACCAGGACATTGGGATAGACCTTGCAAAGAAAAGGGCCAAATTCAACAGAGCGAAATCAGCGCTCTACAAGAGTAGGGTTTGGTTCGGCATTTGTTCCTGGGTTACATACCAGGGTAAAGAACATTCTTTTAACACCCCGGCAGAGGCTAACGAATTTGTGCAAACCGACGACCTGAACAGAGACCAAGCTCGGCAGCGATGAAGGCAGGTTGGGGAAGGACTGCAGAGGGAAAGAAAGAGTAGAAATCAGAGACTATAGTCTGCACTATGTTTTTGCGCGGAACTGTATTGCCTCGTTATGAGCAAAGGCCGGGTTTAGCACAATGTGCGAAACAACTGGCTTGTAAAGCAGAAGAAGGCCAGCAGCACGGTTCAATTCCCGGACCAGCCTCCCCGAACAGGCGCTGGAATGTGGCGACTAGGGGCTTTTCACAGTAACTTCATTTGAAGCCTGCTTGTGACAATAAGCGATTTTCATTTCAAGAGTCTGAATACAGAGAGAAGGAAGCGAGGACAGGTTAAAGCAGGTGAGGAGGGGGAGGGAAGGGCAGGGGGGAGAACACAGAACAGACAGGAGACAGAACAGGAGAAAAGAGTTGGCAGCAAGATTGGCTTTGGCATGCAGGGAGCAGGCCGAGGAATCAAGACGGTGCCGCAAGCAGCCACTTTGCAGGCTCCCTAAACAAAGGGAAACCCCGGAGTGCAGGTGCACACCCACGTGGCGTACACACAGCTGGCGGCCAGGACAAAGGGAGACTCCAGTGCACTGGGGCCCAACCTCATGGTGAGAATGGTGACCGTGGCCATCTTGGACGGCCCCCTAGCAAAGGGAAACCACAGAGTGCAGGGGCGCGCACAAAAGGTAAGTATGTTTTTAAAAAAATATATTTTATTAAAGTTTTCAAACACAATTTTTCCCCCTTACAAATCAACAAAAACGGTAACATGATAACTGATATATAACATTGTTTAAATAATATCGTAAACTAACCAAATAACACGAAACAATGCTCCCCCTGCCCCCTCACCCCATCTAGAACACAAACAATTTATTTACCCCCCCCCGGGCTGCTGCTGCTGGCTATCTATTTTCCCCCTAACGTTCCGCTAGGTAGTCGAGGAATGGTTGCCACCACCTGGTGAACCCTTGAGCCGATCCTCTCAGCGCAAACTTCATCCGCTCCAGTTTTATGAACCCCGCCATATCGATTATCCAGGCCTCCACGCCGGGGGGTTTCGCTTCCTTCCACATGAGTAAAATCCTACGCCGGGCTACCAGGGACGCAAAGGCCACAATATCGGCCTCTTTCGCCTCCTGCACTCCCGGCTCATCTGCTACCCCAAATAAAGCTAACCCCCAGCTTGGCTTGACCCGGACCTTCACCACCTTCGAGATCACTCCCGCCACTCCCCTCCAATACCCCTCCAGTGCCGGACACAACCAAAACATGTGTGTGTGGTTCGCCGGGCTTCCCCCGCACCTCCCACACTTGTCCTCCACTCCGAAGAACCTGCTCAACCTCGCTCCCGTTATGTGTGCTCTATGTAGCACCTTAAATTGGACCAGGCTAAGCCTGGCACACGAGGAAGAGGAATTTACCCTACTTAGGGCATCAGCCCACAAACCCTCCTCAATCTCCTCCCCGAGCTCTTCTTCCCATTTTCCCTTCAGTTCTTCTACCAGCTCCTCCCCCTCTTCTCTCATCTCCCGGTATATTTCGGACACTTTGCCCTCCCCGACCCACACCCCCGAAAGCACTCTACCCTGGATCCCCTGTGTCGGGAGCAGCAGAAATTCCCTCACCTGTTGTCTCGTGAACAGTCTCACCTGCATATACCTAAAGATATTCCCCAGGGGCAGCTCATACTTTTCCTCTAGCGCTCCCAAGCTCACAAACGTCCCATCTATAAATAAGTCTCCCACTCTCCTAATTCCTGCCCGGTGCCAGCTCTGGAACCCTCCGTCCAACCTCCCTGGGGCAAACCTATGGTTGTTCCTAATCGGGAACCACACCGAGGCTCCCAACACACCCCTCTGTCGCCTCCACTGCCCCCAGATACTTAATGTTGCCGCCACCACTGGGTTTGTGGTAAATTTTTTCGGGGAGAGCGGTAGTGGCGCCGTCACCAGCGCTTTTAAGCTCGTTCCTTTGCAGGACGCCATCTCCAGCCTTTTCCACGCCACCCCCTCTCCCTCTATCATCCACTTACGAATCATCGCGGCCCAGTAGTAGTCGCCCAAATTTGGCAACGCCAGTCCCCCTCTGTCTCTGCTACGTTGCAGGAACCCGCTCCTTACCCTCGGGGCCTTCCCTGCCCACACGAAGCTCATGATGCTCCTATCTATTTTTTTGAAAAAGGCCTTAGTGATCAATATAGGGAGACATTGGAACACAAATAGGAACCTCGGGAGGACCATCATCTTAATCGCCTGCACTCT
The DNA here is from genome assembly GCF_047496885.1 of Scyliorhinus torazame. Taxonomy (NCBI): domain Eukaryota; kingdom Metazoa; phylum Chordata; class Chondrichthyes; order Carcharhiniformes; family Scyliorhinidae; genus Scyliorhinus; species Scyliorhinus torazame. Next base: position 83,590,905 of record NC_092722.1, read on the forward strand.
GCCCGCCAGTGACAGCGGCTGCATATCCCACCTTTTGAAATCCTCTTCCATTTGTTCCACCAGCCGAGTCAGATTGAGTCTGTGTAAGGTTCCCCAGCTCCTGGCTATCTGAATCCCCAGGTATCGGAAGTTTCTTTCCACTCTCCTTAGCGGCAGGCCATCTATCCCTCTACTCTGGTCCCCAGGGTGTATCACGAAAAGCTCACTCTTTAACATGTTAAGCCTATATCCCGAGAAATCTCCAAACTCCCTCAATATCTGCCTAACCTCTGTCATCCCCCCCACTGGATCCGCCACATACAGCAGTAGATCATCCGCGTAGAGTGACACTCGGTGTTCCTCTCCCCCTCTAACCACCCCTCTCCATTTCCTGGAGTCTCTCAGCGCTATGGCCAGTGCGAACAGTAATGGGGACAGCGGGCATCCCTGTCTTGTTCCCCTATGTAGTCGAAAATACTCCGACCTTTGCCGATTTGTGACTACACTTGCCATTGGGGCCCCATAGAGGAGTTTAACCCAGCTGACAAACCCCTCCCCGAACCCGAACCTCCTCAGCACCTCCCATAGATACTCCCACTCTACCCTATCAAATGCCTTCTCTGCATCCATTGCCGCCACTATCTCTGCCTCCCCCTCTGCTGGGGGCATCATTATCACCCCCCAATAGCCGTCACACGTTGACATTCAATTGTCTCCCCTTTACGAACCCTGTCTGATCTTCGTGCACCACCCCCGGGACACAATCCTCTATCCTCATTGTCAGCACTTTTGCCAACAACTTGGCGTCCACATTTAGGAGTGAGATAGGCCTATAAGACCCGCATTGCAGCGGGTCTTTATCTCGCTTCAAGATTAGTGATATCGTCGCCTCCGACATTGTCGGGGGTAGAGTCCCCCCTTCTCTGGCCTTGTTAAAGGTTCTTACCAGCAGCGGGGCCAACAAGTCCACATATTTTCTATAAAATTCCACCGGGAACCCGTCAGGTCCCGGGGCCTTCCCTGCCTGCATGTTCCCCAGCCCTTTGGTCACCTCGTCCACCCCAATTGGCGCCCCCAGGCCTGCCACCTCCTGCTCCTCCACCCTCGGGAACCTTAGTTGGTCCAGAAACTGCTGCATCCCCTCTTTTCCCTCCGGGGGTTGGGACCTATATAACCTCTCATAAAAGGTCTTAAACACCTCATTTATCTTCCCTGCTCTCCGCACCGTGGTTCCCGTTTCATCCCCAACTCCCCCTATTTCCCTCGCCGCTGTCCTCTTTCGAAGCTGGTGGGCCAACAGGCGACTCGCCTTTTCCCCATATTCATATCTCATCCCCTGTGCCTTCCTCCACTGTGCCTCTGCCCTCCCTGTGGTCAGCAGGTCGAACTCCGTCTGGAGTCGTCGCCTCTCCCTGTATAGTCCTTCGTCCAGAGCCTCCGCATATTTTTTTTCCACACTCAAAATCTCCCCAGTAATCTTTCCCTTTCTTTGGCCTCTGTTTTCCCCTTGTGAGCCCTGATGGAGATCAACTCTCCCCTGACCACCGCCTTCAGCGCTTCCCATACTACCCCCACTCGGACCTCCCCATCAACGTTGGCCTCCAGGTACCTTTCGATACATCCCCGCACTCTTCCACAGACTCCCCCATCCGCCAATAATCCCACATCCAGTCGCCAGAGTGGACGCTGCTTCCTCTCCTCTCCTAGTTCCAGATCCACCCAATGTGGGGCATGGTCTGAAACAGCTGTGGCCGAGTACTCCGTTCCTTCCACCCTCGAAATCAGTGACCTTCCCAGAACGAAGAAATCTATCCGGGAGTATACCTCATGGACGTGGGAGAAAAAGGAGAACTCTTTGGCCAGCGGCCTAGCAAATCTCCACGGATCCACTCCCCCCATTTGGTCCATAAACCCCGTAAGCACCTTGGCCGCTGCCGGCCTTCTTCCGGTCCTGGATCTAGATCTATCTAACCCTGGGTCCAGCACGGTTTTAAAGTCCCCCCCCATTACCAGGTTTCCTACCTCCAGGTCCGGGATGCGTCCCAGCATCCGCTTCATAAATCCCGCATCATCCCAGTTCGCGGCATATTGTTGACCAGCACAACCTCCATTCCCTGCAGTCTGCCACTCACCATCACATACCTGCCCCCGCTGTCCGCTACAATGTTCCTAGCCTCGAACGACACCCGTTTCCCCACCAATATGGCCACCCCTCTATTCTTTGCGTCCAGTCCTGAGTGGAACACCTGTCCCACCCATCCTTTCCTTAACCTAACCTGGTCCACCACCTTCAGATGCGTCTCTTGAAGCATGGCCACATCTGCCTTCAGTCCCTTTAAGTGCGCGAGCACTCGGGCCCTCTTAATCGGCCCATTTAGGCCTCTCACGTTCCACGTGATCAGCCGGACGGAGGGGCTGCCCGCCCCCCTCCCCTGTCGACTAGCCATCACCCTCTCTGGGCCAGTCCCACGTCCCGGTTCCGCGCACCCACCCGTCCCCCAGGCGGCGCATTCCCGCCCCGACCACCTTTTCTCTTACCAGCTCCCTTTCGATCTCCGCAGCAGCAACCCAGTTGTCCCCCCCAAACTCCCCCCCCCCCCCCCCCGCTAGATCCCCATCTAGCATGGTTACTCCCCCCATATTGCTTCCGAAAGTCAGCGGGCTTCAACTGACCCCGGCTTCTCCCGCTCTCTCCTTGACCCCCCCTGTGTGAGGAACTCCCATCCTCCTTGCGCCTATCTTCCCGCCATCATCTTTCTGACGCGAGAAAAAGAAAAAAGAAACCCCGCGCTCTCTAGAACCATCCCGCCCCTCGTGGCGCAGCTCCCCCTACCGCCCCATTCCCATTCCCCATCCCCCGCCTGTGTCTCTTCTTCCCCCCCACCGGCGCCCACATTTCTCAGTGTCCCCCCCCTCCCCAATTTACATCTCTATATACATCAGCATTGTCGTTTCCCCTCAGTTCTGATCCAGTTTCTCGTTTTGAATGAAGGTCCATGCTTCTTCCGCCGTTTCGAAATAGTAATGTCTATCCTGGTGCGTGACCCACAATCGCGCCGGCTGCAACATCCCGAACTTCACTTTCTTCTTGTGCAGCACCTCCTTGGCTCGATTGAAATTCGCCCTCCTTCTCGCCACCTCCGCACTCCAATCCTGATACACTCGTATCACCGCATTCTCCCATCTGCTACTTCGTACCTTCTTGGCCCATCTCAGAACAACCTCTCTGTCATTGAAGCGGTGAAATCGCACGATCATCGCCCTAGGTGGTTCTCCAGCCTTTGGTCTCCTCGCAGGGACCCGGTGGGCCCCTTCCACTTCCAAGGGGCCCGAGGGGGCCTCAGCTCCCATTAGCGAGCGTAGCATCGTGCTCGCGTAAGCCCCGCCGTCAGCTCCTTCCACTCCCTCGGGGAGACCCAGGATCCGAAGGTTCTTTCTCCTTGATCTGTTTTCCAGGACTTCAATCCTTTCGATGCACTTCTTATGGAGCGCATCGTGCGCCTGCATTTTGACCGCTAGGCCCAGGATCTCGTCCTCGTTGTCCGTTACCTTCTGCTCCACCACACAGAGCTCTATCTCCTGGGCCTTTTGTGTCTCTTTAAGCCCCTCGATTGCCTGTAGCATCGGGGCCAGCACCTCCTTTTTTAACAGCTCCACACGCCGTCTTAGAAACTCATCCTGGTCCGGTCCCCATGTTGCCTGGGCTCCCTCCGCCGCCATCTTGCTCCTTTCTTCCTTCTGCCGCTGTCCTCAAGGATTCTCCGAGATCTGGCCGCCACCGCCGATATTTTCCACTGGGGGGGGGGGGGGGGGGGGGGGACTCCCTGTTGCCTCACCCCACACCGGGTTTCGTCCCGGAAAAATTTCCCGTTCTGGCTCTTAAAAGGTCCGTTCGAGCTGGAGCCGCCGAAACGTGCGGCTTGGCTGGTCATCGCCGCAACCGGAAGGCGTAAGTATGGTTGATCCCGCAGGAACGGGGGGTGGGACAGAAGCCCCCCATCAGGATAGTCACCTGGAATGTAAGGGGACTTAACAGCCCAGTGAAAAGTTCCAGTGTCTTCACCCACTTGAGTAGCCTGTTGTGGGGAGGACAGGCGGGGGGAACTGCAAGCACCAATAGATCTGGGAGAAATCATGGAGAGCACCAGCTCCATGCAGGCGGGGATGGCGCCGGGACTGGATGGATTCCCGGCGGACTTCTACAAAAGATTTGCGCCGGCCCTGGCCCCACATCTAAGGGACATGTTCGCAGCAAGGGGCACCCTGCCTCCTTACAGACGACACACCTGAGGGAGAAGGATCGACTGCTGATAAGGAAGGGCTGGGTGGGACAGACGTATCACTCATGCGACGGGACGAGGGCTAGGGGAGTAGCCATACTGATCAGCACGAGGACGAGGTTTACGGAGACTGGGACGGTTATGGACCCGGGGGAAGGTATGTCATGGTCAACGGTGTCCTGAAAGGGTCACTGGTAGTTCTGGTAAATGTGTACGCTCCCAACTGGGACGACACAGAATTCATAAAGAAGACCATGGCAGAAATCCCCGACATCGACACACACCAACTGATTATGGGAGGTGATTTTAACTGCGTGCTGGACCCACTGTCCGACCGATCGAAGAAACAGGCATGGCTAAGGAACTGGGAACATTTATGGAAAAGGTGGGGCCGGTGTACCCGTGGAGTTTCCTGCACCCTGGTGAGAGGGAATTCTCGTTCTTCTCGCCGGTACATAAGGTACTCATATCGACTTCATTGCAGTGGGGAAATCGGTGCTTCCAGGAATAGTAGGAGCGGAGTACTCAATAATAGTCATCTCCAAGCATGCTCCACACTACATGGATGTGAGGTTGGAGACGGGTCATGCCCAACGCCCTACATGGAGGCTGGACACGGACCAAAAAACATCACAGGCCATAGACGACTACATGAGTAACAACCGGAACGGGGAGGTTTCACCTTCCACGTTCTGGGAGACACTAAAGGCTGTGATCAGAGGGGAAATTATAGCCTACAAGGCGCGCAGAGACAGGGCAACAGCCGGCCGACAGAAAGTACTCCGGGGCCCCGCCGTACAGCAGCTGTGTGATAACGGTTACTATAACACTGTACCCTTGTCATCATGTAAGGTGATGTCCCCTTTAAGACCGGGCTGGGAACCCTGAGGGACTCCGCCTCTGGCTCCGCCCACCTGGGAGTCGTATATAAGGGACCGCCTTGTGGGCAGTGTAGCTGTTAGCACACGTCTCGGCACTAGTCTAGTTCTTAGTTTATTAAAGCCTTCTTTACCGTTTACTCTCTAAGCGTCGTTATTGAGGGTACCACAAGCTGGCAGAGAGGAAAAAGCTACAAATGAACTTTAACCTGCTCTCCACCAGGAAAGCAATGCACCAACTCCGCCAGACATGGGGGACCTTCGCTGAACACGGGGATAAGGCTGGCCGCCTCCTGGCTCACAAGCTGAGAAAGGAGGCAGCCACAAGGGGAATAGCGCAAGTAAAGGACAGCAGAGGCAGACTGGCAGCAGAACCAAAAAAAGGCAATTGGGCATTCGAGACCTTCTACCTGGGACTGTACACCTCCAAGCCCCCCAACGGGGATGCGGGGATGAAACAGTTCCTTGACCGACTGGAAATGCCGGTTGTGGGGGAGGACAGTGGGGGGAACTGGTAGCACCAATAGACCTGGGAGAAATCATGGAGAGCACCAGCTCCATGCAGGCGGGGAAGGCACCCCCCCCCCCCCAACAGAGTCGAATGGAAGTACCTCCTCGAGGTACTGGAGCGGTTTAGGCTAGGAGCGGGATCACCTCCTGGGTGAAAATCCTGTACAATGCTCCCAAAGTGAGCATTCAAACCAATGCCACCAGCTCTGAATACTTCCAGCTGCACAGAGGTACCAGGCAGGGGTACCCACTGTCCCCGTTCCTGTTCGCCCGAGCAATTAAGCCCCTGGCGTTCATTCTACGAGGTACAAAAAGCTGGAAGGGTATCCAAAGAGGAGACAGGGAGCACAGGTCTCACTCTATGTGGATGACCTGCTCCTCTTCATCTCAAAACCGCAGGAAGGACTGAAGGCAATTATGCAGATTCTGAAATAATTTGGAACCTTCTCGGGTTACAAACTTAAACTGGGCAAGAGCGAGGCATTCCCAGTGAACCCAACGGGGGAGGGGCAGAGCTGGAAGGACCTGCGTTCAACACAGCCCAAAACAGATTCCGATACCTGGGGATCCAAATAGTCAGCAACTGGACACAGATCCACAAGTGGAACCTGACCAGCCTGGTGGAGGAAGTCAAAAAGGACCTACAGAGGTGGGACGCACTCCCACTCTCCCTGGGGGGAGTGCAGACGATCAAGATGGACGTGCTACCGAGGTTCCTCTTCCTGTTTAGAGCCATACCGATCTTCATCCCCAAGGCCTTCTTGCAAAACATAGACAGAATGATCATGGCGCTTGTGTGGGGGGTAAGAATCCGAGAATTCCCAAACCAAAACTGCAAAGGAGAAAAGATGGGAGGGGCCTGGCCTTATCAAACCTGCAATACAACCACTGGGCAGCCACGGCAGACAAAGTGAGGGGATGGGTACGTGATCCCAATACAGAGGAGGCCTCCTGCAAGGGAACAACCCTCCGGGCCCTAGCCACGACAGCACTCCCATTCCCATCGATGAAATACACATCCTGCCCAGTGCTGGTAGCCACACTAAGGGCATGGAATCAAATGAAGCAAGATTTTTGTCTGACCTGCGGTAACCACAAGTTCCCACCAGCCATGCGAGACACCACCTTCAAGAAATGAAGACAGGATGGGGCGATGCTGACAGTCAGGGACTTTTATATGGGAAACAGACTAGCGACACTCTGAGAACTGACGAAGGAGCTGGAACTACCAACAAGACAGGAACTTAGGCACCTACAAAAAAGCACTTCCTCCGCAAAGAATCAGTAGAATACCCCAGGGCTTCAGAGACCACACTATTAGAGGACCTGATAAATATGGACAATAAGGAAGGCGGAAACTGCAGGAAAATGTACGAACAACTACAGGGCTTAAATGCCATTGGATGAGACCCGATGGACCCAGAACCCGAATGAACAGGTTCTTCCCAAAGGTGGAGTGCCAGAGGGGCCCGGCAACCACACCCACATGTTCTGGGCTTGTCCCAAACTTGCTGGGTTCTGGACATGAAGACAATGTCCAAGGTTGTGGGGATGAGGGTGAGGGTGAAGCCATGCCCATTTGTGGCAATCTTCAGGGTATTGGAGCAGCCAGAACTACATGTGGGGCAGAGGGCCAACGCCCTAGCTTTCGGTTCCCTAATCGCTCGCCGGAGAATCCTGCTCGGCTGGCGATCGGCAGCACCACCCACAGCTGCAGGCTGGCTCGCTGACCTCTCGGAATTTCTCCACCTGGAGAAGATCAAATACGAGGGTCGGAGGAAGGCTTCCTTAAAGCATGGGGGCAGTTTGTTGGCCTGTTCCAAAACCAGTTCTAAGCCAACAGTAACTAGAGGAAAAAAAATAACAAATGGGAGAAGACAGACAGGAATACACAACTCTGGAAGAGGGGGTGAGGGAGAGAGGAGGAAACCTGGTGGCAATGAAGGGAACAGCACTGAGGGAGGGGGAGGGGCTGGAAGACCCCCCCCCCCGCCCACACACACACACACACACACACACACACACTCGGCAGACACAGTAGAAAGCACAAAGGAAAGAAGGGGGGAAAGGGGAGAGCAAAAGCTTGGGGACAGTACGCCCTGAACGAATAGGGAGGATAGCGGAGGGGGGGGGGGGGGGGGGGGGGGGGTAAGAGAAGGGGAAGGGGGGGGAGGAAAGCGCACCAAGACAGAAGATAACAGCATGTATATACATACATATATAAGTACCACACGTACCGTACATGTTAAACATAAAATGCAACTATGTGTAAATTTGAAAATACAGTAAATATATAAAATAAGTCAATCCGTGAATAGACATTATAGTAATATTTATTGTCACAAGTAGGCTTACATTAACACTGCAATTTGGTTACTGTGTAAAGCCCCTAGTCGTCACATTCCAGCACCTGTTCAGGTACACCGAGGGAGAATTCAGAATGTCCAATTCATCTAACAAGCTTGTCTTTTGGGACTTGTGGGAGGAAACCGGAGCACCCGGAGGAAACCCACGCAGACACGGGGAGAACGTGCAGACTCCGCACAGACAGTGACCCAAGCGGGGAATCGAACCTGGGACCCTGGCACTGTGAAGCAACAGTGCTAACCACTGTGCTCCCGTGGGCGGGATTCTCCGTTTCTGAAACTAAGTTGGACGCAAACGCGGAATTTGTGGACATTCACGACAGAAATACCAGTGCTGCACCTGGACTGATTCCGCGACAGTTGAGGGGCTCGCACCGGCGCCACGTGGAACACAATCGATTCCAATGAGAAACGGTGCGGGATTCACCTGGTCCGTGATCGACACTCAGGAGGTTGACAAGCTGCAGCCGCACATACACATCACACTCCCCACACACACCATCACAGCTAACACTGGTTATGATGGAGCGCGCCCATACAGCTGATGGGTTGGCTGGGGCCAGAGGGCAATGGGGGGGAGGGGGGGTGTGTGGCCTGGGAGGACACCTAAACGACCCTTGGCACTAAGTTCAAAGTGGGTTGTGCCCCCTTTCTCTCCCTCAGCAGCCACCACGCCGGTTTCACGATTTTTAGAAGCACAAGTGAAATGCGCCGTCGGGAACTCGGCCCTTCGGAGGCGGAGCACCGTGGAGGCCCCGGAGAATATCGGTTCGGGCCTGCTAATGATATGCAAATGGTGTCTTTGTTCCAAGTCGCCGTGTGGTCTCTTGTAGCCAGTCTAACGCCTTCCATCATTCTTCACCTATTTCTCCCTTACGGTGTCATCTCCTCACCCCCCCTGTCTTCTTCCCCCTCTCATCCTGTAGCTAAAACCCCCCTTTCCCCTGTTTCTTCCTCTGAGTATGCCTCCATGCCCGTTATCTGTCTCCCCACCATGCCAGGCACCTTCGCCCTTGCAGGCGTCGCTATGTGGCCACTTTCCTCCTCATGGATCCCAGTGCGAGCCACCTGGTGTTGTGGCCCCCCCCCTCCCGGGAGTTGTTGCACTTCTTCCTGTTGCCCTATCTCTGGGCTCCCTGTCCACCATTTCCCCCACCTTACCTTTGCTTAGCTGTACTTGCTCATCCTTCCCTCTCTTACAGCCCGTCTCCAAAACGAGGAAGTGCTCTCCCCCGTAAAGCGGTCGCGGTTGCAATGGTCTACCTTTAGCTGTACAGACTGCAAAAGGAAGATGTAGTAAGTGCACGGAGGCAGAATTCCCTCCACCAGAATCCCTTTATTAACAAAACCAACAGCAGTACAACCAGGTGCATTCACTTGCTGTCTACTCCGGGAGGGCAGAGGATCTGACAATGTTATATACAGAGAAGAGGTTCCCTGATTGGGTCACTAATCAGGGAACTCGTATTCCGATTGGTCAACCTCAAAGGCCTGGTCAATACAGGAGTGAACCATGAAAAAGTGTTCCCTGCCTTGATATGTGACCCAGAGCTTGGCTGGGTACAGCATTCCGAATCTCACGCCGTTTCTGTGCAGTGCCCGGCGCTTGTCCAGGTCAGCCCCAATGTCCTGGTGGATTCACATCTTGTAACATTCCCAGCTGCAGTTTTTGGACTGCCTGGCGAAGCGCAGGATTCTCTCCCGGTCCTGGGATACATAGATACATAGCAAATAGGAGCAGGAGGAGGCCTTTTGGCCATTCATCACAATCATGGCTGATCATCCTTGCTTTCCTGCCTAATCCTGCTTTCTTCCCATAGCCTTTGATCCCATTCTCCCCAAATTCTATATCCAGCTGCCTCTTGAATATATTCAATGATTTAGCATCAACTACTTCCTGTGGTAATGAATTCCACAGGCTCACCACTCTTTGGGTGAAGAAATGTCTCCTCATCTCTGTCCGAAATGGTTTACCCTGAATCCTCAGATTGTGACCCCTGGTTCTGGACACACCCACCATTGGTAACATCTTCCCTGCATCTACCCTGTCTAGTCCTGTTAGAATTTTATAAGTCTCTATGCGACCCCCCTCATTCTTCTGAACTCCCAGCGAGAACAATCCCAATATAGTCAATCTCTCCTCATATGACAGTCCCGCCATCCCTGGAATCAGTCTGGTAAACCTTCGCTGCACTCCCTCGAGAGCAAGAACATCCCTCCTCAGAAAAGGAGACCTAAACTGCACACAATACTCCAGGTGTGGCCTCACCTAGGCCCTGTACAATTGCAGCAACACATCCCTGCTTCTGTACTCGAAACCTCTCGCAATAAAGGCCAACATACCATTCGCCTTCTTTACCGCCTGCTGCACCTGCATGTTTACCTTCAGCGAATGGTGCACAAGGACACTCAGGTCCCGCTGCACACTCTCCTCTCCCAATTTACAACCATTCAGGTAGTAATCTGCCTTCTTGTTTTTGCTTCCAAAGTGAATAACCTCACATTTATCCAAATTATACTGCATCTGCCATTGATTTGCCCACTCGCCCAACCTGTCCAGATCTTGCTGTAGGATCCCTGCATCCTCGTCACAATTCACCCTCCACCTAACTTGGTATCATTTCAAACTTTGAGATGTTACATTTTGTTCCCTCATCTAAATCATTAATATATATTGTGAATAGCTGGGGTCCCAGCACTGATCCCTGTGGTACCCCACTAGTTACTGCCTGCCAATTTGAAAAGGACCCATTAATCCTTACTCTTTGTTTCCTCTCTGCCAACCAGTTTTCTATCCACCTCAATACATTTCCCCCAATCCCATGCGCTTTAATTTTGCACAATAATCTTTTTTTTTATAAATGTTTTATTCAAGTTTTTCCAATCAGCGTTTTTACATAACAAAAATAGAAATACAGATGGTAATAGCAAATAACAATAAGCATGGCCCAAAGCTTACAGTGAAACTAATTACAAAACAGAATTTTTTTAAACAGAACAAGGTGGGTTTTGTCTCCATGCCCAACTCACATTATATCAACAGTAACCCCCCCCCCCCATCTGAACACCCCCCCCCCCACCCCTCCCCCCCAGGATGCTGCTGCTGCTGACACTTACTGCTCCCCTAGAAAGTCAAGGAAAGGTTGCCACCGCCGGGAGAACCCCATGAAGGACCCTCTCAAGGCGATCGTTATTCGCTCCAGGCTGACGAACCCCGCCATATCGCTAACCCACGCTCGGGGGTTTCGAGTCCCTCCACGTTAACAAAACCCGTCTCCGGGCTACCAGGGAGGCAAAGGCCAATACCTCGGCCTCTTTCGCTTCCTGCATTCCGGATCCTCCGCCATCCCTAATATCGCTACCACTGGGCTCGCCTTCACCCGAGCGTCCAAAACCCTAGACATCACCCTTGCAAACCCCTGCCAGAATCCTTTAAGCGCCAGGCATGCCCAAAACATATGGGCATGATTCGCCGGACTCCCTGCACACCTCGGGCACCTGTCCTCCACCCCAGAAAACCTACTTCTTCTTGCCGCCGTTATATGCGCCCGATGCACCACCTTAAACTGGATTAACCCGAGCCTGGCACATGATGAGGAGGAGTTCACCCTGCCCAGGGCATCGGCCCACAGGCCCTCATCCAGCTCCTCGCCCAGCTCCTCCTCCCACTTATCCTTCAACTCCCCCACTGAGGCTTCCTCTACCTCCTGCAGCTCCTGATATATGTTTGACACCTTCCCCTACCCAGACGCCAGACACCACCCTATCCTGGATCCTACGTGGGGACAGCTGCGGGAATGTCCCCACCTGTTTTCTAAGGAAGTCCCGAACCTGAAGGTACCTGAACGCATTCCCCGGGGGCAGGCCGAACCTCTCCTCCAGCGCCTGCATGCTAGGGAAAGTCCCGTCTATAAACATGTCCCCCAACCTCCTAATACCTGCCCTATACCAGCCTTGGTACCCCCCATCCAACCTATCCGGAGCAAATCTGTGGTTATTCCGTATCGGGGTCCACACCGAGGCCCCCTCCTCTCCCCTGTGCCTCCTCCACTGCCCCCAGATCCTCAGTGCCGCCGTCACCACCGGACTAGTGGTGTATCGCGCCGGGGAGAACGGCAGCAGAGCCGTAGCAAGTGCCCCTAGACTGGAGCCTCTACACGACGCCGCCTCCAACCGCCCCCACGCCGCCCCCTCCTCCATCATCCATTTCCTGATCATGGCCACATTGGCCGCCCACTAATAACCGCAGAAGTTCGGCAGAGCCAGTCCTCCACCCCCCCCTCCCCGGCCACGCTCCAAGAATACCCTTTTGACTCGCGGGGTTTATTCGCCCACACAAATCCCGTCACAATCCTGTTCACCCGCTTAAAGAAGGACTTGGGGATGAAAATGGGGAGGCACTGAAATACGAAGAGGAACCTGGGGAGAACCGTCATCTTCACAGTCTGCACCCGTCCCGCCAGGGAAAGCGGGAGCATATCCCACCTTTTAAACTCTCCCTCCATCTTCTCCACTAGCCGGGTTAAGTTGAGCCTGTGCAGGGCATCCCAGTTCCTGGCCACTTGTATCCCCAAGTACTGAACGCTCCTCTCCACTATCCTGAGCGGGAGCTCCCTCAGTCTCTCCTCCTGGCCCCTATCGTGGACCACGAACAGCTCACTCTTCCCCACGTTCAACTTATACCTCGAGAACCTCCCACGCTGAAGCGGATCCTTCTCCTCCTTCAGGATAAGCGAGATCAATGCCTGCGACATTGTCGGAGGGAGGTTCCCTTTCTCCTTTGCCTCATTGAAGGTTCTCATCAGGAGCGGGCTCAACAGCTCCGAGAACGTCTTATAAAATTCTGCGGGGAAGCCGTCCGGGCCCGGGACCTTGCCCGTCTGCATGCCTGTCAGCCCCCTGACTACCTCCTCCAACCCAATCGGGGCCCCCAGTCCCTCCACCTGCTCTGCTTCCACCCTTGGGAACCTCAACCGGTCCATGAATCGCCTCATCCCTTCCCCCTCCCCGGGGGGGTTCAGACTCGTATAACCTTCCGTAGAACTCCCTGAAGACTTCATTGGCCCTCTCTGGGCTCAGCACCATGTTGCCTTCCCTGTCCCGCACTCCCCCAATCTCTCTGGCCGCCTCCCTCCTGCACAGCTGGTGCACCAGCATCCTTCTCACCTTCTCCCCATACTCATAAACTGCCCCCTTCGCTTTCCTCAGCTGCGCCTCCACCTTCCCCGTGAACAGCAAGTCAAACCTGTAATTTCCGGCGCTCGTTCAACAGACCCCCTCTTTTGGCCTGCGCGTACCTCCTATCTACCCTGAGTATCTCTCCCACCAGTCTCTCCCGCTCCGCCCTCTCCTTCTTCTCTCTATGGGACCTAATGGAGATTAACTCTCCCCTAATGACCGCCTTCATAGCCTCCCAAACCACTGCCACCATCACCTCTTCTGTGTCATTCGTTCCCATATAATTCTCAATACTTCTCCTTATCCGCCCCCAAACCTCTTCGTCCGCCAGTAGCCCCACATCCAGTTGCCAGAGAGGGCGCTGACCCCGTTCCGCTCCCAGTCGCAGGTCCACCCAGTGCGGGGCATGGTCCGAGACCGTAATGGCCGAGTATTCAATCCCCTCCACCCTCGGGATTAACGGCCTACTCAGCACAAAGAAGTCTATTCGCGAATAGACTTTATTGACATGGGAGTAAAAGGAAAACTCATTCGACCTTGGCCGCGCAAACCTCCAGGGGTCCACTCCCCCCATCTGGCCCATGAACTCCCACAAGGCCCTGGCCGCTGCCGGCCTCTTTCCCGACCTGGACTTTGGAACGATCCAAGCTCGGATCCAATACCGTATTAAAGTCCCCTCCCATAATCAGGTGACTTATCTCCAAGTCCGGGATGCTACCCAACACCCGCCTCATAAAGTCCGCATCGTCCCCGTTCGGGGCATATACATTCACTAACACCACCCGGGCCCCCTGCAGCTTGCCACTCACCATTATATACCTGCCCCCCTTGTCCGCCACGATGCTCCCCGCCTCAAATGCCACTCGTTTACTGACCAAAATGGCCACCCCTCTGGTCTTGGAGTCTAACCCCGAGTGAAACACCTGTCCCGCCCATCCTTTCCTCAGCTTCGCCTGGTCCGTGAGCTTTAAGTGCGTCTCTTGCAACATGGCCACGTCCGCCTTCAACCCCTTTAAATGCAAGAACACGCGGGACCGCTTGACCGGCCCATTCAGGTCCCTCACGTTCCACGTGATCAGCCTGGTCGGTGGGTTGACCAGCCCCCCATCCTGCCGACTAGCCATCTCCCTTTTTTGGCCAGCCGCGTGCCCCCGCCTCCCTCCTCCAGCTCTCCCCCCAGCGCCCCCCCCCCCCCCGCCCGACTCTCCATCCATTCCCCTCACCTGGCTCCCCTACACTCAGCAAAGCAGCACCCCCCCCCCCCCCCCCCCCCCCTGCCAAGCATCCGCTTAGCTCTGGTTTCCCCCCCATTGTGCTTCCGTGAGTCAGCTCACCCATGCTGACCCCGGCCGCTCCCGCCTCTATATATCCACCCTTAACTTGTTGCCTCCTTCAGGTCACCCTCCCCCGCAGGGTAGAGGGGCAAGCGCCATCTGGGACATCCCCATGCGCCGGACAGCCCGTCCCGGGCGTTTCCCACCCCCCTAGCACCGAACACCTGGAAAACAAAACAAACAACAAAACCACCAACCAAACTAGGGCAGACATGCCCATAAACTTATGCTTTACCCGCCGTCCTCCCTCGGTCCCTCCCCACCCGCACATTTCACCCCCCATACAATAGTCCCTTAGTTCAGGTCCAGCTTCTCCTGCCTCATGAACGACCACGCCTCGTCCAGCATATCAAAATAGTGGTGCCTATCCTGGTATGTTACCCACAATCTCGGCCGGCGCAGGAGCCCAAACATCACCCCTTTACCGCGGAGGACCGCCTTCGCCCGGTTAAAACCTGCACGCCTCCTCAGCAGCTCAGCTCCCAGGTCCTGGTAAATTCGGATCTCGCCGTTCTCCCACTTACTGCTCCACTCTTTCTTCGCCCACCGCAGCACTCGCTCCCGGTCTGCCAAGCGCTGAAACCGTATCACCATCGCCCTCGGTGGCTCGTTTATCCTCGGCTTTCTGGCGAGAACCCTGTGCACCCCATCCAGCTCCAAGGACCGTGGGAAGGCCCCCGCGCCCATCAGCGTCCCCAGCATTGTGGCCACGTACGTGCTCGCATTCGCCCCCTCCGCTCCTTCAGGAAGGCCCAGGATCCGCAGATTGTGGTTCCGAGACCTGCACTCAAGGTCACCCAGCCATCTCTTATGGAGCGCCTCGTGCGCCTCCACCTTCACCGCCAGGCCCAGGACCTCGTCCTCGTTCTCTGCCACCTTCCTCCTCACCTCCTTGATCTCCTTCTCCTGCGCCTTCTGGGTCACCACAATCCTTTCCATGGAGGCCAGCCGCTCCGTTTTCAGCTCCATGAAGCAGATTTGAAGGAGCTCCTGCTGTTCTCTGGCCCACTGGCCCCACACCTCCCGATCTTCTCCGGCCGCCATTTTGTCCTCCTGGATCTTCTCGACCTTCTTCCCCGCGTTCGTGCATCTGCCGGCTCCGCTCCTGGTTCTCTCCATGCACCACCGGGGGGAGCCTCTCCCACGTCCGTTCCTGCGCCGGTCCCTCCTGTCAATTATCGCCGCCGCTCCTTTTAGCGGCCCGAAAATCCGATCAAGGCGGGAGCTGGCGTTCGCGCGACCTAGCAGGTCATGGCCTCTACCGGCAGTCCACAATAATCTCTTACGCAGGTGTAGCGCACAAAGACTCCATGAGACGAATAGAGTGAAGTCGATGAGGCTTTATTAAGCGTGTCTGTTCCCCCGCAGCTCGATAGTAAACTGGCCTGCGGGGGAAGACACCGGCTTCTTATACTTCGCCTTCAGGACGGAGCTTGAGGTCAACGGCCAACCAGGACCCGGGATCTGTCAGCCAATGACATTAGGGCTTCCAGTCCCACATGACCCCCAATACATACTACCACATTCACCTCTTGTCAAAAATGAACCCGGCAGGGTGATGCTTCGTATGGTGGTAAGGGTTTACAGGGCTGGTCCTGGGAGGATAGAACAGTTACATGGTAGTACAGTATTGGACAGTATCGTCCTGTTACAACTATTTACAGAGGGTATAGGAAAAAAACAAAATGTTCTTTGAACAGTCCATCTTTGTTTTACATCGACGCCACGAGTCGGTCGGGCGGTCTGGTCGTCCGTGTCGATCGCCTCGGCCCCGGCGGTGGTGGTGGTGCTTGTACCAGTGTTGTCGCCTCCAGGAGCCGTACGGTTTCAGCTGTCGGTGCAAAGGGGAGGGGGACTGATCCTCCTGGGAAGGGGGCGGTCGCGGGGTGCGGCGGTGGCAGGAAGGGGGGCGGTTGGGTTGATGGTGGGTGTGCGTGGTGCCGGGGGGTGTGCGTGGTGCCGGCGGGCGCCAGATCCCGCAGGGAGACCGTGTCCTGTCGGCCGTCGGGGTACTCCACGTAGGCGTACTGGGGGTTTGCGTGGAGGAGGTGAACCCTTTCGACCAACGGGTCCGCCTTATGTGCCCGCACATGCTTTCGGAGCAGGATGGGTCCAGGTCGGCAGCGACGTTCCAGAGGAGGACCTCCTAGGGAAGACAAGGAGACGCTCGTGGGGCGTTTGATTAGTGCTTGTACATAATAACGACCGGATGGAATGGAGAGCGTCCGGGAGGACCTCCTGCCACCGTGAAACTGGGAGATCCCTGGACCGTAGGGCCAGTAGGACGGCCTTCCAGACCGTGCCGTTTTCCCTTTCTACTTGCCCGTTCCCCCGGGGGTTGTAGCTGGTCGTCCTGCTTGAGGCTATGCCCTTGCTGAGCAGGAACTGGCGCAGCTCGTCACTCATGAAAGAGGACCCCCTGTCGCTGTGGACGTATGCGGGGTAACCGAACAGTGTGAAGATGCTGTCCAGGGCTTTAATGACTGTGGCCGCGGTCATGTCGGAGCAGGGAATGGCAAAAGGGAAGCGGGAGTATTCGTCCACTACACGAAGAAAATATGCGTTGCGGTCGGTGGAGGGGAGGGGCCCTTTGAAATCGAGACTGAGGCGTTCAAAGGGGCGGGAAGCCTTAATCAGGTGGGCTCCATCTGGCCTGAAAAAATGCGGCTTGCATTCCGCGCAGATGTGGCAGTCCCTTGTGACTGTACGGACCTCTTCTAAAGAGTATGGGAGATTGCGGGACTTGATGAAGTGGTAAAACCGAGTGACCCCCGGGTGGCAGAGGTCCTCGTGGAGTGTTTGGAGGCGGTCAATTTGTGCGTTGGCACATGTGCCGCGGGATAGGGCATCGGACGGCTCGTTCAGCTTTCCGGGCCGGTACAAGACCTCATAGTTGAAGGTGGAGAGCTCGATCCTCCACCTTAAGATCTTGTCATTTTTAATTTTGCCCCGCTGTGCATTATCGAACATGAAAGCTACCGACCGTTGGTCAGTGAGGAGAGTGAATCTCCTACCGGCCAGGTAATGCCTCCAATGTCGCACAGCTTCCACTATGGCTTGGGCTTCCTTTTCCACTGAGGAGTGGCGGATTTCTGAGGCGTGGAGGGTTCGGGAGAAAAAGGCCACGGGTCTGCCCGCTTGGTTAAGGGTGGCCGCTAGAGCTACGTCGGAGGCGTCGCTCTCGACCTGGAAGGGGAGGGACTCATCGATGGCGCGCATCGTGGCCTTTGCGATATCCGCTTTGATGCGGCTGAAGGCCTGGCAAGCCTCTGTCGACAAAGGGAAGGTCGTGGTCTGTATTAGGGGGCGGGCCTTGTCTGCGTACTGGGGGACCCACTGGGCGTAGTACGAAAAGAACCCCAAGCAGCGTTTCAGGGCTTTTGGGCAGTGCGGGAGGGGAAATTCCATGAGTGCGCGCATACGTTCGGGGTCGGGGCCTATTATCCCATTGCGTACTATGTAGCCCAGAATGGCTAGCCGGTCAGTGCTAAAAACGCACTTGTCCTTGTTGTACGTGAGGTTCAAGGCTTTGGCGGTCTGGAGAAATTTTTGGAGGTTGGCGTCGTGGTCCTGCTGATCGTGGCCGCAGATGGTTACATTGTCGAGATACGGGAACGTGGCCCGTAACCCATGTTGATCAACCATCCGGTCCATCTCCCGTTGGAAGACCGAGACCCCGTTTGTGACGCCAAAAAGGACCCGTAGGAAATGGGAGAATCGCCCGTCTGCCTCGAAGGCTGTGTACTTGCGGTCACTTGGGCGGATGGGGAGCTGATGGTAGGCGGACTTGAGGTCCACGGTGGAGAAGACTTTATACTGGGCAATCCGATTGACCATGTCGGATATGCGCGGGAGAGGGTATGCGTCTAGTTGTGTGTACCTGTTGATGGTCTGGCTATAGTCAATGACCATCCTTTGTTTCTCCCCTGTCTTCACTACTACCACCTGCGCTGTCCAGGGACTATTGCTGGCCTGGATTATTCCCTCCTTTAGTAGCCGCTGGACTTCGGACCGAATGAAGGTCCGGTCCTGGGCGCTGTACCGTCTGCTCCTAGTGGCGACGGGTTTGCAATCCGGGGTGAGGTTCGCAAACAAGGACGGGGGTTGCACCTTGAGGGTAGCAAGGCCGCAGATAGTGAGTGGGGGTATGGGGCCGCCGAATTTAAACGTAAGGCTCTGTAGATTACATTGGAAATCTAATCCCAGCAAGGTGGGGGCACAGAGTTGGGGAAGGACGTTAAGTTTGTAGTTTTTGAACTCCCTCCCCTGCACCGTTAGGGTAACTATGCAGAATCCCTGGATCTGTACGGAGTGGGATCCTGCAGCTAGGCAAATCTTTTGTGCGCTGGGATAGGTGGTCAAGGAACAGCGTCTTACCGTGTCGGGGTGTATAAAGCTTTCCGTGCTCCCGGAGTCGACTAGGCATGGCGTCTCGTGGCCGTTAATTAGGACCGTTGTCGTCGTCGCCTGGAGTGTCCGGGGCCAAGCCTGATCGAGCATAACCGAAGCGAGCCGTGGTTGTAGTAGTGGGGTGGGGTCCGTTGTTGCCGTCCAAGATGGCGTCGGGGATGGACAAAATGGCCGCCCCCATACATCGCACGTGGCTGGGGGGTCACAAGATGGCGGCGGGGGTGGACAAAATGGCCGCCCCCATGCGTCGTACAGGTCGGGGGCGGTCCAAGATGGCGGCGCCCCTCCTCCCCTCGTGGTGGTCGGGACCCAAAATGGCGGCGTCTGTGGGTCGCACAACGGCGCCCCTCCTCCCCTCGTGGTGGTCGGGACCCAAAATGGCGGTGTCTGCGGGTCGCACATGGTGTGCTGGGGGGTCTGGGGAGCGCTAGGACCGCGAGCGCTAGGACCGCGCGGAGCTCCCTCACCGGGGACAGCGGTGGTCGGGGCCCAAGTAGGTGGCGCCGGCGGGTCAGGCGTGGGGCGCGGGACGGGGGTGAGGGTGGCGTTAGGGACGCAAAAAAAACCCTCTCCGTGGAGAGTGTTGGCCGGGACCCAAAGCGGTAGCGCCGGCGGCGGGTCGTACATGGGCTGCGGGGAGGGGGGTTGGGGAGCGTAGGCGGCGTGCAGGGCTCCCAGTTCTCCCGGGACCGCGGTGGTCGGGACCCAGAGCGGCTGCGCCTGCGGGTCGCACATGGCGTGCTGGGGGGGTTGGGACGCATAGACTGCTTGTAGGGCTCCGTGTGGCCCCGGGATGGCGGCGACCTCGCGGGATCGGCACACAACCGCATAGTGGTCCTTTTTCCCGCAGCTTTTGCAGATGGCTGCGCGGGCCGGACAGCGTTGTCGGGGGTGCTTCGCCTGGCCGCAGAAACAACAGCGGGCGACCCCGGTGCGACTCGGCGTTTGGACTGCGCAAGCCTGTGGGGTGTCCGGGGGGGGGGGGGTAGGGGGTTTGCCGCGACGGGTACGTACGGGGCCCAATGGCCTGCCGCGCGGTCGGGGCCGTAGGCGCAAGTATTACGCGCGGCCACGTCTAGGGAGGCTGCTAGGGCCCGTGCCTCTGAGAGTCCTAGCGACTCTTTTTCTAGAAGTCTTTGGCGGATTTGGGAGGATTGCATACCTGCCACAAAAGCGTTGCGCATTAACATGTCCGTGTGTTCGTTTGCATTCACCGACGGGCAGCTGCAGGCTCGTCCCAAAATCAGCAGCGCGGCGTAGAACCCGTCCATCGATTCTCCGGGAGCTTGCCGTCTTGTCGCGAGCTGGTAGCGAGCGTAGATTTGGTTAACTGGGCGAACGTAGAGATTTCTCAGTGCTGTGAACGCCGTCTGGAAATCGTCGGTGTCTTCAATGAGGGTGAAAATCTCCGTGCTCACCCTCGAGTGCAGGACCTGCAGTTTTTGTTCGTCTGAGACTCGGCCGGTGGTCGTCCTGATGTAGGCCTCGAAGCAAGTCTGCCAGTGTTTGAAGGCTGCTGCCGCATTCACTGCGTGGGGGCTGATCCTCAGGCATTCTGGAATGATCCTGAGCTCCATAGTCCTTTTTAGGCACGCTTAATAAATTGTAGCGCACAAAGACTCCATGAGACGAATAGAGTGAAGCCGATGAGGCTTTATTAAGCGTGTCTGTTCCCCAGCAGCCCGATAGTAAACTGGCCTGCGGGGGAAGACACCGGCTTCTTATACTTCGCCTTCAGGGCGGAGCTTGAGGTCAACGGCCAACCAGGACCCGGGATCTGTCGGCCAATGACATTAGGGCTTCCAGTCCCACATGCAGCTGTATAGAACCTTAGTTAGGCCACACTTGGAGTATAGTGTTCAATTCTGGTCGCCACACTACCAGAAGGATGTGGAGGCTTTAGAGAGGGTGCAGAAGAGATTTACCAGAATGTTGCCTGGTATGGAGGGCATAAGCTATGAGGAGCGATTGAATAAACTCGGTTTGTTCTCACTGGAACGAAGGAGGTTGAGGGGCGACCTGATAGAGGTATACAAAATTATGAGGGGCATAGACAGAGTGGATAGTCAGAGGCTTTTCCCCAGGGTAGAGGGGTCAATTACTAGGGGGCATAGGTTTAAGGTGAGAGGGGCAAGGTTTAGAGTAGATGTACGAGGCAAGTTTTTTACGCAGAGGGTAGTGGGTGCCTGGAACTCACTACCGGAGGAGGTAGTGGAAGCAGGGACGATAGGGACATTTCAGGGGCATCTTGACAAATATATGAATAGGATGGGAATAGAAGGATACGGACCCAGGAAGTGTAGAAGATTGTAGTTTAGTCGGGCAGTATGGTCGGCAAGGGCTTGGAGGGCCGAAGGGCCTGTTCCTGTGCTGTACATTTCTTTGTTCTTTGTTCTTTTGTATGACCCCCAATACATACTACTACAGCAGGACTTAGTCAAACGCCTTCTGAAAGTCCAAATATACCACATCGACTGGCTCCCCCTTGTCAACTGTACTGGCTACATTTTCAAAGAATTCAAACAGATTTGTCGAGCATGATTTTCCCTTCATAAATCCATGCTGACTCTGACTGATCCTGGGTGACCTTGAGTGCAGGTCTAAATGTTCCGCTATAAAGTCTTTGATAATGGATTCCAGCATTTTCCCCACTACCGATGTTAGGCTTACTGGTCTATGATTCCCTGCTTTCTCTCTACCTCCCTTTTTAAATATTGGAGTGACATGAGCTATCCTCCAATCTGCAGGGACTGTTCCAGAGTCTATAGAATCCTGGAAGATGGCCACCAATGCATCCACTATTTCCAGAATCACCTCCTTAAACACTCTGGGCTGCAGATTCTCAGGCCTTGGGGATTTATCCGCCTTCAATCCCATCAATTTTCCCAGCACCATTTCTCTACTAATGTTGATCTCCCTCAGTTCTTCCCTCTCACTAAACCTTTCATTCTCCAGCATTTCTGGTACCGGTGCATCTTGGCAATTATCGCCTGGGCTGTTCCCCGGTTTTGGGAGGGACCGGTGCGCTCTGTCGATTTCTGGTGGGTTGGGGAAGCTGTCCCTTTCCACCAGGTTACCCAGCATTTGGGCCACAGGTCTGTGGGGTTCCTAACTTCGATCCGGTAGGCCCAAGATTCGTAGGTTCTGCCGCCTCGAATGGTTCTCCTGATCCTCAACCTTTCCTCTCGGGTTTCCTTGAGTCACGACCAGCCTTGCCACCTCCTTTTCCAGGACGACGATCCAGTCGCCCTGGCCAGTTGCAGCCCTTTCCAGATCATTTATTGTTGCCTTCTGGGCCTCCAGTCACATTTTGGCTTTCTCCAGGGCCACCTGGATGTTCACCAGATCTTCGGCCATCGCACATTTCACCGCAGCTTGTATGTCCGATTTTGTTTCATCTCGGTGTTCCCTCAACGCTCTTGAGAGGAACGTCTTCCATCCATCCCCATCTCATGTGGCGGGTCGGTTCCTCTCACTCTGGCGAAGCCCGAGCTTCGCCCCCTCGTGCGCTGATCAGCTCGGCAGATGGCGGTTTGTCCAGGCTCTTCCCACTCCTGGTCTCCGCTCGTCCTCTGGACGAGCCGTTATTTGGCATCCTTCCTCCTTTCTTCGTTTTATTAGTGGTGTGGGGATGGTTTGTATAGTTTGCAGGCGTTTTTCGAGCAAAAAGTGCCTATTTTTCAGATTCGCGGGAGGCGACTTCTCACCACATCCCTGTCACCAGAAGTCGGGAATTGGAGGAGGTTTGATGGGGAATTGGCAGGAGGTAGAGATGGAATTGGCGACACATTGAGAGGTAAGTGGCGAGAAATTGAGAGGGAATTGCGAGAGGTTGAGAAGGAATTGGTGGGAGGTTGAGGGGGAATTGGCAAGAGGTGAAGAGGGAATTGGCGAGACATTGAGAGGGAATTGCCAAGAAGTTGAGGGGGAATTAGCAAGAATTTGAGAGGGTATTGGTGAGAGGTTGAGCGGGAACTGATAAAAAATTGAGGGAATTGGGTGGAACTTGATGAGGAATTGCGAGAGGCTGAGAGGGAATTGGCGAGACGTTCAGAGGGATTTGCGAATGATTGAAGCGGATTTGGAAGGAGGGTGATAGCGGATTGGCAAGAGGTTGAGAGGGGATTAGCGGGAGGTTGGGAGGGAATTGGCGAAATGTTGACAGGGAATTGGCGAGAGATTGAGAGGGAATTGGCGAGATGTTGAGAGGGAAATGGCGAGAGGTTGAGAGGGAATTGGCGAGACATTGAGAAGGAAATGGCGATAGGTTGAGAGGGAATTGGCGAGATGTTGAGAGGGAATTGGCAAGAGGTTGAGAGGGAATTGGCGAGAGGTTGAGAGGGAATTGGCGAGATGTTGGAGGGAAATGACGAGAGGTTCAGAGGGAATTGGCGAGATGTTGAGGGGGAAATGGCGAGAGGTAGAGAGGGAATTGGCGAGACATTGAGAGGGAAATGGCGAGAGATTGAGAGGGAATTGGCGAGATGTTGAGAGGGAATTGGTGAAAAGCTAAGTGGGAATTGGCACGAGATTGAGGAGGTATTGGGGAGAATTTGAGGGGAAATTGGGGAGACATTGACAGAGAATTGGAGTGAATTTGAGAGGGAATGGCGGTTGTTCCTGAGGGAATTGGCGGGTAGTTGAGAGGGAATTGGCGTCAAATTGAGAGGGAATTGGCGAGAAGTTGGGGGAGATTTGGCTAGAGGTTGAGAATCAATTGGCAGGAAGTTAAGAGATAATTCACGAGGAATTGAGAGGAATTGACAAGAAGGTAAGAGACAGTTGATGACTTGTTGTCAGGGAATTGGCGAGATGCTGAAAGTAATTGCAAGACGTTGAGGAGGAAGTGGCGATAGGTTGAGAGGGAATTGGCAAAATGTTGAGGGGGAATTGGCAAGAGGTGAGAGGGAATTGGCGAGATGTTGAGAGGAAATTCACAAGATGATGAGTGGCAATTGGGGGGACTTCATTGGTAATTGGTGCGAATTTGACGAGGAATTGGCACGAAATTGAGCGAGAAATTGAGGGAATTCTCGAGATATTCAGAGGGAATTGGCATGAGTTTGAGAGAGTTGGCGACAGGCTCAGCGGTTACTGCCGAGAAATTGAGAAGGAATTGGTGAGAGGTTGAGAGGGAATTGGCGAGAGGTTGAGAGGGAATTGGCGAGAGGTTGAGAGGGAATTGGCAAGAGGTTGAGAGGGATTTGGCGAGAGATTGAGAGGGAATTGGCGAGAGGTTGAGAGGGAATTGGCGAGAGGTTGAGATTTAATTGGCAAGACATTGAGGAGGAATTGGCGGGATGTTGAGAGAGAATTGGCACGAGGTTGAGAGGGAATTGGCGAGACGTTGAGAGGGAATTGGCAAGATATTGAGAGGGAATTGGTGAGACATTGAGGGGTAATTGGTGATAGGTTGAGAGTGAAATGGTGATAGATTAAGAGGGAATTGACAGGACGTTGAGGGGGAATTGGCGAGAGGTTGAGATTGAATTGGCAAGACATTGAGGGGGAATTGGCAAGAGGTTGAGAGGGAATTGGGGAGAGGTTGAGAGGGAATTGGCGAGAGGTTGAGAGGGAATTGGGGAGAGGTTGAGAGGGAATTGGCGAGAGGTTGAGAGGGAATTGGCAAGAGGTTGAGAGGGAATTGGCGAGATGTTGGGAGGGAATTGGCAAGAGGTTGAGAGGGAATTGGCAGTAACTTGCGAAGAATTGGCCAGAATTTGTGATAGAATTGGTAACTGGTTGAGAGGGAATTGGCGACAATTTGAGAGGGAATTGGCGAGAAGTTGAGAAGGAATTGGCGAGAAGTAAAGATGGAATTGGCGAGAAGTTAAGAGGGAATTGGCGAGAAGTTAAGAGGGAATTGCATGAGGTTGAGAGGGAATTGGGGACGTTGAGAGGGAATTGGAGGAAAGTTGAAGGTAATTGGCGAGAAATTGAGAAGAAATTGGTGAGAGGTTGAGCGGGAATTGGCGAAAATATGAGAGGTAATTGGCATGGAGTTGAGAGACTTTGAAAGTAGGGGGAATGTGTGGGCGAAGTAGGGGATACTTTCCAAGGGCTGGTGGAGACCCGATGGGCCAGATTGCCCTCCTACTGCACTGGAGAGATTCTATGTAATTGGCGCCACATTGTGAGCGAATTGGCAAAACGTTGAGAAAGAATTGGTGAGAGGTTTAGACAGAATTGACCGGATATGGAGATGGAATTGGTGAGAGGCTGAGAAGGAATTGACGAGATGTTGAGAGGGAATTGGCGAAACGTTAAGAGGGAATTGGCGAGATGTTCAAGGATAATTGGCAAGAGATTGAGTAGGTATTGGCGAGAATTTGAGAGGAAATTAGGGAGATGTTGGCAGAGAATTTCAGAGTGAATTGGTGAGAGGCTCAGGGAATTGGCGAGTAATTGAGAGGGAATTGGCAACATATTGAGAGGGAATTGGCGGGAAGTTGGAGGAGATTTGGCAGGAAGTTGTGAAGAAATTGGCAGGAAGTTTAGATAATTGGTGAGAAGGTAACAGGAAATTGGTGAGAGGACTAGAGGGAATTGGCGAGATGCTGAGAGGCAATTGGCAAGATGTTGAGAGATAATTGGTGATAGGTTGAGAGGGAAATGGTGATAGATTGAGAGAGAATTGGCAAGATGTAGAGGGGGAATTGGCGAGAGGTTGAGATTGAATTGGCAAGACATTGAGGAGGAATTGGCGGGATGTTGAGGGAGAATTGGCACAAGGTTGAGAGGGAATTGGTGAGACGTTGAGAGGTAATTGTCGAGTATTGAGAAGGAATTGGTGCAAAGTTGACTAGGAATTGGCGAGAAATTGAGTGGGAATTGTCGAGAGATTCAGAGGGAATTGACGTGAGTTTGGGAGAGAATTGGCAAGAGGTTGAGATGGAATTGGCGAGACATTGAGAGGAAAATGGCGAGAGGTTGAGAGGGAATTGACGAGAGGTTGAGAGGGAATTGGCGAGACGTTGAGAGGGAATTGGTGAAAAGCTAAGTGGGAATTGACAAGAGGTTGAGAAGGTATTGGGGAGAATTTGAGGGGAAATTTGGGAGACATTGACAGAGAATTTGAGAGGGAATGGCGGGTGTTCCTGAGGGAATTGGCGGGTAGTTGAGAGGGAATTGGCGTCACATTGAGAGGGAATTGGCGAGAAGTTGGGGGAGATTTGACAGTTGATGAATTGTTGTGAGGAAATTGTCGAGAAGTTGAAGGTAGAGTGGAGGTGTGGGTGAAGTAGGGGATACTTTCCAAGGCCTGGTGCAGACCTGATGGCCCTAATTGTCCTTCGTCTGTACTGCAGGGATTCGATGTAATTCTGTGAAATTGTGCAGGAATTGTCAAACGTTGAGTGAGAATTGGTGAGAGGTTGAGAGGGAATTGGCGGGAGGTTGAGGGGGAATTGTCGAGAACTTCAGAGGGAATTGGTGAGAAATTGAGAAGGAATTGGCTAGAGGTTGAGAGGGAATTGGCGAGAGGTTGAGAGGGAATTGGCGAGAGGTTGAGAGGGAATTGGCAAGAGGTTGAGAGGGAATTGGCGAGAGGTTGCGCGGGAATTGGCGAGAGGTTGAGAGGGAATTGGAGAGAGGTTGAGAGGGAATTGGCGAGAGGTTGAGAGGGAATTGGCGAGAGGTTGAGAGGGAATTGGCGAGAGGTTGAGAGGGAATTGGCGAGAGGTTGAGAGGGAATTGGCGAGAAGTTGAGAGGGAATTGGCGAGAGGTTGAGAGGGAATTGGCGAGAAGTTGAAGGTAGAGTGGAGGTGTGGGTGAAGTAGGGGATACTTTCCAAGGCCTGGTGCAGACCTGATGGCCCTAATTGTCCTTCGTCTGGACTGGAGGGATTCGATGTAATTCTGTGAAATTGTGCAGGAATTGTCAAACGTTGAGTGAGAATTGGTGAGAGGTTGAGAGGGAATTGGCGGGAGGTTGAGGGGGAATTGTCGAGAACTTCAGAGGGAATTGGTGAGAAATTGAGAAGGAATTGGCTAGAGGTTGAGAGGGAATTGGCGAGAGGTTGAGAGGGAATTGGCGAGAGGTTGAGAGGGAATTGGCGAGAGGTTGAGAGGGAATTGGCGAGAGGTTGAGAGGGAATTGGCGAGAGGTTGAGAGGGAATTGGCGAGAAGTTGAGAGGGAATTGGCGAGAGGTTGAGAGGGAATTGGCGAGAGGTTGAGAGTGAATTGGCGAGAGGTTGAGAGGGAATTCGCGAGAGGTTGAGAGGGAATTCGCGAGAAGTTGAGAGGGAATTGGCGAGAGGTTGAGAGGGAATTGGCGAGAGGTTGAGAGGGAATTGGCGAGAAGTTGAGAGGGAATTGGCGTGAGGTTGAGAGGGAATTGGCGAGAAGTTGAGAGGGAATTGGCGTGAGGTTGAGAGGGAATTGGCGAGAAGTTGAGAGGGAATTGGCGAGAGGTTGAGAGGGAATTGGCGAGAGGTTGAGAGGGAATTGGCGAGAGGTTAAGAGGGAATTCGCGAGAAGTTGAGTGGGAATTGGCGAGACGTTGAGAGGAAAATGGCGAGAGGTTGAGAGGGAATTGGCGAGAGGTTGAGAGGGAATTGGCGAGACGTTGAGAGGGAATTGGTGAAAAGCTAAGTGGGAATTGACAAGAGGTTGAGAAGGTATTGGGGAGAATTTGAGGGGAAATTTGGGAGACATTGACAGAGAATTGGAGAGAATTTGAGAGGGAATGGCGGGTGTTCCTGAGGGAATTGGCGGGTAGTTGAGAGGGAATTGGCGTCACATTGAGAGGGAATTGGCGAGAAGTTGGGGGAGATTTGACAGTTGATGAATTGTTGTGAGGAAATTGTCGAGAAGTTGAAGGTAGAGTGGAGGTGTGGGTGAAGTAGGGGATACTTTCAAAGGCCTGGTGCAGACCTGATGGCTCTAATTGTCCTTCGTCTGTACTGGAGGGATTCGATGTAATTCTGTGAAATTGTGCAGGAATTGTCAAACGTTGAGCGAGAATTGGTGAGAGGTTGAGAGGGAATTGGCGGGAGGTTGAGGGGGAATTGTCGAGAACTTCAGAGGGAATTGGTGAGAGGTTGAGAGGGAATTCGCGAGAGGTTGAGAGGGAATTCGCGAGAAGTTGAGAGGGAATTGGCGAGAGGTTGAGAGGGAATTGGCGAGAGGTTGAGAGGGAATTGGCGAGAAGTTGAGAGGGAATTGGCGTGAGGTTGAGAGGGAATTGGCGAGAAGTTGAGAGGGAATTGGCGAGAGGTTGAGAGGGAATTGGCGAGAAGTTGAGAGGGAATTGGCGAGAGGTTGAGAGGGAATTGGTGAGAGGTTGAGAGTGAATTGGCGAGAGGTTGAGAGGGAATTCGCGAGAGGTTGAGAGGGAATTCGCGAGAAGTTGAGAGGGAATTGGCGAGAGGTTGAGAGGGAATTGGCGAGAGGTTGAGAGGGAATTGGCGAGAAGTTGAGAGGGAATTGGCGTGAGGTTGAGAGGGAATTGGCGAGAAGTTGAGAGGGAATTGGCGAGAGGTTGAGAGGGAATTGGCGAGAGGTTGAGAGGGAATTGGCGAGAGGTTAAGAGGGAATTCGCGAGAAGTTGAGTGGGAATTGGCGAGACGTTGAGAGGAAAATGGCGAGAGGTTGAGAGGGAATTGGCGAGAGGTTGAGAGGGAATTGGCGAGACGTTGAGAGGGAATTGGTGAAAAGCTAAGTGGGAATTGACAAGAGGTTGAGAAGGTATTGGGGAGAATTTGAGGGGAAATTTGGGAGACATTGACAGAGAATTGGAGAGAATTTGAGAAGGAATGGCGGCTGTTCCTGAGGGAATTGGCGGGTAGTTGAGAGGGAATTGGCGTCACATTGAGAGGGAATTGGCGAGAAGTTGGGGGAGATTTGACAGTTGATGAATTGTTGTGAGGAAATTGTCGAGAAGTTGAAGGTAGAGTGGAGGTGTGGGTGAAGTAGGGGATACTTTCAAAGGCCTGGTGCAGACCTGATGGCTCTAATTGTCCTTCGTCTGTACTGGAGGGATTCGATGTAATTCTGTGAAATTGTGCAGGAATTGTCAAACGTTGAGCGAGAATTGGTGAGAGGTTGAGAGGGAATTGGCGGGAGGTTGAGGGGGAATTGTCGAGAACTTCAGAGGGAATTGGTGAGAAATTGAGAAGGAATTGGCTAGAGGTTGAGAGGGAATTGGCGAGAAATTGAGAAGAAATTGGTGAGAGGTTGAGCGGGAATTGGCGAAAATATGAGAGGTAATTGGCATGGAGTTGAGAGACTTTGAAAGTAGGGGGAATGTGTGGGCGAAGTAGGGGATACTTTCCAAGGGCTGGTGGAGACCCGATGGGCCAGATTGCCCTCCTACTGCACTGGAGAGATTCTATGTAATTGGCGCCACATTGTGAGCGAATTGGCAAAACGTTGAGAAAGAATTGGTGAGAGGTTTAGACAGAATTGACCGGATATGGAGATGGAATTGGTGAGAGGCTGAGAAGGAATTGACGAGATGTTGAGAGGGAATTGGCGAAACGTTAAGAGGGAATTGGCGAGATGTTCAAGGATAATTGGCAAGAGATTGAGTAGGTATTGGCGAGAATTTGAGAGGAAATTAGGGAGATGTTGGCAGAGAATTTCAGAGTGAATTGGTGAGAGGCTCAGGGAATTGGCGAGTAATTGAGAGGGAATTGGCAACATATTGAGAGGGAATTGGCGGGAAGTTGGAGGAGATTTGGCAGGAAGTTGTGAAGAAATTGGCAGGAAGTTTAGATAATTGGTGAGAAGGTAACAGGAAATTGGTGAGAGGACTAGAGGGAATTGGCGAGATGCTGAGAGGCAATTGGCAAGATGTTGAGAGATAATTGGTGATAGGTTGAGAGGGAAATGGTGATAGATTGAGAGAGAATTGGCAAGATGTAGAGGGGGAATTGGCGAGAGGTTGAGATTGAATTGGCAAGACATTGAGGAGGAATTGGCGGGATGTTGAGGGAGAATTGGCACAAGGTTGAGAGGGAATTGGTGAGACGTTGAGAGGTAATTGTCGAGTATTGAGAAGGAATTGGTGCAAAGTTGACTAGGAATTGGCGAGAAATTGAGTGGGAATTGTCGAGAGATTCAGAGGGAATTGACGTGAGTTTGGGAGAGAATTGGCAAGAGGTTGAGATGGAATTGGCGAGACGTTGAGAGGAAAATGGCGAGAGGTTGAGAGGGAATTGACGAGAGGTTGAGAGGGAATTGGCGAGACGTTGAGAGGGAATTGGTGAAAAGCTAAGTGGGAATTGACAAGAGGTTGAGAAGGTATTGGGGAGAATTTGAGGGGAAATTTGGGAGACATTGACAGAGAATTTGAGAGGGAATGGCGGGTGTTCCTGAGGGAATTGGCGGGTAGTTGAGAGGGAATTGGCGTCACATTGAGAGGGAATTGGCGAGAAGTTGGGGGAGATTTGACAGTTGATGAATTGTTGTGAGGAAATTGTCGAGAAGTTGAAGGTAGAGTGGAGGTGTGGGTGAAGTAGGGGATACTTTCCAAGGCCTGGTGCAGACCTGATGGCCCTAATTGTCCTTCGTCTGTACTGCAGGGATTCGATGTAATTCTGTGAAATTGTGCAGGAATTGTCAAACGTTGAGTGAGAATTGGTGAGAGGTTGAGAGGGAATTGGCGGGAGGTTGAGGGGGAATTGTCGAGAACTTCAGAGGGAATTGGTGAGAAATTGAGAAGGAATTGGCTAGAGGTTGAGAGGGAATTGGCGAGAGGTTGAGAGGGAATTGGCGAGAGGTTGAGAGGGAATTGGCAAGAGGTTGAGAGGGAATTGGCGAGAGGTTGCGCGGGAATTGGCGAGAGGTTGAGAGGGAATTGGAGAGAGGTTGAGAGGGAATTGGCGAGAGGTTGAGAGGGAATTGGCGAGAGGTTGAGAGGGAATTGGCGAGAGGTTGAGAGGGAATTGGCGAGAGGTTGAGAGGGAATTGGCGAGAAGTTGAGAGGGAATTGGCGAGAGGTTGAGAGGGAATTGGCGAGAAGTTGAAGGTAGAGTGGAGGTGTGGGTGAAGTAGGGGATACTTTCCAAGGCCTGGTGCAGACCTGATGGCCCTAATTGTCCTTCGTCTGTACTGGAGGGATTCGATGTAATTCTGTGAAATTGTGCAGGAATTGTCAAACGTTGAGTGAGAATTGGTGAGAGGTTGAGAGGGAATTGGCGGGAGGTTGAGGGGGAATTGTCGAGAACTTCAGAGGGAATTGGTGAGAAATTGAGAAGGAATTGGCTAGAGGTTGAGAGGGAATTGGCGAGAGGTTGAGAGGGAATTGGCGAGAGGTTGAGAGGGAATTGGCGAGAGGTTGAGAGGGAATTGGCGAGAGGTTGAGAGGGAATTGGCGAGAGGTTGAGAGGGAATTGGCGAGAAGTTGAGAGGGAATTGGCGAGAGGTTGAGAGGGAATTGGCGAGAGGTTGAGAGTGAATTGGCGAGAGGTTGAGAGGGAATTCGCGAGAGGTTGAGAGGGAATTCGCGAGAAGTTGAGAGGGAATTGGCGAGAGGTTGAGAGGGAATTGGCGAGAGGTTGAGAGGGAATTGGCGAGAAGTTGAGAGGGAATTGGCGTGAGGTTGAGAGGGAATTGGCGAGAAGTTGAGAGGGAATTGGCGTGAGGTTGAGAGGGAATTGGCGAGAAGTTGAGAGGGAATTGGCGAGAGGTTGAGAGGGAATTGGCGAGAGGTTGAGAGGGAATTGGCGAGAGGTTAAGAGGGAATTCGCGAGAAGTTGAGTGGGAATTGGCGAGACGTTGAGAGGAAAATGGCGAGAGGTTGAGAGGGAATTGGCGAGAGGTTGAGAGGGAATTGGCGAGACGTTGAGAGGGAATTGGTGAAAAGCTAAGTGGGAATTGACAAGAGGTTGAGAAGGTATTGGGGAGAATTTGAGGGGAAATTTGGGAGACATTGACAGAGAATTGGAGAGAATTTGAGAGGGAATGGCGGGTGTTCCTGAGGGAATTGGCGGGTAGTTGAGAGGGAATTGGCGTCACATTGAGAGGGAATTGGCGAGAAGTTGGGGGAGATTTGACAGTTGATGAATTGTTGTGAGGAAATTGTCGAGAAGTTGAAGGTAGAGTGGAGGTGTGGGTGAAGTAGGGGATACTTTCAAAGGCCTGGTGCAGACCTGATGGCTCTAATTGTCCTTCGTCTGTACTGGAGGGATTCGATGTAATTCTGTGAAATTGTGCAGGAATTGTCAAACGTTGAGCGAGAATTGGTGAGAGGTTGAGAGGGAATTGGCGGGAGGTTGAGGGGGAATTGTCGAGAACTTCAGAGGGAATTGGTGAGAGGTTGAGAGGGAATTCGCGAGAGGTTGAGAGGGAATTCGCGAGAAGTTGAGAGGGAATTGGCGAGAGGTTGAGAGGGAATTGGCGAGAGGTTGAGAGGGAATTGGCGAGAAGTTGAGAGGGAATTGGCGTGAGGTTGAGAGGGAATTGGCGAGAAGTTGAGAGGGAATTGGCGAGAGGTTGAGAGGGAATTGGCGAGAAGTTGAGAGGGAATTGGCGAGAGGTTGAGAGGGAATTGGTGAGAGGTTGAGAGTGAATTGGCGAGAGGTTGAGAGGGAATTCGCGAGAGGTTGAGAGGGAATTCGCGAGAAGTTGAGAGGGAATTGGCGAGAGGTTGAGAGGGAATTGGCGAGAGGTTGAGAGGGAATTGGCGAGAAGTTGAGAGGGAATTGGCGTGAGGTTGAGAGGGAATTGGCGAGAAGTTGAGAGGGAATTGGCGAGAGGTTGAGAGGGAATTGGCGAGAGGTTGAGAGGGAATTGGCGAGAGGTTAAGAGGGAATTCGCGAGAAGTTGAGTGGGAATTGGCGAGACGTTGAGAGGAAAATGGCGAGAGGTTGAGAGGGAATTGGCGAGAGGTTGAGAGGGAATTGGCGAGACGTTGAGAGGGAATTGGTGAAAAGCTAAGTGGGAATTGACAAGAGGTTGAGAAGGTATTGGGGAGAATTTGAGGGGAAATTTGGGAGACATTGACAGAGAATTGGAGAGAATTTGAGAAGGAATGGCGGCTGTTCCTGAGGGAATTGGCGGGTAGTTGAGAGGGAATTGGCGTCACATTGAGAGGGAATTGGCGAGAAGTTGGGGGAGATTTGACAGTTGATGAATTGTTGTGAGGAAATTGTCAAGAAGTTGAAGGTAGAGTGGAGGTGTGGGTGAAGTAGGGGATACTTTCAAAGGCCTGGTGCAGACCTGATGGCTCTAATTGTCCTTCGTCTGTACTGGAGGGATTCGATGTAATTCTGTGAAATTGTGCAGGAATTGTCAAACGTTGAGCGAGAATTGGTGAGAGGTTGAGAGGGAATTGGCGGGAGGTTGAGGGGGAATTGTCGAGAACTTCAGAGGGAATTGGTGAGAAATTGAGAAGGAATTGGCTAGAGGTTGAGAGGGAATTGGCGAGAGGTTGAGAGGGAATTGGCGAGAGGTTGAGAGGGAATTGGCGAGAGGTTGAGAGGGAATTGGCGAGAGGTTGCGCGGGAATTGGCGAGAGGTTGAGAAGGAATTGGAGAGAGGTTGAGAGGGAATTGGCGAGAGGTTGAGAGGGAATTGGCGAGAGGTTGAGAGGGAATTGGCGAGAGGTTGAGAGGGAATTGGCGAGAGGTTGAGAGGGAATTGGCGAGAAGTTGAGAGGGAATTGGCGAGAGGTTGAGAGGGAATTGGCGCGAGGTTGAGAGTGAATTGGCGAGAGGTTGAGAGGGAATTCACGAGAAGTTGAGAGGGAATTGGCGAGAGGTTGAGAGGGAATTGGCGAGAGGTTGAGAGGGAATTGGCGAGAAGTTGAGAGGGAATTGGCGTGAGGTTGAGAGGGAATTGGCGAGAAGTTGAGAGGGAATTGGCGAGAGGTTGAGAGGGAATTGGCGAGAGGTTGAGAGGGAATTGGCGAGAGGTTGAGAGGGAATTCGCGAGAAGTTGAGAGGGAATTGGCGAGAGGTTGAGAGGGAATTGGCGAGAGGTTGAGAGGGAATTGGCGAGAGGTTGAGAGGGAATTGGCGAGAAGTTGAGAGGGAATTGGCGAGAGGTTGAGAGGGAATTGGCGAGAGGTTGAGAGGGGATTGGCAAGAGGTTGAGAGTGAATTGGCGAGAAGTTGAGAGGGAATTGGCGAGAGGTTGAGAGGGAATTGGCGAGAAGTTGAGAGGGAATTGGCGAGAGGTTGAGAGGGAATTGGCGAGAAGTTGAGAGGGAATTGGCGAGAGGTTGAGAGGGAATTGGCAAGAGGTTGAGAGGGAATTGGCGAGAGGTTCAGAGGGAATTGGGGAGAGGTTGAGAGGGAATTGGCGAGAAGTTGAGAGGGAATTGGAGAGAGGTTAAGAGGGAATTGATAAGAGGTTGACGGTAGCGTGGAGGTGTGGGTGAAGTAGGGTATACTTTCCAAGGCCTGGTGCAGACCTGATGGCCCTAATTGTCCTTCGTCTGTTCTGGAGGGATTCGATGTAATTCTGTGAAATTGTGCAGGAATTGTCAAACGTTGAGCGAGAATTGGTGCGAGGTTGAGAGGGAATTGGCAGGATGTTGAGATGGAATCGGTGAGAGGTTGAGAGGTCATTGGTGAGAAATTGAGAAGGAATTGGCTAGAGGTTGAGATGAATTGGTGAGACGTTGAGAGTGAATTGGCAGGATGTTGAGAGGGGATTGGTGAGAGGTTGAGTGGAAATATCAAGAGGTTGCGTTGGAATTGGTGAATATTTAAGAGGGAATTGGCGGGAGGTTGAGGGGGAATTGTCGAGAACTTCAGAGGGTATTGTCGAGATGTTCAGAGGAAATTGGAGAGAAGTTGAGAGGGAATTGGCGAGAGGTTGAGAGGGAATTGGCGAGAGGTTGAGAGGGAATTGGCGAGAAGGTGAGAGGGAATTGGCGAAGGTTGAGAGAGAATTGGCAAGAGGTTGAGAGGGAATTGGCGAGAGGTTCAGAGGGAATTGGGGAGAGGTTAAGAGGGAATTGATAAGAGGTTGAGCAGAACAATATCGAGCAGTTAAAGGGTAATTGGCGAGATATTGAGAAGGAATTGGCGAGATGTTGAGAGGAAATTGGCGAAAGATTGAGAGGGAATTGGCGAGAGGTTGAGAGGGAATTGGCGAGAGGGTGAGAGGGAATTGGCGAGAAGTTGAGAGGGAATTGGCGAGATGTTGAGAGGAAACTGTCGAGAAGTTGAAGGTAGCGTGGAGGTGTGTGTGAAGTAGGGGATACTTTCCAAGGCCTGGTACAGACCTGATGGCCCTAATTGTCCTTCGTCTGTACTGGAGGGATTCGATGTAATTCTGTGAAATTGTGCAGGAATTGTCAAACGTTGAGCGAGAATTGGTGCTAGGTTGAGAGGGAATTGGCAGGATGTTGAGAGGGGATTGGTGAGAGGTTGAGTGGGAATATCAAGAGGTTGCGTGGGAATTGGTGAATCTTTAAGAGGGAATTGGCGGGATGTTGAGGGGGAATTGTTGAGAACTTCAGAGGGAATTGTCGAGATGGTCAGAGGAAATTGGCGAGAGTTTGAGAGAGAATTGGCCGAAGGTTGAGAGGGAATTGGCGAGATGGTCATAGCCAATTGTCGAGAGGCTCAGAGGGAATTGCCGAGAAGTTGAGAGGTAATTGTTGAGATTTTGTGAGGGGACTGGTAAACTATTGAGGAGTAATTAGCAAAAAATAGAGAGGGAATTGCTGAGATGTTGGGAGGTAATTGCCGAGATGTTGGGAGGGAATTCCTGAGATGTTGGGAAGGTATTGCCGAGATGTTGGGAGGGAATTGGTGAGATGTTGGGAGGGAATTGGTGAGATGTTGGGAGGGAATTGGCGTGATGTTAAGTGGGAATTGAGGAAAGGTTGAGGGGAATTGGCGGGAGGTTCAGAGGGAATTGGCGAGAGGTTTAGAGGGAACTGGCAAGAGGTTGAGAGGGAATTGGCGAGAAGTTGAGAGGGAATTGGCGAGAGGTTGAGAGGGAATTGGCAAAAGGTTGAGAGGGAATTGGCAAGATGTTGGGAGGGAAATGGCGAGAGGTTCAGAGGGAATTGCGAGATGTTGAGAGGGAAATGGCGAGAGGTTGAGAGAGAATTGGCGAGACATTGAGAAGGAAATGGCGATAGGTTGAGAGGGAATTGGCGAGTGGTTGAGAGGGAATTGGCAAGAGGTTGAGAGGGAATTGGCGAGAGGTTGAGAGGGAATTGGTGAGTGGTTGAGAGGGAATTGGCAAGAGGTTGAGAGGGAATTGGCGAGATGTTGGGAGGGAATTGGCAAGAGGTTGAGAGGGAATTGGCGGTAATTTGCGATGGAATTGGCCAGAATTTGTGATAGAATTGGTAAGTGGTTGAGAGGGAATTGGCGACAATTTGAGAGGGAATTGGCGAGAAGTTGAGAAGGAATTGGCGAGAAGTAAATATGGAATTTGCGAGAAGTTAAGAGTGAATTGGCGAGACGTTAAGAGGGAATTGCATGAGGTTGAGAGGGAATTGGGGACGTTGAGAGGGAATTGGAGGAAAGTTGAAGGTAATTGGCAAGAAATTGAGAAGAAATTGGTGAGAGGTTGAGAGGGAACTGGCAAAAATATGAGAGGGAATTGGAATGGAGTTGAGAGACTTTGAAAGTAGGGTGAATGTGTGGGCGAAGTATGGGATACTTTCCAAGGGCTTGTGGAGACCCGATGGGCCAGATTGCCCTCCTACTGCACTGGAGAGATTCTATGTAATTGGCGCCACATTGTGAGCGAATTGGCAAAAAGTTGAGAAAGAATTGGTGAGAGGTTTAGACAGAATTGACCGGATGTGGAGATGGAATTGGTGAGAGGCTGAGAAGGAATTGGCGAGATGTTGAGAGTGAATTGGCGAAACGTTAAGAGGGAATTGGCGAGATGTTCATGGATAATTGGCAAGAGATTGAGTAGGTATTGGCGAGAATTTGAGAGGAAATTAGGGAGATGTTGACAGAGAATTTCAGAGCGAATTGGTGAGAGGCTCAGGGAATTGGCGAATAATTGAGAGGGAATTGGCAACATATTGAGAGGGAATTGGCGAGAAGTTGGAGGAGATTTGGCAGGAGGTTGTGAAGAAATTGGCAGGAAGTTTAGATAATTGGTGAGAAGGTAACAGGAAATTGGCGAGAGGACTAGAGGGAATTGGCGAGATGCTGAGAGGCAATTGGCAAGACGTTGAGAGATAATTGGTGATAGGTTGAGAGGGAAATGGTGATAGATTGAGAGGGAGTTGGCAAGACGTTGAGGGGGAATTGGCGAGAGGTTGAGATTGAATTGGCAAGACATTGAGGAGGAATTGGCGGGATGTTGAGGGAGAATTGGCACGAGGTTGAGAGGGAATTGGCGAGATGTTGAGAGGGAATTAGCAAGATGTTGAGAGGGAATTGGTGAGACATTGAGAGGTAATTGTCGAGTGTTGAGTAGGAATTGGTGCAAAGTTGACTAGGAATTGGCGAGAAATTGAGTGGGAATTGTCGAGAGATTCAGAGGGAATTGACGTGAGTTTGGGAGGGAATTGGCAAGAGGTTGAGATGGAATTGGTGAGACGTTGAGAGGAAAATGGCGAGAGGTTGAGAGGGAATTGGCGAGAGGTTGAGAGGGAATTGGCGAGACGTTGAGAGGGAATTGGTGAAATGCTAAGTGGGAATTGACAAGAGGTTGAGAAGGTATTGGGGAGAATTTGAGGGGAAATTTGGGAGACATTGACAGAGAATTGGAGCGCATTTGAGAGGGAATGGCGGGTGTTCCTGAGGGAATTGGCGGGTAGATGAGAGGGAATTGGGGTCACATTGAGAGGGAATTGGCGAGAAGTTGGGGAGATTTGGCTCGAGGTTGAGAAGAAATTGGCAGGACGTTAAGAGATAATTGTCGAGGAATTGAGAGGAATTGAAAGAAGGTAAGAGACAGTTGATGACTTGTTGTGAGGAAATTGGCGAGATGTTGAAGATAGTGTGGAGGTGTGGGTGAAGTTAGGGATACTTTCCAAGGCCTGGTGCAGACCTGATGGCCCTAATTGTCCTTCGTCTGTACTGGAGGGATTCGATGTAATTCTGTGAAATTGTGCAGGAATTGTCAAACGTTGAGCGAGAATTGGTGCGAGGTTGAGAGGGAATTGGCAGGACGTTGAGAGGGAATTGGCGAGAAGTTGAGAGGGAATTGGCGAGAGGTTGAGAGGGAATTGGGGAGAGGTTGAGAGAGAATTGGCGAGAGGTTGAGAGGGAATTGGCGAGAAGTTGAGAGGGAATTGGAGAGAGGTTAAGAGGGAATTGATAAGAGGTTGAGCAGGGCAATATCATGCAGTTAAAGGGTAATTTGCGAGATATTGAGAAGGAATTGGCGAGATGCTGAGAGGAAATTGGCGAGAGGTTGAGAGGGAATTGGCGAGAGGTTGAGAGAGAATTTGCGAGAGGTTGAGAGGGAATTGGCGAGAAGTTGAGAGGGAATTGGCGAGATGTTGAGAGGGAATTGGCGAGAGGTTGAGAGGGAATTTGCGAGAGGTTGAGAGGGAATTGGCGAAAAGTTGAGAGGGAATTGGCGAGATGTTGAGAGGAAATTGGCGAAAGGTTGAGAGGGAATTGGCGAGAGGTTGAGAGGGAATTTGCGAGAGGTTGAGAGGGAATTGGCGAGAAGTTGAGAGGGAATTGGCAAGATGTTGAGAGAAAATTGTCGAGAAGTTGAAGGTAGCGTGGAGGTGTGGGTGAAGTAGGGGATACTTTCCAAGGCCTGGTGCAGACCTGAAGGCCCTAATTGTCCTTCGTCTGTACTGGAGGGATTCGATGTAATTCTGTGAAATTGTGCAGGAAATGTCAAACGCTGAGCGGAATTGGTGCTAGGTTGAGAGGGAATTGGCAGGATGTTGAGAGGGGATTGATGAGAGGTTGAGTGGGAATATCAAGAGGTTGCGCGGGAATTGGTGAATATTTAAGAGGGAATTGGCGTGAGGTTGAGGGGGAATTGTCGAGAACTTAAGAGGGAATTGTCGAGATGTTCAGAGGAAATTGGCGAGACGTTGAGAGGGAATTGGCGAGAGGTTGAGAGGGAAATGGCGAGAGGTTGAGAGGGAATTGGCGAGAAGATGAGAGGGAATTGGCGAAGGTTGAGAGGGAATAGGAGAGAGGTTAAGAGGGAATTGATAAGAGGTTGAGCAGGGCAATATCGAGCAGTTAAAGGGTAATTGGCGAGATACTGAGAAGGAATTGGCAGATGTTGAGAGGAAATTGGAGAAAGGTTGAGAGGGAATTGGCGAGAAGTTGAGAGGGAATTGGCGAGAAGTTGAAGGTAGAGTGGAGGTGTGGGTGAAGTAGGGGATACTTTCCAAGGCCTGGTGCAGACCTGATGGCCCTAATTGTCCTTCGTCTGTACTGGAGGGATTCGATGTAATTCTGTGAAATTGTGCAGGAATTGTCAAACGTTGAGTGAGAATTGGTGAGAGGTTGAGAGGGAATTGGCGGGAGGTTGAGGGGGAATTGTCGAGAACTTCAGAGGGAATTGGTGAGAAATTGAGAAGGAATTGGCTAGAGGTTGAGAGGGAATTGGCGAGAGGTTGAGAGGGAATTGGCGAGAGGTTGAGAGGGAATTGGCAAGAGGTTGAGAGGGAATTGGCGAGAGGTTGCGCGGGAATTGGCGAGAGGGTGAGAGGGAATTGGAGAGAGGTTGAGAGGGAATTGGCGAGAGGTTGAGAGGGAATTGGCGAGAGGTTGAGAGGGAATTGGCGAGAGGTTGAGAGGGAATTGGCGAGAGGTTGAGAGGGAATTGGCGAGAAGTTGAGAGGGAATTGGCGAGAGGTTGAGAGGGAATTGGCGAGAGGTTGAGAGTGAATTGGCGAGAGGTTGAGAGGGAATTCGCGAGAGGTTGAGAGGGAATTCGCGAGAAGTTGAGAGGGAATTGGCGAGAGGTTGAGAGGGAATTGGCGAGAGGTTGAGAGGGAATTGGCGAGAAGTTGAGAGGGAATTGGCGTGAGGTTGAGAGGGAATTGGCGAGAAGTTGAGAGGGAATTGGCGAGAGGTTGAGAGGGAATTGGCGAGAGGTTGAGAGGGAATTGGCGAGAGGTTAAGAGGGAATTCGCGAGAAGTTGAGTGGGAATTGGCGAGACGTTGAGAGGAAAATGGCGAGAGGTTGAGAGGGAATTGGCGAGAGGTTGAGAGGGAATTGGCGAGACGTTGAGAGGGAATTGGTGAAAAGCTAAGTGGGAATTGACAAGAGGTTGAGAAGGTATTGGGGAGAATTTGAGGGGAAATTTGGGAGACATTGACAGAGAATTGGAGAGAATTTGAGAGGGAATGGCGGGTGTTCCTGAGGGAATTGGCGGGTAGTTGAGAGGGAATTGGCGTCACATTGAGAGGGAATTGGCGAGAAGTTGGGGGAGATTTGACAGTTGATGAATTGTTGTGAGGAAATTGTCGAGAAGTTGAAGGTAGAGTGGAGGTGTGGGTGAAGTAGGGGATACTTTCAAAGGCCTGGTGCAGACCTGATGGCTCTAATTGTCCTTCGTCTGTACTGGAGGGATTCGATGTAATTCTGTGAAATTGTGCAGGAATTGTCAAACGTTGAGCGAGAATTGGTGAGAGGTTGAGAGGGAATTGGCGGGAGGTTGAGGGGGAATTGTCGAGAACTTCAGAGGGAATTGGTGAGAGGTTGAGAGGGAATTCGCGAGAGGTTGAGAGGGAATTCGCGAGAAGTTGAGAGGGAATTGGCGAGAGGTTGAGAGGGAATTGGCGAGAAGTTGAGAGGGAATTGGCGAGAGGTTGAGAGGGAATTGGTGAGAGGTTGAGAGTGAATTGGCGAGAGGTTGAGAGGGAATTCGCGAGAGGTTGAGAG
The DNA here is from genome assembly GCF_047496885.1 of Scyliorhinus torazame. Classification (NCBI taxonomy): domain Eukaryota; kingdom Metazoa; phylum Chordata; class Chondrichthyes; order Carcharhiniformes; family Scyliorhinidae; genus Scyliorhinus; species Scyliorhinus torazame. The sequence continues at coordinate 83,631,586 of NC_092722.1, forward strand.
GGAATTCGCGAGAAGTTGAGAGGGAATTGGCGAGAGGTTGAGAGGGAATTGGAGAGAGGTTGAGAGGGAATTGGCGAGAAGTTGAGAGGGAATTGGCGTGAGGTTGAGAGGGAATTGGCGAGAAGTTGAGAGGGAATTGGCGAGAGGTTGAGAGGGAATTGGCGAGAGGTTGAGAGGGAATTGGCGAGAGGTTAAGAGGGAATTCGCGAGAAGTTGAGTGGGAATTGGCGAGACGTTGAGAGGAAAATGGCGAGAGGTTGAGAGGGAATTGGCGAGAGGTTGAGAGGGAATTGGCGAGACGTTGAGAGGGAATTGGTGAAAAGCTAAGTGGGAATTGACAAGAGGTTGAGAAGGTATTGGGGAGAATTTGAGGGGAAATTTGGGAGACATTGACAGAGAATTGGAGAGAATTTGAGAAGGAATGGCGGCTGTTCCTGAGGGAATTGGCGGGTAGTTGAGAGGGAATTGGCGTCACATTGAGAGGGAATTGGCGAGAAGTTGGGGGAGATTTGACAGTTGATGAATTGTTGTGAGGAAATTGTCGAGAAGTTGAAGGTAGAGTGGAGGTGTGGGTGAAGTAGGGGATACTTTCAAAGGCCTGGTGCAGACCTGATGGCTCTAATTGTCCTTCGTCTGTACTGGAGGGATTCGATGTAATTCTGTGAAATTGTGCAGGAATTGTCAAACGTTGAGCGAGAATTGGTGAGAGGTTGAGAGGGAATTGGCGGGAGGTTGAGGGGGAATTGTCGAGAACTTCAGAGGGAATTGGTGAGAGGTTGAGAGGGAATTCGCGAGAGGTTGAGAGGGAATTCGCGAGAAGTTGAGAGGGAATTGGCGAGAGGTTGAGAGGGAATTGGCGAGAAGTTGAGAGGGAATTGGCGAGAGGTTGAGAGGGAATTGGTGAGAGGTTGAGAGTGAATTGGCGAGAGGTTGAGAGGGAATTCGCGAGAGGTTGAGAGGGAATTCGCGAGAAGTTGAGAGGGAATTGGCGAGAGGTTGAGAGGGAATTGGAGAGAGGTTGAGAGGGAATTGGCGAGAAGTTGAGAGGGAATTGGCGTGAGGTTGAGAGGGAATTGGCGAGAAGTTGAGAGGGAATTGGCGAGAGGTTGAGAGGGAATTGGCGAGAGGTTGAGAGGGAATTGGCGAGAGGTTAAGAGGGAATTCGCGAGAAGTTGAGTGGGAATTGGCGAGACGTTGAGAGGAAAATGGCGAGAGGTTGAGAGGGAATTGGCGAGAGGTTGAGAGGGAATTGGCGAGACGTTGAGAGGGAATTGGTGAAAAGCTAAGTGGGAATTGACAAGAGGTTGAGAAGGTATTGGGGAGAATTTGAGGGGAAATTTGGGAGACATTGACAGAGAATTGGAGAGAATTTGAGAAGGAATGGCGGCTGTTCCTGAGGGAATTGGCGGGTAGTTGAGAGGGAATTGGCGTCACATTGAGAGGGAATTGGCGAGAGGTTGAGAGGGAATTGGCGGGAGGTTGAAGGGGAATTGTCGAGAACTTCAGAGGGAATTGGTGAGAAATTGAGAAGGAATTGGCTAGAGGTTGAGAGGGAATTGGCGAGAGGTTGAGAGGGAATTGGCGAGAGGTTGAGAGGGAATTGGCGAGAGGTTGAGAGGGAATTGGCGAGAGGTTGCGCGGGAATTGGCGAGAGGTTGAGAGGGAATTGGAGAGAGGTTGAGAGGGAATTGGCGAGAGGTTGAGAGGGAATTGGCGAGAGGTTGAGAGGGAATTGGCGAGAGGTTGAGAGGGAATTGGCGAGAGGTTGAGAGGGAATTGGCGAGAAGTTGAGAGGGAATTGGCGAGAGGTTGAGAGGGAATTGGCGAGAGGTTGAGAGTGAATTGGCGAGAGGTTGAGAGGGAATTCACGAGAAGTTGAGAGGGAATTGGCGAGAGGTTGAGAGGGAATTGGCGAGAGGTTGAGAGGGAATTGGCAAGAGGTTGAGAGGGAATTGGCGAGAGGTTGCGCGGGAATTGGCGAGAGGGTGAGAGGGAATTGGAGAGAGGTTGAGAGGGAATTGGCGAGAGGTTGAGAGGGAATTGGCGAGAGGTTGAGAGGGAATTGGCGAGAGGTTGAGAGGGAATTGGCGAGAGGTTGAGAGGGAATTCACGAGAAGTTGAGAGGGAATTGGCGAGAGGTTGAGAGGGAATTGGCGAGAGGTTGAGAGGGAATTGGCAAGAGGTTGAGAGGGAATTGGCGAGAGGTTGCGCGGGAATTGGCGAGAGGGTGAGAGGGAATTGGAGAGAGGTTGAGAGGGAATTGGCGAGAGGTTGAGAGGGAATTGGCGAGAGGTTGAGAGGGAATTGGCGAGAGGTTGAGAGGGAATTGGCGAGAGGTTGAGAGGGAATTGGCGAGAAGTTGAGAGGGAATTGGCGAGAGGTTGAGAGGGAATTGGCGAGAGGTTGAGAGTGAATTGGCGAGAGGTTGAGAGGGAATTCGCGAGAGGTTGAGAGGGAATTCGCGAGAAGTTGAGAGGGAATTGGCGAGAGGTTGAGAGGGAATTGGGGAGAGGTTGAGAGGGAATTGGCGAGAAGTTGAGTGGGAATTGGCGTGAGGTTGAGAGGGAATTGGCGAGAAGTTGAGAGGGAATTGGCGAGAGGTTGAGAGGGAATTGGCGAGAGGTTGAGAGGGAATTGGCGAGAGGTTAAGAGGGAATTCGCGAGAAGTTGAGTGGGAATTGGCGAGACGTTGAGAGGAAAATGGCGAGAGGTTGAGAGGGAATTGGCGAGAGGTTGAGAGGGAATTGGCGAGACGTTGAGAGGGAATTGGTGAAAAGCTAAGTGGGAATTGACAAGAGGTTGAGAAGGTATTGGGGAGAATTTGAGGGGAAATTTGGGAGACATTGACAGAGAATTGGAGAGAATTTGAGAGGGAATGGCGGGTGTTCCTGAGGGAATTGGCGGGTAGTTGAGAGGGAATTGGCGTCACATTGAGAGGGAATTGGCGAGAAGTTGGGGGAGATTTGACAGTTGATGAATTGTTGTGAGGAAATTGTCGAGAAGTTGAAGGTAGAGTGGAGGTGTGGGTGAAGTAGGGGATACTTTCAAAGGCCTGGTGCAGACCTGATGGCTCTAATTGTCCTTCGTCTGTACTGGAGGGATTCGATGTAATTCTGTGAAATTGTGCAGGAATTGTCAAACGTTGAGCGAGAATTGGTGAGAGGTTGAGAGGGAATTGGCGGGAGGTTGAGGGGGAATTGTCGAGAACTTCAGAGGGAATTGGTGAGAGGTTGAGAGGGAATTCGCGAGAGGTTGAGAGGGAATTCGCGAGAAGTTGAGAGGGAATTGGCGAGAGGTTGAGAGGGAATTGGCGAGAAGTTGAGAGGGAATTGGCGAGAGGTTGAGAGGGAATTGGTGAGAGGTTGAGAGTGAATTGGCGAGAGGTTGAGAGGGAATTCGCGAGAGGTTGAGAGGGAATTCGCGAGAAGTTGAGAGGGAATTGGCGAGAGGTTGAGAGGGAATTGGCGAGAGGTTGAGAGGGAATTGGCGAGTAGTTGAGAGGGAATTGGCGTGAGGTTGAGAGGGAATTGGCGAGAAGTTGAGAGGGAATTGGCGAGAGGTTGAGAGGGAATTGGCGAGAGGTTGAGAGGGAATTGGCGAGAGGTTAAGAGGGAATTCGCGAGAAGTTGAGTGGGAATTGGCGAGACGTTGAGAGGAAAATGGCGAGAGGTTGAGAGGGAATTGGCGAGAGGTTGAGAGGGAATTGGCGAGACGTTGAGAGGGAATTGGTGAAAAGCTAAGTGGGAATTGACAAGAGGTTGAGAAGTTATTGGGGAGAATTTGAGGGGAAATTTGGGAGACATTGACAGAGAATTGGAGAGAATTTGAGAAGGAATGGCGGCTGTTCCTGAGGGAATTGGCGGGTAGTTGAGAGGGAATTGGCGTCACATTGAGAGGGAATTGGCGAGACGTTGGGGGAGATTTGACAGTTGATGAATTGTTGTGAGGAAATTGTCGAGAAGTTGAAGGTAGAGTGGAGGTGTGGGTGAAGTAGGGGATACTTTCAAAGGCCTGGTGCAGACCTGATGGCTCTAATTGTCCTTCGTCTGTACTGGAGGGATTCGATGTAATTCTGTGAAATTGTGCAGGAATTGTCAAACGTTGAGCGAGAATTGGTGAGAGGTTGAGAGGGAATTGGCGGGAGGTTGAGGGGGAATTGTCGAGAACTTCAGAGGGAATTGGTGAGAAATTGAGAAGGAATTGGCTAGAGGTTGAGAGGGAATTGGCGAGAGGTTGAGAGGGAATTGGCGAGAGGTTGAGAGGGAATTGGCGAGAGGTTGAGAGGGAATTGGCGAGAGGTTGCGCGGGAATTGGCGAGAGGTTGAGAGGGAATTGGAGAGAGGTTGAGAGGGAATTGGCGAGAGGTTGAGAGGGAATTGGCGAGAGGTTGAGAGGGAATTGGCGAGAGGTTGAGAGGGAATTGGCGAGAGGTTGAGAGGGAATTGGCGAGAAGTTGAGAGGGAATTGGCGAGAGGTTGAGAGGGAATTGGCGAGAGGTTGAGAGTGAATTGGCGAGAGGTTGAGAGGGAATTCACGAGAAGTTGAGAGGGAATTGGCGAGAGGTTGAGAGGGAATTGGCGAGAGGTTGAGAGGGAATTGGCGAGAAGTTGAGAGGGAATTGGCGTGAGGTTGAGAGGGAATTGGCGAGTAGTTGAGAGGGAATTGGCGAGAGGTTGAGAGGGAATTGGCGAGAGGTTGAGAGGGAATTGGCGAGAGGTTGAGAGGGAATTCGCGAGAAGTTGAGAGGGAATTGGCGAGAGGTTGAGAGGGAATTGGCGAGAGGTTGAGAGGGAATTGGCGAGAGGTTGAGAGGGAATTGGCGAGAAGTTGAGAGGGAATTGGCGAGAGGTTGAGAGGGAATTGGCGGTAATTTGCGATGGAATTGGCCAGAATTTGTGATAGAATTGGTAAGTGGTTGAGAGGGAATTGGCGACAATTTGAGAGGGAATTGGCGAGAAGTTGAGAAGGAATTGGCGAGAAGTAAATATGGAATTTGCGAGAAGTTAAGAGTGAATTGGCGAGACGTTAAGAGGGAATTGCATGAGGTTGAGAGGGAATTGGGGACGTTGAGAGGGAATTGGAGGAAAGTTGAAGGTAATTGGCAAGAAATTGAGAAGAAATTGGTGAGAGGTTGAGAGGGAACTGGCAAAAATATGAGAGGGAATTGGAATGGAGTTGAGAGACTTTGAAAGTAGGGTGAATGTGTGGGCGAAGTATGGGATACTTTCCAAGGGCTTGTGGAGACCCGATGGGCCAGATTGCCCTCCTACTGCACTGGAGAGATTCTATGTAATTGGCGCCACATTGTGAGCGAATTGGCAAAAAGTTGAGAAAGAATTGGTGAGAGGTTTAGACAGAATTGACCGGATGTGGAGATGGAATTGGTGAGAGGCTGAGAAGGAATTGGCGAGATGTTGAGAGTGAATTGGCGAAACGTTAAGAGGGAATTGGCGAGATGTTCATGGATAATTGGCAAGAGATTGAGTAGGTATTGGCGAGAATTTGAGAGGAAATTAGGGAGATGTTGACAGAGAATTTCAGAGCGAATTGGTGAGAGGCTCAGGGAATTGGCGAATAATTGAGAGGGAATTGGCAACATATTGAGAGGGAATTGGCGAGAAGTTGGAGGAGATTTGGCAGGAGGTTGTGAAGAAATTGGCAGGAAGTTTAGATAATTGGTGAGAAGGTAACAGGAAATTGGCGAGAGGACTAGAGGGAATTGGCGAGATGCTGAGAGGCAATTGGCAAGACGTTGAGAGATAATTGGTGATAGGTTGAGAGGGAAATGGTGATAGATTGAGAGGGAGTTGGCAAGACGTTGAGGGGGAATTGGCGAGAGGTTGAGATTGAATTGGCAAGACATTGAGGAGGAATTGGCGGGATGTTGAGGGAGAATTGGCACGAGGTTGAGAGGGAATTGGCGAGATGTTGAGAGGGAATTAGCAAGATGTTGAGAGGGAATTGGTGAGACATTGAGAGGTAATTGTCGAGTGTTGAGTAGGAATTGGTGCAAAGTTGACTAGGAATTGGCGAGAAATTGAGTGGGAATTGTCGAGAGATTCAGAGGGAATTGACGTGAGTTTGGGAGGGAATTGGCAAGAGGTTGAGATGGAATTGGTGAGACGTTGAGAGGAAAATGGCGAGAGGTTGAGAGGGAATTGGCGAGAGGTTGAGAGGGAATTGGCGAGACGTTGAGAGGGAATTGGTGAAATGCTAAGTGGGAATTGACAAGAGGTTGAGAAGGTATTGGGGAGAATTTGAGGGGAAATTTGGGAGACATTGACAGAGAATTGGAGCGCATTTGAGAGGGAATGGCGGGTGTTCCTGAGGGAATTGGCGGGTAGATGAGAGGGAATTGGGGTCACATTGAGAGGGAATTGGCGAGAAGTTGGGGAGATTTGGCTCGAGGTTGAGAAGAAATTGGCAGGACGTTAAGAGATAATTGTCGAGGAATTGAGAGGAATTGAAAGAAGGTAAGAGACAGTTGATGACTTGTTGTGAGGAAATTGGCGAGATGTTGAAGATAGTGTGGAGGTGTGGGTGAAGTTAGGGATACTTTCCAAGGCCTGGTGCAGACCTGATGGCCCTAATTGTCCTTCGTCTGTACTGGAGGGATTCGATGTAATTCTGTGAAATTGTGCAGGAATTGTCAAACGTTGAGCGAGAATTGGTGCGAGGTTGAGAGGGAATTGGCAGGACGTTGAGAGGGAATTGGCGAGAAGTTGAGAGGGAATTGGCGAGAGGTTGAGAGGGAATTGGGGAGAGGTTGAGAGAGAATTGGCGAGAGGTTGAGAGGGAATTGGCGAGAAGTTGAGAGGGAATTGGAGAGAGGTTAAGAGGGAATTGATAAGAGGTTGAGCAGGGCAATATCATGCAGTTAAAGGGTAATTGGCGAGATATTGAGAAGGAATTGGCGAGATGCTGAGAGGAAATTGGCGAGAGGTTGAGAGGGAATTGGCGAGAGGTTGAGAGAGAATTTGCGAGAGGTTGAGAGGGAATTGGCGAGAAGTTGAGAGGGAATTGGCGAGATGTTGAGAGGGAATTGGCGAGAGGTTGAGAGGGAATTTGCGAGAGGTTGAGAGGGAATTGGCGAAAAGTTGAGAGGGAATTGGCGAGATGTTGAGAGGAAATTGGCGAAAGGTTGAGAGGGAATTGGCGAGAAGTTGAGAGGGAATTGGCAAGATGTTGAGAGAAAATTGTCGAGAAGTTGAAGGTAGCGTGGAGGTGTGGGTGAAGTAGGGGATACTTTCCAAGGCCTGGTGCAGACCTGAAGGCCCTAATTGTCCTTCGTCTGTACTGGAGGGATTCGATGTAATTCTGTGAAATTGTGCAGGAATTGTCAAACGCTGAGCGAGAATTGGTGCTAGGTTGAGAGGGAATTGGCAGGATGTTGAGAGGGGATTGATGAGAGGTTGAGTGGGAATATCAAGAGGTTGCGCGGGAATTGGTGAATATTTAAGAGGGAATTGGCGTGAGGTTGAGGGGGAATTGTCGAGAACTTAAGAGGGAATTGTCGAGATGTTCAGAGGAAATTGGCGAGACGTTGAGAGGGAATTGGCGAGAGGTTGAGAGGGAAATGGCGAGAGGTTGAGAGGGAATTGGCGAGAAGATGAGAGGGAATTGGCGAAGGTTGAGAGGGAATAGGAGAGAGGTTAAGAGGGAATTGATAAGAGGTTGAGCAGGGCAATATCGAGCAGTTAAAGGGTAATTGGCGAGATACTGAGAAGGAATTCGCAGATGTTGAGAGGAAATTGGAGAAAGGTTGAGAGGGAATTGGCGAGAGGATGAGAGAGATTTGGCGAGAGGGTGAGAGGGAATTGGCGAGAAGTTGAGAGGGAATTGGCGAGATGTTGAGAGAAAATTGTCGAGAAGTTGAAGGTAGCGTGGAGTTGTGGGTGAAGTAGGGGATACTTTCCAAGGCCTGGTGCAGACCTGATGGTCCTAATTGTCCTTCGTCTGTACTGGAGGGAGTCAATGTAATTCTGTGAAATTGTGCAGGAATTGTCAAACGTTGAGCGAGAATTGGTGCGAGGTTGAGAGGGAATTGGCAGGATGTTGAGATGGAATCGGTGAGAGGTTGAGAGGTCATTGGTGAGAAATTGAGAAGGAATTGGCTGGAGGTTGAGATGAATTGGTGAGACGTTGAGATGGAATTGGCAGGGTGTTGAGAGAGGATTGGTGAGTGGTTGAGTGGGAATATCAAGAGGTTGCGTGGGAATTGGTGAATATTTAAGAGGGAATTGGCGGGAGGTTGAGGGGGAATTGTTGAGAACTTCAGAGGAAATTGACGAGATGTTCAGAGGAAATTGGCGAGAGTTTGAGAGAGAATTGGCCGAAGGTTGAGAGGTAATTGGCGAGAGGTTCATAGCCAATTGTCGAGAGGCTCAGAGGGAATTGCCGAGAAGTTGAGAGGGAATTGTTGAGATTTTGTGAGGGGATTGGTAAACTATTGAGGAGTAATTAGCACAAAATAAAGAGTGAATTGCTGAGATGTTGGGAGGGAATTGGCGAGACGTTGAGAGGGAATTGGTGAAAAGCTAAGTGGGAATTGACAAGAGGTTGAGAAGGTATTGGGGAGAATTTGAGGGGAAATTTGGGAGACATTGACAGAGAATTGGAGAGAATTTGAGAGGGAATGGCGGGTGTTCCTGAGGGAATTGGCGGGTAGTTGAGAGGGAATTGGGGTCACATTGAGAGGGAATTGGCGAGAAGTTGGGGGAGATTTGACAGTTGATGAATTGTTGAGGGGGAATTGGCGAGAAGTTGAGAGGGAATTGGCGAGAGGTTGAGAGGGAATTGGCGAGAAGTTGAGAGGGAATTGGAGAGAGGTTAAGAGGGAATTGATAAGAGGTTGAGCAGGGCAATATCGAGCAGTTAAAGGGTAAGTGGCGAGATATTGAGAAGGAATTGGCGAGATGTTGAGAGGAAATTGGCGAAAGGTTGAGAGGGAATTGGCGAGAGGTTGAGAGGGAATTGGCGGGAGGGTGAGAGGGAATTGGCGAGAAGTTGAGAGGGAATTGGCGAGATGTTGAGAGAAAATTGTCGAGAAGTTGAAGGTAGCGTGGAGTTGTGGGTGAAGTAGGGGATACTTTCCAAGGCCTGGTGCAGACCTGATGGCCCTAATTGTCCTTCGTCTGTACTGGAGGGAGTCAATGTAATTCTGTGAAATTGTGCAGGAATTGTCAAACGTTGAGCGAGAATTGGTGCGAGGTTGAGAGGGAATTGGCAGGATGTTGAGATGGAATCGGTGAGAGGTTGAGAGGTCATTGGTGAGAAATTGAGAAGGAATTGGCTGGAGGTTGAGATGAATTGGTGAGACGTTGAGATGGAATTGGCAGGGTGTTGAGAGAGGATTGGTGAGTGGTTGAGTGGGAATATCAAGAGGTTGCGTGGGAATTGGTGAATATTTAAGAGGGAATTGGCGGGAGGTTGAGGGGGAATTGTTGAGAACTTCAGAGGAAATTGACGAGATGTTCAGAGGAAATTGGCGAGAGTTTGAGAGAGAATTGGCCGAAGGTTGAGAGGTAATTGGCGAGAGGTTCATAGCCAATTGTCGAGAGGCTCAGAGGGAATTGCCGAGAAGTTGAGAGGGAATTGTTGAGATTTTGTGAGGGGATTGGTAAACTATTGAGGAGTAATTAGCACAAAATAAAGAGTGAATTGCTGAGATGTTGGGAGGGAATTGGCGAGACGTTGAGAGGGAATTGGTGAAAAGCTAAGTGGGAATTGACAAGAGGTTGAGAAGGTATTGGGGAGAATTTGAGGGGAAATTTGGGAGACATTGACAGAGAATTGGAGAGAATTTGAGAGGGAATGGCGGGTGTTCCTGAGGGAATTGGCGGGTAGTTGAGAGGGAATTGGCGTCACATTGAGAGGGAATTGGCGAGAAGTTGGGGGAGATTTGACAGTTGATGAATTGTTGTGAGGAAATTGTCGAGAAGTTAAAGGTAGCGTGGAGGTGTGGGTGAAATAGGGGATACTTTCCAAGGAGTGGTGCAGACCTGATGGCCCTAATTGTCCTTCGTCTGTACTGGAGGGATTCGATGTAATTCTGTGAAATTGTGCAGGAATTGTCAAACGTTGAGCGAGAATTGGTGAGAGGTTGAGAGGGAATTGGCGGGAGGTTGAGGGGGAATTGTCGAGAACTTCAGAGGGAATTGGTGAGAAATTGAGAAGGAATTGGCTAGAGGTTGAGAGGGAATTGGCGAGAGGTTGAGAGGGAATTGGCGAGAGGTTGAGAGGGAATTGGCGAGAGGTTGAGAGGGAATTGGCGAGAGGTTGAGAGGGAATTGGAGAGAGGTTGAGAGGGAATTGGCGAGAGGTTGAGAGGGAATTGGCGAGAGGTTGAGAGGGAATTGGCGAGAAGTTGAGAGGGAATTGGCGAGAGGTTGAGAGAGAATTGGCGAGAAGTTGAGAGGGAATTGGCGAGTTGTTGAGAGGGAATTGGCGAGAGGTTGAGAGGGAATTGGCGAGAGGTTGAGAGGGAATTCGCGAGAAGTTGAGAGGGAATTGGCGAGAGGTTGAGAGGGAATTGGCGAGAGGTTGAGAGGGAATTGGCGAGAAGTTGAGAGGGAATTGGCGTGAGGTTGAGAGGGAATTGGCGAGAGGTTGAGAGGGAATTGGCGAGAGGTTGAGAGGGAATTGGCGAGAGGTTGAGAGGGAATTGGCGAGAGGTTGAGAGGGAATTGGCGAGAAGTTGAGAGGGAATTGGCGAGAGGTTGAGAGGGAATTGACGAGAGGTTGAGAGGGAATTGGCGAGAGGTAGAGAGGGAATTGGCGATTGGTTGAGAGGGAATTGGCGAGAGGTTGAGAGGGAATTGGCGAGAGGTTGAGAGGGAATTGGCAAGAGGTTGAGAGTGAATTGGCGAGAAGTTGAGAGGGAATTGGCGAGAGGTTGAGAGGGAATTGGCGAGAAGTTGAGAGGGAATTGCCGAGAGGTTGAGAGGGAATTGGCGAGAAGTTGAGAGGGAATTGGCGAGAGGTTGAGAGGGAATTGGCGAGAAGTTGAGAGGGAATTGGAGAGAGGTTAAGAGGGAATTGATAAGAGGTTGAGCAGGGCAATATCGAGCAGTTAAAGGGTAAGTGGCGAGATATTGAGAAGGAATTGGCGAGATGTTGAGAGGAAATTGGCGAAAGGTTGAGAGGGAATTGGCGAGAGGTTGAGAGGGAATTGGCGGGAGGGTGAGAGGGAATTGGCGAGAAGTTGAGAGGGAATTGGCGAGATGTTGAGAGAAAACTGTCGAGAAGTTGAAGGTAGCGTGGAGGTGTGTGTGAAGTAGGGGATACTTTCCAAGGCCTGGTACAGACCTGATGGCCCTAATTGTCCTTCGTCTGTACTGGAGGGATTCGATGTAATTCTGTGAAATTGTGCAGGAATTGTCAAACGTTGAGCGAGAATTGGTGCTAGGTTGAGAGGGAATTGGCAGGATGTTGAGAGGGGATTGGTGAGAGGTTGAGTGGGAATATCAAGAGGTTGCGTGGGAATTGGTGAATATTTAAGAGGGAATTGGCGGGATGTTGAGGGGGAATTGTTGAGAACTTCAGAGGGAATTGTCGAGATGGTCAGAGGAAATTGGCGAGTGTTTGAGAGAGAATTGGCCGAAGGTTGAGAGGGAATTGACGAGATGTTCATAGCCAATTGTCGAGACGCTCAGAGGGAATTGCCGAGAAGTTGCGAGGGAATTGTTGAGATTTTGTGAGGGGACTGGTAAACTATTGAGGAGTAATTAGCAAAAAGTAGAGAGGGAATTGCTGAGATGTTGGGAGGTAATTGCCGAGATGTTGGGAGGGAATTCCTGAGATGTTGGGAAGGTATTGCCGAGATGTTGGGAGGTAATTGGTGAGATGTTGGGAGGGAATTGGTGAGATGTTGGGAGGGAATTGGCGTGATGTTAAGTGGGAATTGAGGAAAGGTTGAGGGGAATTGGCGGGAGGTTCAGAGGGAATTGGCGAGAGGTTTAGAGGGAACTGGCAAGAGGTTGAGAGGGAATTGGCGAGAAGTTGAGAGGGAATTGGCGAGAGGTTGAGAGGGAATTGGCAAAAGGTTGAGAGGGAATTGGCAAGATGTTGGGAGGGAAATGGCGAGAGGTTCAGAGGGAATTGGCGAGATGTTGAGAGGGAAATGGCGAGAGGTTGAGAGGGAATTGGCGAGACATTGAGAAGGAAATGGCGATAGGTGGAGAGGGAATTGGCGAGTGGTTGAGAGGGAATTGGCAAGAGGTTGAGAGGGAATTGGCGAGAGGTTGAGAGGGAATTGGTGAGTGGTTGAGAGGGAATTGGCAAGAGGTTGAGAGGGAATTGGCGAGATGTTGGGAGGGAATTGGCAAGAGGTTGAGAGGGAATTGGCGGTAATTTGCGATGGAATTGGCCAGAATTTGTGATAGAATTGGTAAGTGGTTGAGAGGGAATTGGCGACAATTTGAGAGGGAATTGGCGAGAAGTTGAGAAGGAATTGGCGAGAAGTATAGATGGAATTGGCGAGAAGTTAAGAGTGAATTGGCGAGAAGTTAAGAGGGAATTGCATGAGGTTGAGAGGGAATTGGGGGCGTTGAGAGGGAATTGGAGGAAAGTTGAAGGTAATTGGCAAGAAATTGAGAAGAAATTGGTGAGAGGTTGAGAGGGAATTGGCAAAAATATGAGAGGGAATTGGAATGGAGTTGAGAGACTTTGAAAGTAGGGTGAATGTGTGGGCGAAGTATGGGATACTTTCCAAGGCTTGTGGAGACCCGATGGGCCAGATTGCCCTCCTACTGCACTGGAGAGATTCTATGTAATTGGCGCCACATTGTGAGCGAATTGGCAAAACGTTGAGAAAGAATTGGTGAGAGGTTTAGACAGAATTGACCGGACGTGGAGATGGAATTGGTGAGAGGCTGAGAAGGAATTGGCGAGATGTTGAGAGTGAATTGGCGAAACGTTAAGAGGGAATTGGCGAGATGTTCATGGATAATTGGCAAGAGATTGAGTAGGTATTGGCGAGAATTTGAGAGGAAATTAGGGAGATGTTGACAGAGAATTTCAGAGCGAATTGGTGAGAGGCTCAGGGAATTGGTGAGTAATTGAGAGGGAATTGGCAACATATTGAGAGGGAATTGGCGAGAAGTTGGAGGAGATTTGTCAGGAGGTTCTGAAGAAATTGGCAGGAAGTTTAGATAATTGGTGAGAAGGTAACAGGAAATTGGCGAGAGGACTAGAGGGAATTGGCGAGATGCTGAGAGGCAATTGGCAAGACGTTGAGAGATAATTGGTGATAGGTTGAGAGGGAAATGGTGATAGATTGAGTGGGAATTGGCAAGAGGTTGAGGGGGAATTGGCGAGAGGTTGAGATTGAATTGGCAAGACATTGAGGAGGAATTGGCGGGATGTTGAGGGAGAATTGGCACCAGGTTGAGAGGGAATTGGCGAGACGTTGAGAGGGAATTGGCAAGATATTGAGAGGGAATTGGTGAGACATTGAGAGGTAATTGTCGAGTATTGAGAAGGAATTGGTGCAAAGTTGACTAGGAATTGGCGAGAAATTGAGTGGGAATTGTCGAGAGATTCAGAGGGAATTGACGTGAGTTTGGGAGGGAATTGGCAAGAGGTTGAGATGGAATTGGCGAGACGTTGAGAGGAAAATGGCGAGAGGTTGAGAGGGAATTGGCGAGAGGTTGAGAGGGAATTGGTGAATATTTAAGAGGGAATTGGCGGGAGGTTGAGGGGGAATTGTTGTGAACTTCAGAGGGAATTGTCGAGATGTTCAGAGGAAATTGGCGAGAGTTTGAGAGAGAATTGGCCGAAGATTGAGAGGGAATTGGCGAGAGGTTGAGTGGAAATTGGCGAGAGTTTGAGAGAGAATTGGCCGAAGGTTGAGAGGGAATTGGCGAGATGGTCATAGCCAATTGTCGAGAGGCTCAGAGGGAATTGCCGAGAAGTTGAGAGGGAATTGTTGAGATTTTGTGAGGGGATTGGTAAACTATTGAGGAGTAATTAGCACAAAATAAAGAGCTAATTGCTGAGATGTTGGGAGGGAATTGCCGAGATGTTGGGAGGGAATTCCTGAGATGTTGGGAAGGAATTGGTGAGATGTTGGGAGGGAATTGGTGAGATGTTGGGAGGGAATTGGTGAGATGTTGGGAGGGAATTGGCGTGATGTTTAGTGGGAATTGAGGAAAGGTTGAGGGGGAATTGGCGGGAGGTTCAGAGGGAATTGGCGAGAGGTTTAGAGGGAATTGGCAAGAGGTTGAGAGGGAATTGGCGAGAGGATGAGAGGGAATTGGCGAGAGGTTGAGAGGGAATTGGCAAAAGGTTGAGAGGGAATTGGCAAGATGTTGGGAGGGAAATGGCGAGAGGTTCAGAGGGAATTGGCGAGATGTTGAGAGGGAAATGGTTAGAGGTTGAGGGGGAATTGGCGAGACAGTGAGAAGGAAATGGCGATAGGTTGAGAGGGAATTGGCGAGAGGTTGAGAGGGAATTGGCGAGACATTGAGAAGGAAATGGCGATCGGTTGAGAGAGAATTGGCGAGAGGTTGAGAGGGAATTGGCGAGTGGTTGAGAGGGAATTGGCAAGAGGTTGGGAGGGAATTGGCGAAATGTTGGGAGGGAATTGGCAAGAGGTTGAGAGGGAATTGGCGGTATCTTGCGAAGGAATTGGCCAGAATTTGTGAGAGAATTGGGAAGTGGTTTAGAGGGAATTGGCGACAATTTGAGAGGGAATTGGCGAGAAGTTGAGAAGGAATTGGCGAGAAGTAAAGATGGAATTGGCGAGAAGTTAAGAGGGAATTGGCGAGAAGTTAAGAGGGAATTGCATGAGGTTGAGAGGGAATTGGGGACGTTGAGAGGGAATTGGAGGAAGGTTGAAGGTAATTGGCGAGAAATTGAGAAGAAATTGGTGAGAGGTTGAGAGGGAATTGGCGAAAATATGAGAGGGAATTGGCATGGAGTTGAGAGACTTTGAAAGTAGGGTGAATGTGTGGGCGAAGTAGGGGATACTTTCCAAGGGCTGGTGGAGACCCGATGGGCCAGATTGCCCTCCTACTGCACTGGAGAGATTCTATGTAATTGGCGCCACATTGTGAGCGAATTGGCAAAACGTTGAGAAAGAATTGGTGAGAGGTTTAGACAGAATTGACCGGATGTGGAGATGGAATTGGTGAGAGGCTGAGAAGGAATTGGCGAGATGTTGAGAGGGAATTGGCAAAAAGTTAAGAGGGAATTGGCGAGATGTTCAAGGATAATTGGCAAGAGATTAAGTAGGTATTGGCGAGAATTTGAGAGGAAATTAGGGAGATTACATAGATTACATAGAACATACAGTGCAGAAGGAGGCCATTCGGCCCATTGAGTCTGCACCGACCCACATTAATCCCTCACTTCCACCCTATCCCCGCAACCCAATAACCCCTCCCAACCCTTATGGACACTACGGGCAATTTTTAGCATGGCCAATCCACCTAACCTGCACGTCTTTGGACTGTGGGAGGAAACCGGAGCACCCGGAGGAAACCCACGCAGACACGGGGAGAACGTGCAGACTCCGCACAGACAGTGACCCAGCGGGGAATCGAACCTGGGACCCTGGCGCTGTGAAGCCACAGTGCTATCCACTTGTGCTACCGTGCTGTTGACAGAGAATTTCAGAGCGAATTGGTGAGAGGCTCAGGGAATTGGTGAGTAATTGAGAGGGAATTGGCAACATATTGAGAGGGAATTGGCGAGAAGTTGGAGGAGATTTGTCAGGAGGTTCTGAAGAAATTGGCAGGAAGTTTAGATAATTAGTGAGAAGGTAACAGGAAATTGGCGAGAGGACTAGACGGATTGGCGAGATGCTGAGAGGCAATTGGCAAGACGTTGAGAGATAATTGGTGATAGGTTGAGAGGGAAATGGTGATAGATTGAGTGGGAATTGGCAAGAGGTTGAGGGGGAATTGGCGAGAGGTTGAGATTGAATTGGCAAGACATTGAGGAGGAATTGGCGGGATGTTGAGGGAGAATTGGCACCAGGTTGAGAGGGAATTGGCGAGACATTGAGAGGGAATTGGCAAGATATTGAGAGGGAATTGGTGAGACATTGAGAGGTAATTGTCGAGTATTGAGAAGGAATTGGTGCAAAGTTGACTAGGAATTGGCGAGAAATTGAGTGGGAATTGTCGAGAGATTCAGAGGGAATTGACGTGAGTTTGGGAGAGAATTGGCAAGAGGTTGAGATGGAATTGGCGAGACGTTGAGAGGAAAATGGCGAGAGGTTGAGAGGGAATTGGCGAGAGGTTGAGAGGGAATTGGCGAGACGTTGAGAGGGAATTGGTGAAAAGCTGCGTGGAAATTGACAAGAGGTTGAGAAGGTATTGGGGAGAATTTGAGGGGAAATTTGGGAGACATTGACAGAGAATTGGAGAGAATTTGAGAGGGAATGGCGGGTGTTCCTGAGGGAATTGGCAGGTAGTTGAGAGGGAATTGGCGTTGAGATGGAATTCACATTACCTGAATGCTCATACCATTCTAAACAATGTCAGTGAGTTGGCGGCACAAATCATAAGTTGTAGGATGGTCACGACTGGGAGTTGAATATCTAGGGGTATCCGACTATTCAGAAGGACAGACAGGAAGTTAAGTGAGGCCAATTCCCTCATAACTTCTCATCAATTCCCTCTTAACTTCTTGTCAATTGCTCTCAACTTTTGCCAATTACCTATCAACATTTTGCCAATTCCTTCTCAACCTCTCGCCAATTTCCTCTGCTTCCCTTGCAATTCCTTCTTAACTTTCTGCCAATTCTTTCTCAACGTCTCCCCAATTCACTCTCATCTTCTCCTCATTCCCTCTCAACCTCTCACCAATTACCTCTCAAACTCTCACCAATTACCTCTCAAAGTCTTGCCAATTGCCACTGTGGGCGGCACGGTAGTGCAGTGGTTAGCACTGTTGCTCTACAGAGCCAGGGTGTCAGGTTCAATTTCCGACTTGGGTCACGTCTGAGCAGAGTCTGCATGTTCTCCCCGTGTCTGAGTGTGTTTCCTCCGGGTGCTCCGGTTTCCTCCCACAAGTCCCAAAAGACTTGGTGAATTCGACATTCTGAGCTCTCCCTCAGTGTACCCCAGCAGGTGCCGGAGTGTGGCGACTGGGGGATTTTCTTTCTTTTTTGGAAAATATTTTATTGAGGCATTTATAATTTTAACAATTTTAACCATCACATTTCAACAAAAACACAACAGTATAACCAACAAACCCCCCCAAGCACAGACCCCAGCCAACATGGTTTACACAAACAGTGCCACCTTCCCCAGCCCCCCCCCCGTTGGTTCTCCTGCCCTCACTCGTCTCTCCCATGCCTCCACTTCCCCCCGACCCCCTCCCCACCCTGCTAACAGCTTAATTTTTCTCGAACATATGGACATGGGTTCACAGTGCCCATACCTATCCTTCACCCCCTCAAAGAACCTGCTCATCTGGGCCACCATCATATGTGCCCTGTGGACCACCTTGAATTGTATCAGGCTGAGCCTGGCACACGACAAGGATGCATTGACTCGCCCCAGGGCCTCCTCCCATAATCCGGCCTCCAACTCCCCACCCAGTTCTTCTTCCCACTTTCTCTTCACCTCTCCTACCGGGGCTGCCTCCCACTCCATCAGGTCCTTATAGATCTCGGAGACCTTTCCTCCTCCTACTCCTGTTCTCGACACCATCTTATTCTGTAGCCCCTTGGGCGGCAGGTGCGGGAAGATCGAAACCTGCCTCCGCACAAAATCCCTCACTTGCAGATACCGGAACCCATACCCACCTGGGAACTCAAACTCCTCCTCCAGCTCCTCTAAGCTCGGGAAACACTCATCAATAAACAGATTCCCAAATCTCTCGATCCCCGCCCGCTGCCACCTCTGAAACCCCCCATCCTGCCCCCCTGGAATGAACCGGTGATTATCACATATCGGTGCCCACACCAACCCCATGTGCTGCCTCCACTGTCCCCACATCCTCTGGGCTGCCACTATTACCGGGCTCGTGGAGTACCGAGCCGGTGAGAATGGCAGAGGTGGGCAGGCACGGTGGCGCAGTGGTTTAGCCCTGTTGCCTCACGGCGCCGAGGTCCCAGGTTCGATCCCAGCTCTGGGTCACAGTCCGTGTGGAGTTTGCACTTTCTCCCCGTGTCTGCGTGGGTTTCGCCCCCACAACCCAAAGATGTGCAGGCTAGGTGGATTGGACACGTTAAATTACCCCTTAATTGGAAAATATGAATTGAGCACTCTAAGTTAGCAATGTCCCTACATGATGCCGCCTCCACCCTCTCCCACACTGACCCCTCCCCCACTACCCACTGCCTGACCATTGCAATATTCGCTGCCCAGTAGTAATTAATAAAATTCGGTAGAGCCAGCTTCACCCCCGCCCCCCCCACCCCCCCCCCCCCCCCCTCCTCCATCCCCCACTCCCCCGTTCCAGCACCTTTTTCACTCGCGGGGTTGTTCCCACCCAGACAAATTCCAAGATCCTGCATTCACTTCTTTAAAGAACGCCTTGGGGGTAAAAACTGGAAGGCTCTGAAAAACAAACAAATCCCTCGGGAGGACCGTCATTTTAACTGTCTGGACTGGACCCTCCCCGCCAGTGACAGCGGGAGCGCATCCCACCTCCGAGGGCCCCCCCTCACCTGCTCCTCCAACCGACCCACATTCACCTCGTGCAGCTGCTCCCACTCCCGCTCCACCTGGATACCCAAATATCAACAACTCCCCTCACCAGCTTGAACGGCATCTCCCCCAATTTCTTCCCCTGCCCCCGGATCGCAAAGACCTCACTCTTACCCATATTCAATTTATAGCCCGAAAACCAACCAAATTCCTCTAATATCCCCATAATCCCTCCAATCCCCCATACAGGGGTCCGATATGTACAAAGGTAGATCGTCCGTGTAAAGCAAGACGCTGTGCTCCACACCCCCCCCCCCCCCAACCCTACACCATCCCCCTCGACGTTCTCAATGCCATTGCCAACGGCTCTATAGCCAGGGCAAACAAGACCTCCCTGCCTCGTCCCCCGGTGTAACCTGAAGTAATCTGATCTCACCCGGTTCGTCCGCACACTCGCCACCGGTGCCTGGTATAACAACCGGACCCAGTCCACAAAGCCCTGTCCGAACCCAAACCGCCCCAGAACCTCCCATAGGTATTCCCACTCCACCCGATCAAAGGCCTTCTCTGTGTCCATGGCCACCACCACCTCAACCTCGCGCCCCTCTGGAGGCATCATAATTATATTGAGTCCTAATATTGGTCGCCAAATGCCGCCCCTTAACAAACCCCGTCTGGCCCCCCGCTATTACCACGGGTCGCAGCCTACGATTCTCGTGGCCAGGATCTTCAGTAGTAGTTTGGCATCTACATTTAACAGGGAGATCGGTCTGTATGACCCACAGTTTTCCAGTCCTTGTCCCGCTTTAAAATGAGGGTGATCGACACCTGCGACAGCGTTGGGGGGAGCACTCCCAACTCCTTTGCCTCATTGAAGGCCCTGACCAACAGCGGTCCCAACACCCCTGAGACCTTCTTGTAAAATTCCACCGGGTACCCGTCCGGTCCCTGGGCCTTGCCCAATTGCATCGCCTCCGGCCCCTCTACTACTTCTGTCAGCCCAATTGGGGCCCCCAGGCCCTCCACCAGTTCCTCATCAACCTTCGTGAACTCCAGCCTCTCTAGAAACCGCCTCAGCCCCTCCACCCCGGCTGGGGGATCCGACTCATACAATTTGCTATAAAATTCCCTAAACACCCCATTCACCCCCGCCGGGGCAAGACCATATTCCCACCTGCGTCCTTCACTTTCCCAATCTCTCTCGCCGCTCTTGCTTCCTCAACTGGTGCGTTAACATCCTGCTCGCTTTCTCCCCATGCTCATATACTGCCCCCTCGCCCTACCTCCTTACCCATGGATAATAGAATTCCATTTGCATCCTCTGCCGTTCCTTTAACAGCCCTTCCTCCGGGGTCTCAGCCTATCTCCTGTCCACCTGCAGGATTTCCTCCACCTGCCTTTCTATCTCCACCCACTCCGCCTTCTCCCTGTGTGCCTGAATCAAGATAAACTCCCCCCTGACCATTACTTTCAGGGCCTCCCAAACAGTACCTGCGACACCTCCCCCGTATCATTAATCTCTACATACCCCCGCATAGCCTTCCTCACCCGCTCACACACCTCGTCCTTCGCTAACAGTCCCACATCCAGACTCCATTGCGGGCGCTGGCCCCCCACTTTGTTCATCGTAAATCCACCCAGTGCGGGGCATGGTCCGACACCGCGATTGCCGAATACTCGACATCCATCACCCCTGCCAACAACGTCTTATCCATCACAAAGAAATCTATCCGGGAGTACACCCTGTGCACATGGGAGTAAAACAAAACTTATTTCGCCCTCGGCCTCCCAAACCTCCACAGCCCCCCCCCCCCCCCACCCCCCTGCCCCCATGTTCCATGAACCCCCGGAGCTCCTTAGCTGTAGCTGACACCCTCCCCGACCTCAAGTTCGACCGATCCAGTCTCGGATCCGAAACCTCATCAAAGTCCCCCCCCCCCCCCCCCCCCGCCCCCCCCGCCCCCCCCCCCCCCCATAATCAACCGATGAGAGTCCAAGTCAGGGATCCTCCCCAGCACCCGCCTCATAAATTCCACATCGTCCCAGTTCGTGCCAGAGTCCGCCACTATATTTCCCACCTCAAACGCCACCTGCTTATTGACTAAAAACACCACCCCCTTCGTTTTAAAGTGCAACCCCAAATGAAATACTTGCCCAACCCATCCCTTCCTCAGCCTAAACTGGTCCCCCACCTTCAGGTGAGTCTCTTGTAGCATGGCCACATCCGCCTTCAATCGCTTTAAGTGTGTGAACTCTTGGCTGATCCATTCAACCCTCGCACGTTCCACTTGACCCGCCTAGTCAGGCGGGACACCCTGCTGGCCAGCTCCCCCCAGCTCCCCCCCCCTGATTAACCATAGTCCCTCTCGGGCCACCTCCGGCCCGTGTCCCTCACCTCCCCGGGTCTGCCCTCGGAAGCCGACCTTATTGATTCTCCCCCCTTACACTTTAAAAGCCCTAACCCTATCAGCAGTCCTTCCGCCCCCCCCCCCCAATTCCCCCAGCTATAACCACTGCCCCCATCCCCCACTAACCTTCCACTCACCCTGACTGCGCTTCACAGGAACTAGCCCGCCCAGCTAGACTGGCAGCCCCTGCCCATGGCGCCTAGCATCCTACCCCCCCCTCCCCCCCCCCACTGACTCCCCTCCCCCATCACTCAAACATTAGTGCAAACAAACAAAAACAACCCCTCCCCAAGCCCAAACAAAGAGAGCAACAAAGGACAAAGAACAAACCTGAAATCGAAAAGAAATGGCCGCAAATGCAAATTAACAGCAGCATCAAACCAACTCCACCAACGTTCAAAGTCCATCTTCTCCGGCCAGTCCATTTTCTCTGACACATTCTACCGCTTCCTCCGCTGACCCAAAGTACAGCTCCCGGCCTTCATAGGTCACCCACAGATGTGCCGGATACAGAAGCCCAAACTTCATGCCCTCCTTGAAGAGGGCCGCCTTGGCCTTCTGGAAACTCACTCTCCTCTTGGCCAGCTCTGCACCCAGGTCCTGGTACACGCGGATTTCACTGCCCTCCCAGGTGCAGCGCCTCGTCTGCCTGGCCCACCTCAAGATCCGCTCCTTGTCCAGGAAACGGTGCAATCGCACCACCATCGCCCTCAGCAGCTCGTTCCCCTGAGGCTTCCTCATTAGCACCCAATGCGCTCGATGCACCTCAAAGGTTGTGCAAACGCACTCTCTCCGAGCAGCTTCTCCAGCATTCTCCCCACATACGCACCAGTATCGGCCCCTTCACTCCCCTCCGGCAGGCCCTCGAAACATATGTTCTGCCTGCGTGACCGGTTCTCTCGGTCTTCAACCTTCTCCTGGAGCCGCCTGTGCTGGTCCCGCATCAGCCCCATCTCCACTGCCATAGAGGCGGGCTGCTCCTCGTGTTCCCCCACCACCTCCTCCACCTTCTGGATCGCCTGACCCTGGGCCGCCAGCCTTGTCTCCATGCAGTTGACCACCTGCATGATCGAATCCACCACCCGGACTCTCCTTACATTGATGGGTGAAATGATCATAGAATCATAGAATTTACAGCGCAGAAGAAGGCCATTCGGCCCATCGAGTCTGCACCGGCCCTTGGAAAGAGCACCCCACTTAAGCCCACACCCCCACCCCATCCCGATAACCCACCTAAGCTTTTTGGTCCCTAAGGGCAATTTAACATGGCGGATCCACCTAACCCGCACGTCTTTGGACTGTGGGAGGAAACCGGAGCACCCGGAGGAAACCCACGCACACACGGGGAGGATGTGCAGACTCCGCACAGACAGTGACCCAAGCCGGAATCGAACCTGGGACTCTGGAGCTGTGAAGCAATTGTCCTAACCACTGTGCTACCGTGCTGCCCTATTCTTGTTCAGAATGTTCACCAGCTGGTCCGTCGACCACTGAGCCGGCAGAGCCGCTCCCTGCCCCTCCGCCATCTCCACGTGCGTCGCAGGCGCCCCACCAGCTCCAACCGACTGATTCCCTCTTTTTCGACCGCTGCCGGCCCTCAGCTCCATACACCAGAGGATCAATCTCTTCCCCTCACTCTCCTGCACCTTTTTTCCTCCTCGCATCCACCTGTCAACCGGGGAAAAGGTTTGAAAAAGCCACCACGAGCGGGAGCCAACACATGTGCGAACACTAACTCCATGGCACCCACCGGAGGTCCGACTGAGGGATTTTCACAGTGACTTCATTGCAGTGTTAATTTAAGCCTACTTGTTACACGAATAAAAATTATTATTATTATCAATGTTTTGCCAATTCCCTCTGAACCTATCGCCAATTTCCTGTCAACTGCTTACCAATTCGTTCTCAGCATCTCGTTAACTCCCTCTCAACCTGTCGTCAATTGTCTCTTACCATCTTTCCAGTTCATCTAAATTCCCCGCCAATTACCTCTCAACTTACCACGAATTCCCTCTCAGTCGCTTCCCGAATCACCCACAAGCTCTTTCCAATTCACTCTCAACCTCTCGCCAATTCACTCTCAACCAATCGCCAATTCCCTCTCAACCTCTCGCCAATTCCCTCTCAACCTCTCGCCAATTTCCTCTCAACCTCTTGCCAATTCCCTCTCAACCTCTCCCCAATTCACTCTCAACCAATCGCCAATTCCCTCTCAACCAATCGCCAATTCCCTCTCAACCTCTCGCCAATTCCCTCTCAACCTCTCGCCAATTTCCTCTCAACCTCTCGCCAATTCCCTCTCAACCTCTCGCCAATTTCCTCTCAAACGCTCGCCAATTCCCTCTCAACCTCTCGCCAATTCCCTCTCAACCTCTCGCCAATTCCCTCTCAACCTCTTGCCAATTCCCTCTCAACCTCTCGCCAATTCCCTCAACATCTCACCAATTCCCTCTCAACCTCTCGCCAATTCCTCTCAACGTCTCGCCAATTCACTCTCAACCTCTCACCAATTCCCTCTCAATCTCTCGCCAATTCCCTCACAACCTCCCGCCAATTCTCTCTCAACCTCACATCAATTCCCTCTCAATCTCTCGCGAATTCCTTCTCAACCTCTCGCCAATTCCCTCTCAACCACTCGCCAATACCCTCTCAACCTCTCGCCAATTCCCTCTCAACCTCTCGCCAATTCTCTCTCAACCTCTCGCCACATCCCTCTCAAACTCTCGCCAATTCGCTCTCAACCACTCGCCAATTCCCTCTCAACCTCTCGCTAACTCCCTCTCAACCTCTTGCCAAATCCCTCTCAACCTCTCGCCAATTCGCTCTCAACCACTCGCCAATTCCCTCTCAACCTCTCCCCAATTCCCTCTCAACCTCTCGTCAATTCGCTCTCAACCTCTCGCCAAATCCCTCTCAACCTCTTGCCAATTCACTCTCAACCTCTCGCCAATTCCCTCTCAACCTCTCGCCAATTCGCTCTCAACCACTCGCCAATTCCCTCTCAACCTCTCGCCAATTCACTCTCAACCACTCGCCATTTCCCTCTCAACCTCTCCCCAATTCCCTCTCAACCTCTCCCCAATTCCCTCTCAACCTCTCGTCAATTCGCTCTCAACCTCTCGCCAATTCCCTCTCAACCTCTCGCCAAATCCCTCTCAACCTCTTGCCAATTCGCTCTCAACCACTCGCCAATTCCCTCTCAACCTCTCCCCAATTCCCTCTCAACCTCTCCCCAATTCCCTCTCAACCACTCGCCAATTCCCTCTCAACCTCTCCCCAATTCCCTCTCAACCTCTCGTCAATTCGCTCTCAACCTCTCGCCAAATCCCTCTCAACCTCTCGCCAATTCGCTCTCAACCACTCGCCAATTCCCTCTCAACCTCTCCCCAATTCCCTCTCAACCTCTCGTCAATTCGCTCTCAACCACTCGCCAATTCCCTCTCAACCTCTCGCTAATTCCCTCTCAACCTCTCGCCAAATCCCTCTCAACCTCTCGCCAATTCGCTCTCAACCTCTCGCCAATTCCCTCTCAACCTCTCGCCAATTCGCTCTCAACCTCTCGCCAAATCCCTCTCAACCTCTCGCCAAATCCCTCTCCACACTCTCGCCAATTCCCTCTCAACCTCTCTCCAATTCCCTCTCAACCTCTCGCCAATTCCCTCTCAACCTCTCGCCAATTCCGTCACAACTTCTTGCCAATTGCCTCTTACCTTCTCACCGATCCCTCTCAATTTCTCGTTATTACCACTCAACTTTCCGCCAATTCCCTCTCAAACTCCTGCCAATTCTCCCCCAACTTCTCTCTAATTCCCTCTCAACGTGTCACCAATTCCTTCTCAACCTTTAGCCAATTCCCTCTGAACACCTCATCAATTGCCTCTCATCCTTTTCCAATTCCCTTTCAAAGAACAAAGAACAAAGAAATGTACAGCACAGGAACAGGCCCTTCGGCCCTCCAAGCCCGTGCCGACCATGCTGCCCGACTAAACTACAATCTTCTACACTTACTGGGTCCGTATCCTTCTATTCCCATCCTATTCATATATTTGTCAAGATGCCCCTTAAATGTCCCTATCGTCCCTGCTTCCACTACCTCCTCCGGTAGCGAGTTCCAGGCACCCACTACCCTCTGCCTAAAAAACTTGCCTCGTACATCTACTCTAAACCTTGCCCCTCTCACCTTAAACCTGTGCCCCCTAGTAATTGACCCCTCTACCCTGGGGAAAAGCCTCTGACTATCCACTCTGTCTATGCCCCTCATAATTTTGTATACCTCTATCAAGTCTCCCCTCAACCTCCTTCGTTCCAGTGAGAACAAACCGAGTTTATTCAACCGCTCCTCATAGCTAATGCCCTCCATACCAGGCAACATTCTGGTAAATCTCTTCTGCGCCCTCTCTAAAGCCTCCACATCCTTCTGGTAGTGTGGCGACCAGAATTGAACACTATACTCCAAGTGTGGCCTAACTAAGGTTCTATACAGCTGCAACATGACTTGCCAATTCTTATACTCAATGCCCCGGCCAATGAAGGCAAGCATGCCGTATGCCTTCTTGACTACCTTCTCCACCTGTGTTGCCCCTTTCAATGACCTGTGGACCTGTACTCCTAGATCTCTTTGACTTTCAATACTCTTGAGGGTTCTACCATTCACTGTATATTCCCTACCTGCATTAGACCTTCCAAAATGCATTACCTCACATTTGTCCGGATTAAACTCCATCTGTCATCTCTCCGCCCAAGTCTCCAGACAATCTAAATCCTGCTATATCCTCCGACAGTCCTCATCGCTATCCGCAATTCCACCAACCTTTGTGTCGTCTGCAAACTTACTAATCAGACCAGTTACATTTTCCTCCAAATCATTTATATATACTACAAAGAGCAAAGGTCCCAGCACTGATCCCTGTGGAACACCACTGGTCACAGCCCTCCAATTAGAAAAGCATCCCTCCATTGCTACTCTCTGCCTTCTATGGCCTAGCCAGTTCTGTATCCACCTTGCCAGCTGACCCCTGATCCCGTGTGACTTCACCTTTTGTAATAGTCTACCATGAGGGACCTTGTCAAAGGCCTTACTGAAGTCCATATAGACAACGTCTACTGCCCTACCTGCATCAATCATCTTAGTGACCTCCTCGAAAAACTCTATCAAGTTAGTGAGACATGACCTCCCCTTCACAAAACTGTGCTGCCTCTCACTAATACGTCCATTTGCTTCCAAATGGGAGTAGATCCTGTCTCGAAGAATTCTCTCCAGTAATTTCCCTACCACTGAAGTAAGGCTCACCGGCCTGTAGTTCCCGGGATTATCCTTGCTACCCTTCTTAAACAGAGGAACAACATTGGCTATTCTCCAGTCCTCCGGGACATCCCCTGAAGACAGCGAGGATCCAAAGATTTCTGTCAAGGCCTCAGCAATTTCCCCTCCAGCCTCCTTCAGTATTCTGGGGTAGATCCCATCAGGCCCTGGGGACTTATCTACCTTAATATTTTTTAAGACACCCAACACCTCGTCTTTTTGGATCACAATGTGACCCAGGCTATCTACACCCCCTTCTCCAGACTCAACATCTACCAATTCCTTCTCTTTGGTGAATACTGAGGCAAAGTATTCATTTAGTACCTCGCCCATTTCCTCTGGCTCCACACATAGATTCCCTTGCCTATCCTTCAGTGGGCCAACCCTTTCCCTGGCTACCCTCTTGCTTTTTATGTACGTGTAAAAAGCCTTGGGATTTTCCTTAACCCTATTTGCCAATGACTTTTCGTGACCCCTTCTAGCCCTCCTGACTCCTTGCTTAAGTTCCTTCCTACTTTCCTTATATTCCACGCAGGCTTCGTCTGTTCCCAGCCTTTTAGCCCTGACAAATGCCTCCTTTTTCTTTTTGACGAGGCCTACAATATCACTCGTCATCCAAGGTTCCCGAAAATTGCCGTATTTATCTTTCTTCCTCACAGGAACATGCCGGTCCTGTATTCCTTTCAACTGCCACTTGAAAGCCTCCCACATGTCAGATGTAGATTTGCCCTCAAACATCCGCCCCCAATCTATGTTCTTCAGTTCCCGCCTAATATTGTTATAATTAGCCTTCCCCCAATTTAGCACATTCATCCTCGGACCACTCTTATCCTTGTCCACCAGTACTTTAAAACTTACTGAATTGTGGTCACTGTTACCGAAATGCTCCCCTACTGAAACATCTACCACCTGGCCGGGCTCATTCCCCAATACCAGGTCCAGTACCGCCCCTTCCCTAGTTGGACTGTCTACATATTGTTTTAAGAAGGCCTCCTGGATGCTCCATACAAACTCCGCCCCGTCTAAGCCCCTGGCACTAAGTGAGTCCCAGTCAATATTGGGGAAGTTGAAGTCTCCCATCACCACAACCCTGTTGTTTTTACTCTTTTCCAAAATCTGTCTACCTATCTGCTCCTCTATCTCCCGCTGGCTGTTGGGAGGCTTGTAGTATACCCCCAACATTGTGACTGCACCCTTCTTATTCCTGATCTCTACCCATATAGCCTCACTGCCCTCTGAGGTGTCCTCTCGCAGTACAGCTGTGATAGTCTCCCGAACAAGTAGCGCAACTCCACCTCCCCTTTTACATCCCCCTCTATCCCGCCTGAAACATCTAAATCCTGGAACGTTTAGCTGCCAACCCTGCCCTTCCCTCAACCAGGTCTCTGTAATGGCAACAACATCATAGTTCCAAGTACTAATCCAAGCTCTAAGTTTATCTGCCTTACCCGTAATGCTCCTTGCATTAAAACATATGCACTTCAGGCCACCAGACCCGCTGTGTTCAGCAACTTCTCCCTGTCTGCTCTGCCTCAGAGCCACACTGTCCCTATTCCTTAGTTCTCCCTCAATGCTCTCACCTTCTGACATATTGCTCCCGTGCCCACCCCTCTGCCATACTAGTTTAAACCCTGCCGTGTGACACTCGCAAACCTCGCAGCCAGGATATTTATGCCTCTCCAGTTTAGATGCAACCCGTCCTTCTTATATAGGTCACCCTTGCCCCGGAAGAGCTCCCAGTGGTCCAGATAACGGAAACTCTCCCTCCTACACCAGCTGTTTAGCCACATGTTTAGCTGCTCTATCTTCCTATTTCTAGCCTCACTGGCACGTGGCACAGGGAGTAATCCCGAGATTACAACCCTAGAGGTCCTGTCTTTTAACTTTCTGCCTAGCTCCCTGAACTCCTGCTGCAGGACCTCATGCCCCTTCCTGCCTATGTCGTTAGTACCAATATGTACAACGACCTCTGCCTGTTTGCCCTCCCCCTTCAGGATGCCCTCTACCCGTTCGGAGACATCCTGGACCCTGGCACCAGGGAGGCAACATACCATCCTGGAGTCTCTTTCACGTCTCTTTCAGCCTCTCATGATTTCCCTTTAAGTTACTCGCCAATTCCATCTCAACCTCTCGCCAATTCCATCTCAACCTCCGGCCCACTCTCCCTCCTGCCAATTCATTGAGAGCAAATTACAAGAGGTTGAGAGGGAATTGACGAAATGTTGAGAGTTAATTGGTGAGAAATTGAGAAGGAATTGGTGAAACGTTGAGAGGGAATTTGCGAGAGGTTGAGAGGGAATTTGACAGGGAATTGGCGAGAGGTTGAGAGGGAATTGGTGAGAATTTGACAGGGAATTGGCGAGAAGTTGAGAGGGAATATTTGAGAATTTGACAGGGAATTGGTGAGAGGTTGCGAGGTAATTGGCGAGAAATTGAGAAGGAGTTGGCGAGAGGTTGAGAGGGAATTGGTGAGAGGTTGAGACGGTATTGGCAAAACATTGGGAGAATTGGCAAAAGGTTCAGAGGGAATTGGCGTGTGTTTCAGAGAGAATTGGTGAGAGGTTCAGAGCGAATTGGCATCAAATTGAGAGGGAATTGGTGAGATATTGAGAGGCAATTGGTGAGATGTTGACAGGTTTGTTGAAAAATCGAAATGTAGTTGGCAGGAAATTGAAAGGGAATTGGTGAGCATTGATAGGGAATTCTTGAGCGTTGGGAGGGAATTGGAGGAAGGTTGCAGGTAATTTGTGAGAAATTGTGAGGCATTCGCGAGAAGTTTTGAGGGAATTGGTGAGAAGTTGAAGATAACTGACATGACGTTGAGCGGGAAATGGCGAGAAGTTGAAGGTCGGGTGGAGCCGTGGGCGAAGTAGGGGATATTTTCCAAGGGCTGGTGCAGACCCGATGGCCTCCTTCTGCACTGGAGGGATTCTATGCATTTGACGAGAAATTGTGGGGGAATTGGCAAAATGTTGAGAGGGAAATGGTGAGACATTGAGCGGTAATTGTTGAGAAATTGAGAAGGGATTGGCTAGAGGTTCAGAGGGAGTTGGCGAGAATTTGAGAAGGAATTGGCTAGAGGTTGAGATGGAATTATCACAAAGTTCTGAGGGATTTGATGAAAATTTGAGAGAGAACAGGCAAGTGGTTCAGAGGGAGTGGAGAGAAGTTGAGAGGGAATTGACAAGAGTTTCAGACTGAATTGGCAAGATGTTGTGAGGAAATTGGTGACAAATTGAGAAGGAATTGGCAAGAAATTGAGAGGGAATTGGCGGATGTTGAAAAGGAATTGGTGAGAGGTTGAAAGGGAATTGGCGGGATGTTGAGAGGGAATTGGCGGATGTTGAGAGGGAATTGGCGGATGTTGAGAGGGAGTTGGTGAGATGTTGAGAGGGAATTGGTGAGAGATTGAGATAGAATTGGCGAAATTTAAGAGGGAATTAGTGAGAACCTGAGAGGGAATATCAAGAGGTTGTGAAGGGAATTGATGGGACGTTGATAGGGAATTAACGGGACGCTAATGGGTAATTGATGGGATGTTGAAAAGGAATTGTCGAGAGGTTTAGAGGGAATTGGAAAGATGTTGAGAGGGATTTGGCAAGAGGTTCATAGGGAATTGACGTGTGGTTCAGAGGGAATTGCTGAGATTTTGTGAGCGGATTGGTGAAAATTTTAGACGGAATTGGCGAGGGAAATTATGAGATGTTGGCGGAGAATTGGCAATAGGTTGAGAGGGAATTTGTGGAGGGATTGAGATGAATTGACACGACGCTGAGAAGGAGTTGGCAAGAGGTTCAGATGGAATTGGCGAGAAGTTACGAGGTAATTGGCGAGAAATTGAGAAGGAATTGCTGAGAGGGAATTGGCGGAAACTTCAGAGGGAATTAGCAAGAAATGAAGGAATTGGCGAGATGTTGAGGGAATTGGCCAGAATTTGTGATGGAATTGGCGAGAGGTGGAGAGGGAATTGGCAACACTTTGAGAGATACTTGGTGAGATGTTGAGACGGTATTGGCAAATCATTGAGAGAGAATTGGCTAAAGGTTCAGAGGGAATTGTCGTGTGTTTCAGAGAGAATTGGTGAGGCATTGGGAGGGAATTGGCGAAACGTTGAGAGGGAATTGGCAAGATGTTGACAGGGGATTGATGAGAAATTGAGAGGTAACTGGCGGGTATTTCAGAGGTGGTTTGTGAGACGTTGAGAGGTATTTCACGAGACGTTGAGAGAGAATTGGTGAGAAGTTGACAGTAGTTTGTGGTAAATTGATACGTAAATTGGTGAGAGGTTGAGAGGGAATTTGCGAGGCTTTGAGAGAGAATTGCGAGAGGTTGAGAGGGAATTAGCGAGAGGTTGAGATGCAATTGGCGATAAATTGAGAATGAATTTACAGTAGGCTGAGAGGGAATTGGAGAGAACGTGAGAGGAAATTGGCGAGACGTTGAGAGAGAATTGGCAGGAGGTTGAGAGGGGATTGACGAGAGGTTCAGAAGCAATTGGCGAGAAGTTGGGGGAGAATGTTGAGACGGAATTGTCGAGAAATTGAGAGGAATTGGTGAGAAGGTAAGGCAATTAAAGAGAGGTTGAGAGATATTTGGTGATGGGTTGAGAGGGAATTGGCAAGGAGTTGAGGGAATTCACTTTACCTGAATGCTCGTCGCATTCGAAATAAAATAAATGAGTTGACGGCACAAATCATAAGTTGGAGGATGGTCACGACTGGGAGTTGAATATCTAGGGGTATCCGACTATTTAGAAGAACAGACAGGAAATTAAAGGAGGCCAATTCCCTCATAACTTCTCATCAATTCTCTCTTAACTTCTCGCCAATTCCCATCAATGTTCGCTAATTCCCTATCAACCTCTCGCCAATCACCACTCAACCTCTCGCCAATTCCCTCTCAACCTCTCGCCAATTCCCTCTCAACCTCTCGCCAAATCCCTCTCAACCTCTCGCCAATTCCTTCTCAACCTCTCCCCAATCACCACTCAACCTCTCGCCAATTCCCTCTCAACCTCGCACCAATTCCCTTTCAATCTCTCGCCAATTCCCTCTCAACCTCTCGCTAATTCCCTCTCAACCTCTCGCCAATTCCCACTCAACCTCTCGCCAATTCCTTCTCAATCTCTCGCCAATCACCACTCAACCTCTCGCCAATTCCCACTCAACCTCTCGCCAATTCCCTCTCAACCTCTCGCCAATTCCCTCTTAAGCTCTCACTAATTTCCTCTCAACATCTTGCCAATTACTTCTCAACCTCTCGCCAGTTTCCTCTGCTCCCCTTGCAATTCCTTCTTAACTACCTGCCAATTCTTTCTCAATGTCTCTCCAATTCACTCACATCTTCTTTCCAATTGCCTCTCAACCTCTGCTAATCCCCTCTCACTTTCTCACCAATTCCCTCTCAACCTCCTGCCAATTCTCCCTCCTGCCAATTCCCTCGCAACCTCTCGCCAATCACCACTCAACCTCTCGCCAATTCCCTCTCAACCTCTCGCCAATTCCCTCTCAACCTCGCACCAATTCCCTCTCAACCTCTCGCCAATTCCCTCTCAACGTCTACCCAATTCCCTCTCAACCTCTCGCCAATTCCCACTCAACCTCTCGCCAATTCCCTCTAAACCTCTCACCAATTCCCTCTCAATCTCTCGCCAATTCCCTCTCAACCTCTCGCCAATCACCACTCAACCTCTTGCCAATTCCCTCTCAATCACTCGCCAATTCCTTCTCAACATCTCGCCAATCACCACTCAACCTCTCACCAATTCCCTCTCAACCTCTCCCTAATTCCCTCGCAACCTCTCGCCAATTCCCTCTCAACCTCTCGCCAATTCCCTCTCAACCTCGCACCAATTCCCTCTCAACCTCTCGCCAATTCCCTCTCAACGTCTACCCAATTCCCTCTCAACCTCTCGCCAATTCCCACTCAACCTCTCGCCAATTCCCTCTAAACCTCTCACCAATTCCCTCTCAATCTCTCGCCAAATCCCTCTCAACCTCTCGCCAATTCCTTCTCAACCTCTCCCCAATCACCACTCAACCTCTCGCCAATTCCCTCTCAACCTCGCACCAATTCCCTCTCAACCTCTCGCCAATTCCCTCTCAACCTCTCGCTAATTCCCTCTCAACCTCTCGCCAATTCCCACTCAACCTCTCGCCAATTCCTTCTCAATCTCTCGCCAATCACCACTCAACCTCTCGCCAATTCCCACTCAACCTCTCGCCAATTCCCTCTCAACCTCTCGCCAATTCCCTCTTAAGCTCTCATTAATTTCCTCTCAACATCTTGCCAATTACTTCTCAACCTCTCGCCAGTTTCCTCTGCTCCCCTTGCAATTCCTTCTTAACTACCTGCCAATTCTTTCTCAATGTCTCCCCAATTCCCTCACATCTTCTTTCCAATTGCCTCTCAACCTCTGCTAATCCCCTCTCACTTTCTCACCAATTCCCTCTCAACCTCCTGCCAATTCTCCCTCCTGCCAATTCCCTCTCAACCTCTCGCCAATCACCACTCAACCTCTCACCAATTCCCTCTCAACCTCCTACCAATTCTCCATCCTGCCAATTCCCTCTCAATCTCTCGCCAATTCCCTCTCAACCTCTCGCCAATCACCACTCAATCTCTCGCCAATTCCCTCTCAACCTCTCGCCAATCACCACTCAATCTCTCGCCAATTCCCTCTCAACCTCTTGCCAATTCCCTCTCAACCTGTCGCCAATTCCCTCTCAACCTCTTGCCAACTCCCTCGTAACCTCTTGCCAATTCTCTCACCAATTCCCTCTCCTCTCGCAAATACTTCTCAATCTCTCGCCAGTTACCTCTCGACCTCTGCCAATTCCATCTCGATCTCTCGCCCATTCCCTCTGAGGGCGGCACGGTAGCACAGAGGTTAGCATTGTTGCTTCACAGCACCAGGCTGTCAGGTTCGATTCCCGGCTTGGGCCTTTGTCTGTGTGGAGTCTGCACGTTCTCCCCGTGTCTGCGTGGGTTTCCTCCGGGTGCTCCGGTTTCCTCCCTCAAGTCCCGAAAGCCGTGCTTGTTAGCTGAATTGGATATTCTGAATTCTCCATCGGTGTACCCGAACAGGCGCCACAGATGACTGGGAGATTTTCACAGTAACTTCATTGCAGTGTTAATTTAAACCTTCTTGTAACACTAATAAAAATTATTATTATCAATGTCTTGCCAATTCCCTCTCAACGGCTTTCCAATTCTCCCCCAACTTGTCACTAATTCCCTCTCAACGTCTCACCAATTCTTTCTCAACTTCGAGCCTATTCCGTCTGGACTTCCCATCAATTGCCTCTCATCAGATTACAGGAGGGCGATTGAGAACCTCGTGGAGTGGTGTAATGACAACAATCTATCCCTCAATGCCAGCAAATCTAAGGAGCTTGTTATTTACTTCAGGAAGCAAAGTACTGTACACACCCCTGTCAGCATCAGCTGGGCTGAGGTGGAGATGGATAACAGCTTCAATTTCCTAGGTGTGCACGTCAACAGAAATCTGTCCTGGTCCACCCATGTCGACGTTACGACCAAGAAAGCACAACAGCGCCTTTACTTCCTCAGGAAATAAGGAACTTCAGCATGTCCACACTGACTCTTACTAACTTTTACAGATGCACCATAGAAAGCATTCTAGCTGGATGCATCGCAGCCTGGTATGGCAACTGCTCGGCCCAAGACTGCAAGAAACTTCAGATAGTCGTAAACACAGCCCAGTCCATCACACAAACCCACCTCCCATCCATTGACTCTATTGTGGCGGTATCCACTCTATATTAAAAATTGATCAGAACTGACTTTATATTAAATCATGTATTAAGCCTCTATTAAAAACTGATGACTGATGAAGTCATGTATCTCTTGTAAGCCATTACTTATCGCAATAGAGTTATGGGTCTGTTTAAGGAATGGTAGCGGGCAAATCCTTTGTCTATGAGGGGCATTTCCGTCCCAGTGTCTAGGAGTAAAACTACCCCTATCGTAGCGGTTAGTAATTTCAGGTTAAGGTACAGGGTGGCATTTACGTATGGGAATTGAGCGGGAGCGATTTGGGAGAATTGGTGAGCGGGCCGGCCTGTTAGTCAATAGTGATTCTTAGAGGCGGTGTACATTCGGATGGTGGCCGGAACGGGGCGCCTCGAGAATTTCGACCTTGGCCTCTGTTTTGTCCAGTGCTTCCATTAGTTCTAGGCTGATCCTGGTATTGCTGCTGTTGCCTCTGTGGATTTCTATCATCCTGGTATCTTCCAGAGGGGCGGATATTAGCTCGATCTCGGAACTCATACCGTCCTTGTTGAGGTTGAGAGGGAATTGGCGAGATGTTGAGGGAATTGGCGAGAGGTTGAGAGGCAATTGTCGAGAGGTTGAGAGGGAATTGGCGAGAGGTTGAGAGGCAATTGGCGAGAGATTGAGAGGGAATTGGCGAGAGGTTGAGAGGGAATTGGCGAGATGTTGAGGGAATTGGCGAGAGGTTGAGAGGCAATTGGCGAGAGGTTGAGAGGCAATTGGCGAGAGTTTGAGAGGCAATTGGCGAGAGGTTGAGAGGGAATTGGCGGGAGGTTGAGAGGGAATTGGCAAGAGGTTGAGAGGGAGTTGGCGAGAGATTGAGAGGGAATTGGCGAGAGGATGAGAGGCAATTGGCGAGAGGTTGAGAGGGAGTTGGCGAGAGATTGAGAGGGAATTCGCGAGAGGTTAAGAGAGAATTGGCGAGAGGTTGAGAGGGAATTGGCCAGAGGTTGAGAGGGAATTGGCCAGAGGTTGAAAGGGAATTGGCGAGAGGTTGAGAGGGAATTGGCGAGAGGTTGAGATGGAATTGGGGAGAGGTTCAGATGGAATTGGGGAGAGATTGAGAGGGAATTGGGGAGAGGTTGAGAGGGTATTGGGGAGAGGTTGAGAGGGAATTGGCGAGAGGTTGAGAGGGAATTGCGGAGAGGTTGAGAGGGAATTGGCAAGAGGTTGAGAGGGAATTGGCGAGACTTTGAGAGGCAATTGGCGAGAGGTTGAGAGGGAGTTGGCGAGAGGTTGAGAGGGAATTCGCGAGAGGTTAAGAGATGGAATTGGCGAGAGGTTGAGAGGGAATTGGCCAGAGGTTGAGAGGGAATTGGCCAGAGGTTGAAAGGTAATTGGCGAGAGGTTGAGAGGGAATTGGCGAGAGGTTGAGATGGAATTGGGGAGAGGCTGAGATGGAATTGGGGAGAGATTGAGAGGGAATTGGCGAGATGTTGAGGGAACTGGCGAGAGGTTGAGAGGCAATTGGCGAGAGGTTGAGAGGCAATTGGCGAGAGGTTGAGAGGCAATTGGCGAGAGGTTGAGAGGCAATTGGCGAGAGGTTGAGAGGCAATTGGCGAGAGGTTGAGAGGGAATTGGTGAGAGGTTGAGAGGGAATTGGCAAGAGGTTGAGAGGGAATTGGCGAGAGGTTGAGAGGCAATTGGCGAGAGGTTGAGAGGGAATTGGCGAGATGTT
This sequence comes from Scyliorhinus torazame, assembly GCF_047496885.1. NCBI lineage: Eukaryota > Metazoa > Chordata > Chondrichthyes > Carcharhiniformes > Scyliorhinidae > Scyliorhinus > Scyliorhinus torazame. The sequence continues at coordinate 83,667,373 of NC_092722.1, forward strand.
GAGGCAATTGGCGAGAGGTTGAGAGGCAATTGGCGAGAGGTTGAGAGGCAATTGGCGAGAGGTTGAGAGACAATTGGCGAGAGGTTGAGAGGGAATTGGCGAGAGGTTGAGAGGGAATTGGCGAGAGGTTGAGAGGGAATTGGCGAGAGTTTGAGAGGCAATTGGCGAGAGGTTGAGAGGGAGTTGTTGAGAGGGAATTCGCGAGAGGTTAAGAGAGAATTGGCGAGAGGTTGAGAGGGAATTGGCCAGAGGTTGAGAGGGAATTGGCCAGAGGTTGAAAGGTAATTGGTGAGTGGTTGAGAGGGAATTGGCGAGAGGTTGAGATGGAATTGGGGAGAGGTTGAGAGGGTATTTGGGAGAGGTTGAGAGGGAATTGGCGAGAGGTTGAGAGGGAATTGGCGAGAGGTTGAGAGGGGATTGGCGAGAGGTTGAGAGGGTATTTGGGAGAGGTTGAGAGGGAATTGGCGAGAGGTTGAGAGGGAATTGGCGAGAGGTTGAGAGGGGATTGGCGAGAGGTTGAGAGGGAATTGGCGGGAGGTTGAGAGGGAATTGACAAGAGGTTGAGAGGGAATTGGCGAGAGGTTGAGAGGGAATTGGGGAGAGGTTGAGAGGGAATTGGCGAACGGTTGCGAGGGAATTGGCGAGAGGTTGAGAGGGAATTGGCGAGAGGTTGAGAGGGAATTGGCGAGATCTTGAGAGGCAATTGGCGAGAGGTTGAGAGGCAATTGGCGAGAGGTTGAGAGGCAATTGGCGAGAGGTTGAGAGGGAATTGGCGAGAGGTTGAGAGGGAATTGGCGAGATGTTGAGGGAATTGGCGAGAGGTTGAGAGGCAATTGGCGAGAGGTTGAGAGGCAATTGGCGAGAGGTTGAGAGGCAATTGGCGAGAGGTTGAGAGGGAATTGGCAAGAGGTTGAGAGGGAATTGGCGAGAGGTTGAGAGGGAATTGGCGAGAGGTTGAGGGGCAATTGGCGAGAGGTTGAGAGGGAGTTGGCGAGAGGTTGAGAGGGAATTCGCGAGAGGTTAAAAGAAAATTGGCGAGAGGTTGAGAGGGAATTGGCCAGAGGTTGAGAGGGAATTGGCCAGAGGTTGAAAGGGAATTGGCGAGAGGTTGAGAGGGAATTGGGGAGAGGTTGAGAGGGAATTGGCGTACGGTTGCGAGGGAATTGGCGAGAGGTTGAGAGGGAATTGGCGAGAGGTTGAGAGGGAATTGGCGAGATCTTGAGAGGCAATTGGCGAGAGGTTGAGAGGCAATTGGCGAGAGGTTGAGAGGCAATTGGCGAGAGGTTGAGAGGGAATTGGCGAGAGATTGAGAGGGAATTGGCGAGATGTTGAGGGAATTGGCGAGAGGTTGAGAGGCAATTGGCGAGAGGTTGAGAGGCAATTGGCGAGAGGTTGAGAGGCAATTGGCCAGAGGTTGAGAGGGAATTGGCCAGAGGTTGAAAGGTAATTGGTGAGTGGTTGAGAGGGAATTGGCGAGAGGTTGAGATGGAATTGGGGAGAGGTTGAGATGGAATTGGGGAGAGATTGAGAGGGAATTGGGGAGAGGTTGAGAGGGTATTTGGGAGAGGTTGAGAGGGAATTGGCGAGAGGTTGAGAGGGAATTGGCGAGAGGTTGAGAGGGGATTGGCGAGAGGTTGAGAGGGTATTTGGGAGAGGTTGAGAGGGAATTGGCGAGAGGTTGAGAGGGAATTGGCGAGAGGTTGAGAGGGGATTGGCGAGAGGTTGAGAGGGAATTGGCGGGAGGTTGAGAGGGAATTGACAAGAGGTTGAGAGGGAATTGGCGAGAGGTTGAGAGGGAATTGGGGAGAGGTTGAGAGGGAATTGGCGAACGGTTGCGAGGGAATTGGCGAGAGGTTGAGAGGGAATTGGCGAGAGGTTGAGAGGGAATTGGCGAGATCTTGAGAGGCAATTGGCGAGAGGTTGAGAGGCAATTGGCGAGAGGTTGAGAGGCAATTGGCGAGAGGTTGAGAGGGAATTGGCGAGAGGTTGAGAGGGAATTGGCGAGATGTTGAGGGAATTGGCGAGAGGTTGAGAGGCAATTGGCGAGAGGTTGAGAGGCAATTGGCGAGAGGTTGAGAGGCAATTGGCGAGAGGTTGAGAGGGAATTGGCTAGAGGTTGAGAGGGAATTGGCGAGAGGTTGAGAGGGAATTGGCGAGAGGTTGAGAGGCAATTGGCGAGAGGTTGAGAGGGAGTTGGCGAGAGGTTGAGAGGGAATTCGCGAGAGGTTAAAAGAAAATTGGCGAGAGGTTGAGAGGGAATTGGCCAGAGGTTGAGAGGGAATTGGCCAGAGGTTGAAAGGGAATTGGCGAGAGGTTGAGAGGGAATTGGGGAGAGGTTGAGAGGGAATTGGCGAACGGTTGCGAGGGAATTGGCGAGAGGTTGAGAGGGAATTGGCGAGAGGTTGAGAGGGAATTGGCGAGACCTTGAGAGGCAATTGGCGAGAGGTTGAGAGGCAATTGGCGAGAGGTTGAGAGGCAATTGGCGAGAGGTTGAGAGGGAATTGGCGAGAGATTGAGAGGGAATTGGCGAGATGTTGAGGGAATTGGCGAGAGGTTGAGAGGCAATTGGCGAGAGGTTGAGAGGCAATTGGCGAGAGGTTGAGAGGCAATTGGCGAGAGGTTGAGAGGGAATTGGCAAGAGGTTGAGAGGGAATTGGCAAGAGGTTGAGAGGGAATTGTCGAGAGGTTGAGAGGCAATTGGCGAGAGGTTGAGAGGGAGTTGGCGAGAGGTTGAGAGGGAATTCGCGAGAGGTTAAGAGAAAATTGGCGAGAGGTTGAGAGGGAATTGGCCAGAGGTTGAGAGGGAATTGGCCAGAGGTTGAAAGGGAATTGGCGAGAGGTTGAGAGGGAATTGGCGAGAGGTTGAGATGGAATTGGGGAGAGGTTGAGATGGAATTGGGGAGAGGTTGAGATGGAATTGGGGAGAGATTGAGAGGGAATTGGGGAGAGGTTGAGAGGGTATTGGGGAGAGGTTGAGAGGGAACTGGCGAGAGGTTGAGAGGGAATTGGCGAGAGGCTGAGAGGGGATTGGCGGGAGGTTGAGAGGGAATTGACAAGAGGTTGAGAAGGAATTGGCGAGATGTTGAGAGGGAATTGGGGAGAGGTTGAGAGGGAATTGGCGAGCGGTTGCGAGGGAATTGGCGAGAGGTTGAGAGGGAATTGGTGAGAAGTTGAAAGGGAATTGGCGAGAGGTTGAGAGGGAATTGGCGAGAGGTTGAGAGGGATTTGGCGAGAGGTTGAGAGGGAATTGTCAAGTAGTTGAGAGGGCAGCAGATGGCATAGTGGTTAAACACAATTGCTTCACAGCTCCAGGGTTCCAGGTTCGATCTCTGGATTCGTTACTGTCTGTGCGGAGTCTGCACTTTCTCACCGTGTGTGCGTGGGTTTTCTCCAGGTCCTCCGGTTTCCTCCCACAGTCCAAAGAAGTGCAGGTTAGGTGGATTGACCATGCTAGATGGCCCTTAGTGTCCAAAATTGCCCTTAGTGTTGGGTGGGGTTACTGGGTTCTGGCGATGCAGTGGAGGTGTGGGCTTGACCAGGTGCTCTTTCCAAGAGCCAGTGCAGACCCGATGGGCCGAATGGCCTCCTTCTGCACTGTAAATTCTATGATATGATTAAATGGGAATTGACGAGAGGTTGAGAGTGTATTGGCAGGAATTTGAGACGAAATTGGCTAGAAGTTGAAGGTGACTGTTGAGAAATTGGGTGGGAATTGGCAAAGCTTTGAAGGGGAGTTGGCAAGAGGTTGAGGGGGAATTGGCAAGAGGTTGAGAGGGTATTGACGAGAGGTTGAGAGGGAATTGGTGAGAGGCTGAGTGGGAATTGGCGAGAGCTTGAGAGGGAATTGGTGAGTGGTTGAGAGGGAATTGGTGAGAGGTTGAGATAATTGGCAAGAGGTTGAGAGGTAATTGGCGAGAGGTTGAGAGGGAATTGGCGAGAGCTTGAGAGGGAATTGCTGAGTGGTTGAGAGGGAATTGATGAGTGTTCGAGATGGATTGGCATGACATTCAGAGGAAATTAACAAGAAGTTGCGAGGGAATTGGCGGGAAGTTGAGAAGGGATTGGCGATATATTGAAGGGAATTGGCAAGCAGTTATGAGGGAATTGATGAGAGATTGAGGGGGAATTGACAGGTTGACAGGGAATTGGCGAGAGGTTGAGAAGGAATTGCCAAGACATTAAGAGGGAATTCACGAGAGGTGGACAGGGAATTGGCAAGAGGTTGAGAGTGATTTGGCGTGAGGTTGAGGGGGAATTGGCGAGAGGTTGAGAAGGAATTGGCAAGACGTTAAGAGGGAAATCACGAGAGGTGGACAGAGAATAGGCGAGAGGTTGTGAGTGATTTGGCGTGAGGTTGAGAGGGAATTGGCGAGAGGTTGAGGGGGAATTGGCGAGAGGTTGTGGGAATTGTCGAGAGGTTGAGGGGGAATTGGCAAGAGGTTGAGAGGGAATTGGCAAGAGGTTGAGGGGGAATTGGCGAGAGGTTGAGAAGGGATTGGCAAGAGGTTGAGGAGGGATTGGTGAGAGATTGAGAGGGAATTGGAAAGAGTTTGATAGGGAATTTATGAGACATTAAGAGGGAATTGTCGAGTGGTTGGAAGGTAATTGATGGGAAATTGAGATCAATTTGGCAGGACATAGAGAAGGAATTTGTGAGAGGTTAAGAGGGAATTGGTGAGAGGTTGAAATGGATTGATTGATTTATTGTCACATGTACCTAAGTACAGGGAAAAGTAATTTTCTATGGCCAAGGGAATGTACACAGTACGTACATAGTAGGCAAAAGAATAATCAACAGAGTACATCGACAAATAGTACATCGACAAATTGTGATTGGTTACAGTGCGGGACAAGGGACAAACAAAGTAAATACATGAGCAAGAGCAGTATCGGGTGTCGTGAATAGTTTTCTTACAGGGAACAGATCAGTCCGAGGGAGAGTCATTGAGGAGTCTAGTAGCTGTGGGGACGAAGATGTTCCTATGTGTGGATGTGCAGATCTTCTACCAGGGTCTAGTAGAGTGCAAATGCTGGGTGGGAGGGGGTCTCTGACAATGCTGTCTGCCTTTCTGAGGCAGCGGGAGGTGTACACCGAATCAATGTGAGGGTGGTAAGCTTGTGTGATGCGTTGGGCTGAGTACACTACACTGCAGTTTCTTGCTATCTTGGGCTGAGAAGTTGCCATACCAAGCTGTGATGCAGCCGGACAGGATGCTCTCTATGGCACATCTGTAGAAGTTTGTGAGAGTCGATGCAGACATGCTGAATTTCTTTAGCTTCTGTAGGAAGTAGAGACATTGTTGGGCTTTCTTGACTGTTGCATCAACGTGAGTGGATCAGGACAGACTGTTGGTGATGGTGACCCCCAGGAACTTAAAGCTATCAATTGGCGAGAGTTTAAGATGTAATTGGCAAGATGTTGAGAGGGGACTGGTGGGAATTGGACGGAAGTTCAGTCGGAATTAGCGAGACCTTGAGAGGGAATTAGCGAGAGGGAATTGGCAAGAGGTTGAGAGGGAATTGGCGAGAAGTTGAGGTGGGATTTGTGAGGAAGTTGGCGAGAAATCTAGTGGGCATTGGGAAGTTGAACAAGAAACAGCGAGAAGTTGAGATGGTATTGGCGAGAATTTGAGATGAATTTGGCTAGAAGTTGACAGGGAAATTGGCAAGTAAAAAGGGAAATGCTTCCTTGTGTTGCATTTGTCAAGGAAGGTCGAGACGTGTAAATAACTTCAACTCATTTATTTACACTATGTACACTTTTATAACTTGAGTTCGACACTACAGCTAATCCTATTGTAGCTACCTAAACTGACTAACCAGTTGCTGTCTTCCACGTGGTGGGTGTGATAATGAATCAACCCTGTGCCTCTCCTCACTGACTGTCTCCACTGGCCCAAAGGGGCTGATCATGTGTGTGCTGTCCTCTATGTATGGGTTGGTGTAATGCCCCCCTGTGGTCGTGTCACCTCCTTGTGTATCGTGAATGTCCATTGGTCGCCTCCCATTTAACTTATCTATTGGTTGAGTGTGTGTGTGTGATGTTTCTGGTGCTCCCTCTAGTGTCTGTTTAGCTTACATGTATTTACAGTGATGCACATCACCACATCCTCCCCTTTTTATATGTTCATATTTTCTGTACACTTTAAGAAAAATTGAACAAAGAACAGGTAGAGAAGGTAGGGTATATACAAGTCATGGGAACGGTGATTAAACAATAAGTCCAAATCATTCATGTGAGTCCATAAACCATCAATCATCATGGTCAAATGTCTCTCTTGGTTATGAACGCCATCAACAGGAACCAAGAAGTGGTCCAATCACTGCGCTGTCCGATTTGGAGTCTTTTTCTTTTTTAATGTTTGTGGTGGTGCTGTCGGATGGCATCTTGTAGCTGATAGGTCATTGACATTGAAGAGGTACCATCAACAGTATCATTCAAGGTCATGGATGTGCCAGATGTTGAAGTCGGATGAGACTGTGCATACTGGTTCTGGCCACATGCTGTGCTGGAAGGGTGGTTCTGCTAAGAAGCGTTGAAGCATGTCGATTTGGAGACAGAATTGCTGCTCGCATCAATGTCTGGTGATGGTGTGAAACTAGAACCTTGCATCTGAAAGGAATATGCTGTCTTGCCAGGCTGGGGTGCAGCAAATCCTGGGCAGTAACTAAGGCATCCAGTCTGTAGTGCAGATTGCGCTGGCGGTAGTCCTCCTTCGGTCTTGATTCCATTAGTGGGCAATCCGTAGTGCTGGCCTGTTTGAGAATATGCTGCATAGACTGCTGGCTGCTGCAGGCTTGGATACTGGGTTTGTCCAGCATGAGCTGTCATTGGCTGCACTGTCGGTGTGGAACAAATGTGAGGACATAGCTGTGGTGAAAATTGGTGTATTCCTCTTGGACTGTAGCTGCTGCTTGTTATTGCTGACCCAGTGTGATTGTCACGTGATCCATCTCCTGTCGTTGTGGCATCTGCTGTCACCCTGAGCGTGCCATCACTGAGGTTGCGACACTGCCTGTCTGGAGTAAAGCCTGGGTTACGTGAATCAGAGTCGGCGTTTGGTTGCTCCCCATCTGGAGTCTGGTCTGTTTTTTGTTGGTGCTCCCCGTCCGGAGTCTTAGCAGGTTCACTGGAGTCAGCTGAGATTTCATGAAGCTGCACATCTGGAGTCGGAACATGCAGGAATGCATTGACTATTGGAGAGGTTCGAGCAATTGAGGGTGGAAGTAGTGTGGTGTCACCGGAGTCACCAGTGGTCTCACCATGATCGTCGAGTGCCTCTGTACACACTAGCTGAGGTCTGTCACTTTGCACCTTTTGCATGGGAAGTGGGATGCTGTCGTCACTCGTTTCACATACCGTGGGTAGATCCTCAGTAGCTGCTTGCTGTTCACTAGGGTTGGGTAAATTGTCAGAGTTTTCATCTGGTGGTGCAAACAATGTGGGTGGACTGTCATTGTCTTGCCGTTGTCCTTCATTTGGGCTTTTCTTCTTTGGAATTTTAAATCTTCCCCCAGACATTACAGAACCTTGTTCATTTCCCTCAATTTCTCCCATATGTAGGGCATCAAATGTTAGATCCAATGTTTCTTTCGTCATTGTACTAATTTCCAAAGAGCAGTCCGTTTCAATTTTCTTCTCAGTTACTTCATATGCATCCTTTTCTAATGTACATGCCTTCATAGTCTCTGGTTCTGATTTTGCTGGGACTGGCACAGTCACAGTCTCTCTTTTACTGTTCTCAATTGCCCACATTCTACTCCCCAGACATAAATGCTTAATCTCTGGAGTTAATGTGGTACAATGGATAATCGGGTCGACCTTATCTGCATCTTCACCATCACTGGAAAGCACAATTGGTTCACTTGAAACTGCTGCGGGTTTTAAGTGCTTTATCTGGCTACTCGGTGTCCTCAGGATTCTTGCTCCGATGTTCTGCTCATTTATCAGTGGAGTGTGCAGAGGTTCAATGCGATTAATATTCCCATCAGGGGTTGAAGAGACATTGCTGACTAACTGCTGGTCTCTGTAGTTGAGACTTTGCGGTTTTGTGTTGAAGGGAGACAGTTGTCCCTGCTGTAGATATGATTCAGGTTGTGTTATTTCCATTAAATGAGGATCAATGTCTTGTCCATTTTTTCGATCCGTACTAAAGCAATGGCAATTATCAGCCTGCTCCTTGCAAGTTAGACATACAAGCAATTTCTTTAGCAAATCCTCAGCATCCTTCTGTGACTGTGCAGCATTATTAATATCTCTTCGGCTAGAATGATCCTGAAGGTCAGCGCATAATCCTTTTTTCTTTGGGCTTGGAAGAGGCGATTCCTTTGGCTTGTCTTCATTTGGGCTTGAACAGTCATCAGCGCTGTGCCCTTCATTGTAGCATGATAGACCGTCATGGTCGTCCTGCTGTGCAGTGGAGCGTGGTAGACTGTTATAGCCTTCTTGCTGTTTACGTGAGCATGGCAGGCTTGCATCGTCTGCCGCTAGTTGGTCAGAGGAGGTTGCTAGACCCTCATGGTCTTGTTCCTGCAAGGACTGCGCATCGGAGTCATGCGTTTCTGCAATTGTGGAGTCTGTCCACGAGTTTGCTGTGGGGTCTTGTGACACTGGAGTCACGTCTTGTTCCTGCAAGGACTGCGCATCGGAGTCATGCGTTTCTGCAATTGTGGAGTCTGTCCACGAGCTTGCTGCGGAGTCTTGTGACACTGGAATCACGTCTTGTTCCTGCAAGGACTGCGGTGTGGAGTCTTGCATGTCTTCTTTCGTAGAGTCGGTAACCCTGAGCGGGGCATGGACCATGCTCTGTGTGGCAGCAGGCCACTCTCTGTGGGCTTGTACCACTTTCTGTCTCTTAATTTCAGGCTGCAGCATCATCCTGCACTGATGAGTTGGGACATCATATCTGCTGGGTTGCAGATCCTCAAATCCGAAAAATGAATCCGCATCTGCGTCAGATTCAATGTGGGGGTCGCCAATGTGCAACACGAAAGGTGCGTCCGAGTCATAGTCGTCTAGGACCATGGAGCTGTCATTGGGCTCGCGAGGTCCAGAAAAAATGTAAAGATCGGTATCGAAGTATTCGAGGTCGGAATCATCGGTTTGTGCGTAGGTAACTGCTTGTTGCAGGGTTCTTCGGAGGTTCAATTCATTTCCTGGTTCAATTTGCGGCATTGTGCTGTCATTCCAGGTGAAGGAAGGTTGTTTTACAGCTTTAAAAGATTTTTTCTTTGATTTGGGACGTTTCCCCTTTAAATTGGATTTGGGACATTTCCCCTTTAAATTGGTGCGGTCTGGGGCCTCTGATGTCATGACGCGCGTGACGTAGCACGTAGGAAGCGATTGCGCATGCGCAGATCGCTGTTCCTTTACCGATGGCCGTTTTCTTGATTGCGCATGCACGGCATCTTGCGCATGTGCAAACGAACCTTCCGGTTCTGCGCACTTCTCGCGCAACTGCGCTCGCGTAGTCCCTTCAGCAAGATGGCCGCCGACCTCGACCCAAATCGCTCTCTGGTCCGGGATTTCGGCCTCGAGGTGAGTACTGGCGCTTCTCTTACCTTTCCTTGCCGATTGGAGTGTGTTTTCCTCACAGTATTTGCTGAATTTGTCCAGGACTGCCTGGAAGTCGCACCTGTTTTGCCCCTTGGAGAACTTGAATTTTTAAAAGATTTCTTCTGCTCTTGCACCGGCGATGGTGAGGAGAAACTCTACTTTTTCATTATCGGCCAGGTCTTTAAGTTCGGCTGCCACCAGGTAGAATTCAAACGCCTGCCGGAATCGCTGCCAGTTCTCGCGGAGATCGCCGTGGCACTGGAGCGGCTGCGGAACCAGGAGCTCGTACATCTTGCCTGGGTGTTGCTGGTTGTCACTGTACGCTGAGGTATGGCTATCTGGATTTAAGCAGTTCACTACTGGTACCATGTTTTGTTATGCTTCCTTTGTAACATAAGACCATAAGACATAGGAGTGGAAGTAAGGCCATTCGGCCCATCGAGTCCACTCCACCATTCAATCATGCCTGATTCCAACTCCATTTACCCGCTCTCTCTCCAAAGCGGCTTCCTTGTGTTGCATTTGTCAAGGAAGGTCGAGACGTGTAAATAACTTCAACTCATTTATTTACACTATGTACACATTTCTAACTTGAGTTCGACACTACTGCTAATCCTATTGTAGCTACCTAAACTGACTAACCAGCTGCTGTCTTCCACGTGGTGGGTGTGATAATGAATCATCCCTGTGCCTCTCCTCACTGACTGTCTCCACTGGCCCAAAGGGCTGATCATGTGTGTGGTGTCCTTTATGTATGGGTTGGTGTAATGCCCCCCTGTGGTCGTGTCACCTCCTTGTGTATCGTGAATGTCCATTGGTCGCCTCCCATCTAACTTATCTATTGGTTGAGTGTGTGTGTGTGTGATGTTTCTGGTGCTCCCTCTAGTGTCTGTCTAGCTGACATGTATTTACAGTGATGCACATCACCACAGCGTGAACCTGAGAGGTAATTGGCGAAGGTCTGAAAGGAAATTGGCGACAGCTTGAGAGGTGATTGACGACGGGATGAGAGGGAATTGGCGAGAGGTTGAGAGGGAATTGGCGAGAGGTTGAGAGGGAATTGGCGAGAGGTTGAGAGGGAATTGGCGAGACACTGACAGAGAATTGGCAAGAGGTGGAGAGAGAATTGACAAGAGATTGAGAGGGAATTGGCGAGAGGTTGAAAGGGAATTGGCAAGTCGTTGAAACGGAATTGTTGAGAGGTTGAGAAGGAATTGGCGAGAGGTTGAGGGAATTTGTGGGAGGGAATTGGCAAGACGATGAGAAGGAATTGACAAGAGATTGAAAGGGAATTGGCGAGAGGTTGAGAGGGAATTGGCGAGAGGTTGGGAGGGAATTGGCAAGAGGTTGAGAGAGAATTGCGAGAGGTTGAGAGGGAATTGGCGAGAAGTTGAGACGGTATTGGCGAGAGGTTGAGAGGGTATTGGCGAGAGGTTGAGAGGGTATTGGCGAGAGTTTGAGATGGTATTGGCGAGACGTTGAGAGGGTATTGGCGAGAGGTTGAGAGGGAATTGGCGAGAGGTTGAGAGTGTATTGGTGAGAGGTTGAGAGGAATTGGCGAGAGTTGAGAGGGTATTGGCGAGAGGTTGAGACGTATTGGCGAGAGATTGAGAGGGTATTGGCGAGAGTTTGAGAGGGTCTTGAGAGTTTGAGAGGGAATTGGCGAGAAATTGAGAGAGAATTGTCGAGAGGTTGAGAGGGAATTGGAGAGAGGGAATTGGCGAGAGGTTGAAAGGAAATTGGCTACAGCTTGAGAGGTAATTGGCGAGGGGTTGAAAGGAAATTGACGACAGCTTGGCGCCGGGATGAGAGTGAATTGGCAAGAGGTTCAGAGGGAATTTGCAAGAAGTTGATATGGGGTTGGCGCGAAATTGAGAGGAATTTGGCTGGAAATTGAGAGGGAATTGGCGAGCGGTTGAGAGAGAATTGACGGGACATTGAAAGGGGATTGTTGGGATATTGAGAGAGAATTAGCTAGAAGTTAGTGGGAAATAGCAAGATGTTGAGAGGGAATTGGCGAGATGGAATTGGTGAGATGTTGAGAGGTACTTGGTGAGAAATTGAGAGAATTGTCGAGGTGGAATTGGCATGAGGTTCAGAGAAATTCGCGAGACGTTGAGATGGGATTAGTGAGACATTTAGAGTAATTTGGTGAGAAATTTGATAGGGAATTGGTGAGAAGTTGAGAGGGAATTGGCAAGAGGTTGAGAGAGAATTGGCGAGAGGTTGAGAGGCAATTGACGAGAGGTAGAGAGGGAAGTAGCGAGAGGTTGAGAGGGAAGTAGCGAGAGGTTGAGAGGGAATTGGCGACAGGTTGAGAGAGAATTGGAGAGAGGTAATGGGGAATTAGTGATGAATTGAGGGAGAATTGGCAAGACGTTGGAGGGAGTTAGCGAGAGATTGAGTGGGAATTAACGAGAGGTTATGAGGGAAATGACAGGAGGTTTTATGAGGGATTTGAAATGAAATGAAAATGAAAATCACTTATTGTCACAAGTAGGCTTCCAATGAAGTTACTGTGAAAAGCCCCTAGTCCCCACACTCCGGCGCCTGTTCTGGGATGCTGGTACGGGAATTGAATCGTGCTGCTGGCCTGCCTTGGTCTGCTTTCGAAGCCAGGTATTTAGCCCTGTGCTAAACCAGCCCATTTGGCGAGAGGTTGAGAGGGAATTGGTGAAATGGTGAGAGAGTTGTCACTTCCGGTTGCGGCCATGCCTAGATAGGTCGCACGTTCGGCAGCTCCCGCCGGGAACGGACTTTTGGGCTCTCTAGAGGGGCCCCAATGGCACTTGTTCGACGGCTCCCAGTGTGGGAAGGTGACAGCAGGGTCCCCCCGACAGTATATGGATTGGACCAGGAGTGGAGCGGTGAAAAAAGGGATCTTGGAGCAGCGAAAAGTGAGAGTGAGAAAAAGCAAGATGGCGGCGGGTGGAGACCAAGCAGCATGGGCGCAGTGGTCGCAGGAGCAGCAGGGGTTTCTTAAACGCTGCTTTGAGGAGCTGAAAACCGAAATGCTGGCGCCAATGGAGGCAGCGATTGAGAAGCTAGTGGAGACCCAGAAGGCCCAAGGGGCGGCGATCCGGGAGGTGCGGCAAAAAGCCTCGGAGAACGAGGATTAAATCTTGGGCCTGGCGGTGAAGGTGGAGGTGCATGAGGCGCTGCACAAGAGTGGGGGCAGAAAGATTTGAGGACCTGGAGAATAGGTCGAGGAGGAAGAATCTTCGGATTCTGGGTCTCCATGAAGGAGTGGAGGGGTCCGATGCCGGGGCATATGTGAGCACGATGCTCAATTCGCTGATGGGCGCGCGAGCCTTCCCGAGGCCCCTGGCGCTAGATGGGGCGCACCGGGTCCTGGCAAGGAGACCCAAGGCCAACGAGCCGCCAAGGGCTGTAGTGGTGAGGTTTCACCGCTTTATGGACAGAGAGTGTGTCTTGAGATGGGCCAAGAAAGAGCGGAGCAGCAGGTGGGAGAACACGGAGATCCGAAACTACCAGGACTGGAGTGCAGAGGTGGCTAAGAAGAGAGCTGGCTTTAATCGGGCTAAGGCGGTGCTCCATCGGAAGGGGGTGAAGTTCGGAATGCTGCAGCCAGCGCGGTTGTGGGTCACATTCCAGGATCGGCACCACTATTTCGAAACTCCTGAGGAGGCTTGGAGTTTTATACAGACTGAAACGTTGGACTCAAATTGAGGGTTTGTTGTTGTGGGGGGGGATGTTTGCTGTATATATTGTTTGAACTACGTGTAGGGAATGTTCCCTTGGTTGGGTGCTGGATGGGGATGGGTGAAGGGATTTGATGGGGAGACTGTGGGAGAGTGTGGGCGTCGGTGTTGGAGGGAGGGGAGGCCCGGGGATGGGGAATTGAGGTAAGGTCGCAAAAGGAGCTGCGCAAGAGGGGGCGGGGCCGGCTCAGGAAAGCGCGGGCTTTTCCCCGCGCTAGGGAAGGACGGAGGTGGGGGTCGGGGGGGGGGGGGGCGGTACTGGAGAGGAGCGCACACTGACTGCCAGGGAGGAGGGGGAGGGGGGATTCCCACACTGGGGGGGTCGATGGGAAGGCGGGAGAGGCCGGGGTCAGTAGGAGTCAGCTGACTTACGGGAGTGTTATGGGGGAGCAAAAGAGCTAGATATGGATCTAGCGGGGGGAGGGGGGGTGGAGAGGGGGGGGGGGTATAGGGTTGCTGCTGCATTGGCCAAAAGGGAACTGGAAATAGGAGAGGTGGTCGGGGCGGGGGTCCGCCGTCTGGGGGACTGGAGGGTGCGGGAGACGCGGGCACGTGACTGGCCTAGAAAAGGAGATGGCTAGTCGGCGGGGGGGGGGGGGGAGCAGCCCCCCAATCAGGCTGATAACTTGGAATGTGAGGGGCCTGAACGGGCCGGTCAAGAGGGCCCGGGTGTTCGCGCACTTAAAGGGACTGAAGGCAGACGTGGTTGTTGCTCTTTTTAGCCTTAGTCTATTGACTCTGATTACGTCACCTTTGCTCACGAGTCGCCAGGCATCTTTATGATACCGCCACGTGGTTCAAGTTCAGGTTATGATTAATAATACAGCACACCGTTTAGTAAGGATTAAAACAACGGTCATTTATTATATACAACAAGCAATATTAATACCCTAATACTACTTTCTATATAATAAACCTATCACTACTGGCCAATACTTAACTTAGGAAGAGCCCACCAGGTCAGGGAAACGAATGGCTTGTCCAATCAGATCTGGCCTGCGGGATTCAAAAGGCTGCTACAGGTCGGTGGCTAGGTGTCTTTACCGGATAGCGATCGCTGGATTCAAACTTACTGTTGCCGGTGGCTGGTCTTGCGAAGGTCTCGAGCAGGCGAAGAGGAGAGAGAGAGATATCTGAACTTGACCCCTCACTTTTATAGGGCCCAGGGGCTTCCCGCCTCCCGGAGCGGCCCTTGACCCTGAGTCCCAAGTGATTGGATTTGTCCCCAATCCCTGGGGTCGATGTGTCCAATGGTGAGGCGATTCCTCGATCGGGGGGTGGTCGTTCACCTGTCTTTGTTTCGGCCACTGCAGGCGCCGACAGGTCTGGCCCGGTATTCAATTGCTAATATGTTGCAATTGTTCCCGGGGATAGCCGATTTAACTGTGGATGTCTGGATAGATGGGCTGCAAACAGTCCTGAATGTAACTGCAAATACCTGGGTTGATGGGCTGTTGATAGCCCTGAGTATCGATCTGGGCTAACTTCCCCAGAGCCGAATATGCAATACTGTCTGCAGCTGCCTGCTTGTGTCCTGTTAGCTGCTTTTCCGAGCAGTCTTTCGGGTTAGCCATGTCAAACTGGGTTTTGACCAGATTAATCGGAACGCAGCCATTTTACGTGGCTACATTCCCGCCTTGTGATCCTAACGTGAAGCGTGAAGGATCACATAAATTTTGTCCTCTTCATTCCCTGACCGGGGGGGGGGGGGGGGGGGGGGGGGGGCACCTCCTACATGGCCACTACTCTGACCCTAGCTATGCACAAAAATTTACCTAAACAATTCTTGAGGGCGCTATGTCAGGCAGGGGCATGTATCTATAAAAAAATAAACTGGGAACCTCTAATTTTACCTAAACAATTCTTCAAGCATTATACAATCTTATCTCTCTAATCATACAATAACAATCACAACATTTAATATACTCTTTCCTGGCTTGGCAGTCAAGCTCAGGATCATACATTTCCATACATTTTCTTTTTATTTACAGGAAAAACCGCCAGTGCATGTTTTATCATTCATATATCGCGAGGGTCTGGGGTCTGGTCATAGCCGAATATCGGGGATCGGATCCGATAGACCGGGGTTCGAGCGCGGTACGCTCTCCTTTTCCACTTGCGGAGGCGCATGGTCTGTACTGCACAACTGAGTATAGCCAATGTCAACAGTGCCTCAATGACGTACGATAAGGAGTACCAAGTTATGAACTTGGCACACCAGGATAATGCAGCGTGGTTGGTGACTGGGCCCTCGGTACTACTGGGCCGTGAAGTGTTAACAGTAAAGGGGTTTGGAGTGATGGGGTCCGCGTTCCCGCGCAACCAAAAGTCCAGCACACACATGTTGAGCACGAAGAAAGGAGTCCTCATGGCTGTCTTCTTTCCTTCCTTTTCCTGTGTTCGCTGGTTTTCTCTGGACTTGGAGCTTCTGGAGTTCTGTAAGACAAGCGTAGTGTGTGTAAATACTTCGGTTTAATATCTGGTGTGTTAGTGTGTCTGCCCTTCTTGGGGCCAATCAAACCCTTATAATTGGTCACAATATGTGACTCTCCCCCCATTTTTTTTTTCAAAACAAACGTTAGGACACGGCACACTTCCCAATGGTGGACCAGTGCTAACTTTATCATCCAAATGTTCCAGGATGTAAATAGCATGTGGCAGCAACCCAAAGGTTGCCTAAATAAAATAAAACTGTTTTTGAAAGAAAAGTTCGAATGAGGTGCGTGTGGGCCGCGACGGGTAAGATTTGGGTGGAGTCCCCGGGTAGGACGGCTACCAATACCGTATCTTCCCTACCCGAGCGTTTTTGACCAACGGGGGGGGGGTCTCCAGGCAGGGCGGGTCTCACGCCGTTTCTCCACTGCCTGAGCGACCAAAGAACGGACAAAAATGTAGTCATCATGGTGGGGTTACTGTTCTGATTCTACCATCAAATCAGAAGAGTAGCTACGATCGGGCGTCTGGTCTGGTGACCACGTATCAGCTGAAAAGCTAGTTCCTCTGAATGGGCGTCTGGTCTGGTGACCAGGTATCTGTGGACAAGTTGGTACCGCTGAACAAGCGTCCGGCTTGTCCGTTTGGAAAAGAGCTACAAAGTTCAGGTGAATGGGTGTGGGGTGGTGAGGAAATTCTCCTGTTGGACGAACAACATTTAACAAACAGACAGACAACGTAAAACATTCTGCAGGTTCCATCAGGAAGGACAACACTTTTCACCAAGTGTCTCCTTTAAATCATCATGTGGACACCTCAGTTCTCGGTTGCGAACAGGGTCGCAAAAGGGTTGGCGGAGTTAGGCCCGAGGTCGTCACCTTCTCCGGGTGCCATACTCTGGAGTGAATTAGGGCGGAAAGGGCTGCGTGGTGTGAGTTGGGATCGTCCTCGACGTTTCGGACGAGTCTGCAGGAGTTGTCGCGGTGCCAATGAGTGGTGTCGAGTTGGGTGGGGACAAAGTCGGGGTCGTCCGTGTGGTTCGGTGGTCGGTGGTGGGGTTTATTTAAGTAGGTGATGAGGAAGGGGTCACTGGAGTCGAGGTCGGAGTTGCTGGGTGTGGGACCAGGATGGTAGGGAGGCGTGCTGTGGCTGTCGTCAGAGTCACAGTCGCTGTCTGTGCTGCTGCAGTCTGTGGGCGTTCCGGGGCGGAGCGAAAAGTTCGTGGGTGGAGTCGGGGGCGAGTCCGTGTCTGGGCTGGACGTGGAAGGGGTGGGTGTGGTTACGTTGGCTGTGGGCGGGGTTTGGTCGGCTGCGTCAAGCATGACGTGGTGGGAGTGGTTTGACTGTGCTCCATAAACCTTGAGCTGGTTTATGTGAAACCATGCAGTCTTACCATTTTGGTATTTAATTTTATATACCGACGGGCTTATTTTGTCCGTAATTGAATAGGGACCCGAGTATTTTGGGGACAGAAACGTGCTGGGGTTGTACACGGACAACATTACTTGCTGTCCTATGTTGTACTCCGTGGCATGTACTGCCTTAGCAAAACAGGCCTTGCTCTGTTTTCTTTTAGTGCCCAGTTTAACAGCGGCTGCTAGCTGAGCCGTTTTTATATTTGCAAGTAGTGTTCCACGGCCTTCTCGTGGGTGAGGGCCGTGACTTCGGGGCTGGTTAGGTCTAAACCTAACAAGTATTCTGTCCCTTTCATGGGGCGTCCGGTCATGAGGGTGTGTGGGGTGAAACCTGTGGAGGTGGAAACAGTGTTACGCAAAAACATCAGCGCAAAGGGGAGGACCGAATCCCAAGTGGTGTTGTTCTGCTGGACCATTTTTCTAAGGGTGGTTTTTAGGGTCCGATTCATGCGCTCCACTATACCACTCGACTGAGGGTGGTACGCAATGTGAAATTTTTGGGTTATGCCAAATATCGTGAGGACGTTCTGCATGACCCGTCCCGTAAAGTGAGAACCTTGGTCCGATTCAATACTGCGGGGAAGTCCCCATCTTGTGAAGATGTGGTGGGTTAGGATTTTGGCGGTGGTTTTCGCGGTGTTGGTGCGGGCTGGAAATGCTTCCACCCACTTTGTAAAAGTGTCTATGACCGCCAGAACATATTTATAGCCATTCCTGCAAGGGGGCAATGGACCTATAAAATCGATCTGGAGGTTAGTCCAGGGGCCGTTAACGGGTCGAGTGTGGCTGAGATGTGCCTTTTTGGCATATCTGTCTGGGTTGTTTTGCGCGCAGATGAGGCAATTTTCGATGTAATGGGATACATCCTCTTTAAGATTTGGCCACCAACAAAGCTGCTTGAGGTGGGCTGCGGTGGGTTCTATTCCCTGGTGTCCATGGCCGTCATGGAATAGACAGATCATCTGATTCCTATCTTGTACAGGAACCACGTAAAGGCTGTCTTTTAGCACCACACCATCATGTGTGGTTATGGTATTCCGGAACCTCTCGTATGAGGCTGGAAACTTTCCTTTCACGATCTCAGTGAGAGCGCTATCCTGCTTCTGGGCCGCTACTAGACCCTCGATCCTAGTCTGCGCGACCTGAACTTCACTCACTGGCGCACTTTCGGGGGGTTTCCAAAAGTACCCATGCCTGGATCCTGCTTTAGCCAGTGCGTCGGCTTTTACATTTCCAGAGGGGGAGGAACGATGGTGGCTGCGGACTTTTATAATGCCAAAAGTCCTGTCCCGGGCTTTTTGTAAAATATGGCGGAGTAATGGGGCTGAGGGGAGGGGTTTCCATCCGCGGAAACAAATCCTCTTGTTTCCCAGAGGGGCAGAAATTCGGTGAGGCTGTTGCAGACGTATAGACTGTCTGAATATATGTCTGCTGGGCTGGGGAAGGAATCTGGGTGGTCTACTATGTACGCGATGGGCGCAAGCTCTGTTGCCTGCGCGCCTAAGTGTCCGGGTAGTTTTAATGCGAATTCCTCGAAGGCGCGTCCCTGCGCGTCCTCCACATAAATCCCACAACCGGTTATGCGTTGCCCATCCAGGACTGTGGAAGATCCATCCACATAGATCCTAAAGGGATCACATGTGTCCGGGTGAGGGGGGTTCTGAGATGGAGTGGCTAGTTGTCTGGGGGGTGTTTTAGCTATAAAGGGTGGGGTATTATGGTGGGGCGAGATGATTTCACACTCATGGGGGGTTCCGGGGTACTGTAGATTGTCCGCTAAGTATGTGTGTGTTTTGGTCCGTTTGACTGTGATGTCCCGTCCTTGTAAGAGAAGGGTCCACCTAGCAGCGCGGATTTGGCTGACAGTACCGTCTTTAAGTCGTCCGTCCAGTAAAAGTTGGGTGGGGGTGTGCTCGGTCAAGATGGTGATGGGGTTCAGTCCGGTAATGTATGAAAAGTACTGGTCTGCCCAGAAAACTGCGAGCAGGTGCCTCTCACAGGCTGAAAATCCCTGCTCCACAGCATCTAAAATTCGGGAGGCATAAGGTACGGGTCTTAACTGGTCGTGCCGTTCCTGCAGGAGCACGGCTGAAAGGGTGCGGTCTGTGGTCGCTACCTCTATGGCGTAAGGGGAAAGCGGGTCTGGAACTTGTAGTGCGGGGGCGGCTATGAGCGCCTGTTTTAATGATTCCACAGCATCCGTATGCTGCGGAAGCCATTCCCAGGGGGCTCCTTTCTTTAGGAGGTCTGAGAGGGGCGCTGCCTTGCTGGCGAAACCGTCAATGTGGTTTCGGCAATAGCCAACCAGTCCTAAAAACGACCGGAGGGCTGAAACGTTTTGGGGAAGGGGCAATTTAGCGATCGAGTCAATTCTTTTGTGCTCGTTCTCACGTTTGCCGTGTGTGATAATAGTACCCAAATATACCACTTTTTCTTCCAATATCTGGGCCTTTTTGGGGTTTACTTTACATCCAATGGAATGTAGTAATTCCAGGAGTTCGGACAGAAGCTCAATGTGCTCTTCCTTCGTGTCTGTCTGCAGTAGTAGATCATCTACATACTGTACCAGACATTCGGGGCGAGAAAATTTTGCTCGTCCATTTGCCAGCTGTCGGTGGAAAATGGAGGGGGAGTTGTGGAAGCCTTGTGGCAGGCATGTCCACGTGTACTGCTGCGCTTTAAAATTGAAGGCAAATTTGTACTGGCTAGCCTTTGCCAATGGAATGGACCAGAATCCATTACTGATGTCCAGAACCGTGAAATATCGGGCATGGAGTCCCTGTTTGAGCATGGTCTCGGGACTTGTTGCAACGGTGGGGGCTGCTGCGGGGGTGACTTTATTGAGTTCCCGATAATCAATGGTTAAACGCCATGATCCGTCGGGTTTCCTTACTGGCCAAACCAGGGCATTGTTAGTCGAGGCTACCGGTCTTAGGACGCCCTGTTCTAACAAGCTTTCTATGACCTTTAGGATTTCTCCCTCTGTTTCTAGGGGAAATCCGTACTGTTTCTGGGGTCTTGGGTCTGGTCCTGTACGGAGCCGGTCATCCGTCCACAGTCGTGTTTATGGGTTGCAAATGCTGCCCTGTTTTTCTGCAGGACTGCCCTAACCTGTCTGTCCGTGCTGAGTGTGCTGGGGTTGGACCAAAACTTGCCTACGGTGCTGATTTTGTTCATGTAGTCCCCTATATTGAGTGTTGCGGGGGCTCCAGCGGATTTCGCCACCTTCCAGACACACTGGTTGACTGGATCGAAGGAGAGGTGGTGTGAGTTCATAAAATCGATCCCTAAAATGTGCTCTGCTGTTGGGGGCAGGTCGACTAACACTAGGGGGTGCTTTGTATTAATATTTACGATCTGGATGGGTACAGGGGTCGTGAAATGCCCCTGTTGTGAGTGGCCTGTGAAGCCGCTGAGGGTGATGGTGGATGTGGTGGGCCACGTGTCCTTACCAAGGGTGGAGGAATATAAGGTTGTGCGGGACCCTCCTGTGTCCCAGAGAAGCTCGATCGGCCGTCCCCTAACCTTTGCTGCGACTACGGGTCGTCCTGACCTATCCCAAAGGGTATCGCAGACCCAGCTGGGGGAGCCTGTACACCGTCAGTCCGTTCCGGTCACGTCTGTCTGATCGGACTGGGCGCTAACGCTATGTATGGGCTCTGCCCTTTTTCTTATTGGGAGTGCCGGTCTGATGGGCTCTCTGTGGTTTTTTAGGGCCATTGCATTCTTTAGCAAAATGTCCCAAGTGTCCGCAATTGTAGCACTCTTGCGGTTTGGCTGGGGGGCTGTTCTTTCCCTCGTTTACCCAGGCGGGGTTGTGGAGAGTGGTTCTTACTGCCTGCACGTCTGCGGCGGCTTGGTTTTCCTCGGGGGTTCTAGCTGCTGATTTACCGTGAGCCGCTTGTTCCCAAACGCGGGACAATCTTTTGACCACCCACTTTTCATTATGAGCCTCCTCCGAGGGGTCATAATTGCTACAGGCATTCTGTCCTGCTTCCGTGGCATGGGAGATAAGGGTGCGGGTCCACTTGGCCATATTGTCTGGGGACAAATGGGCACGATCTACGTTGCCGAAAACGGCTTCAAAATGAATCCACAAGCGTCCTGCGAACACTGTGGGGTGTTCAGACTTTTTCTGTCTGCATTTATTCAGACCGTCTACGGGGTCGCCCCGGTTGTACCCGATCGCATCCAGGATCGCGGTATGCATTTCTGCAAGGGTGCCTCCTCCTACATTCTGTGGGTCGGGAAGGGCTGCTGCGACCGATGGGTCTAAGCTGAGGACCGTGAGCTTTACCTGCTCTTTCTCATCCAGGCCGTACAAGGTCGCCTGGTGTTTGACGGTGGCGAAGAAATGGTGTGGGTCTGAAGCGGGGAGGAACGGTGTGATTTTGGCACACGCGTCCCGTAATTGGGTCACTGTGAGGGGGGTGGAATATAGGAATTCCGCCTCGTCTGCTGTGGCGGTGCGGTGGGTTGTTACAGGGTTCATGGGAGCCTGTATTATCTGTTGTGTGGGGGGTGGGGGTGCTTTCCTCCTTTGGGGTTTTCCCTGCGCACATGCTCCCTGAACATATCTCTGCGCTGTCTCTTGCAATTCTTCCCAATCAGGGCCGTCTTCCTGGTCTAAACTTTCCCCAAAAGTTTCTTGAAATCCCTTTTGGACAGAAAGCAGTGCTTTCAAGTCTGCAATCTGCTTTCGGCACTTTGCATGGTCCAAAGTACTCTGCCTTTGTTCCGTGGTTGTGGCGTGGAGCACTCTCAAGGCTGCCTTGAGATCACTGCGTTGTTTCTGGAGCGTCTCTAACTGGTTTTCTGTTTCTTTCTTTACCAGGACTGCACGCTGCAGGTCCTGATAAGCCTTTTCATATTGTGACTGGAAAGTACTCAAGTGCGCCAGACAAGATTGGTGACCCCGTTTGGCGTCAGCCACCTCTTCGTCTTTTGTGCTAATTTCCCTTTTAACTCCAGGTTCTCTTTCTCCACCTCGCATACATCGATTTTACTCATCCGATGTATGCCTTCTATTTCCTTGCGGAGCGTCCTGACGACCTCCTCCGTGCCTCGCAATTGTGCCAGACAGGACACAATTGCCATTGGCTTGCGCGCTTTTGCTAAACTCTCTCTGTGGATCTCATTCAGGTTCTCCCACCAAGTATGCCCTATACCTCCAGGACCTGAGTCGTCGTTATTGCAGAAATCCTTCCACATGGGCCATCCTTTGCCCTGCAGAAATTTGTGGATTTCCACTTCCCAAACGGGACACTGTCCCGCTCCTACGCTGCTGACTGGTGCGACAGCAAAATCTTCGGGGTTCATGAGGCGCTGCATCGCTTGCATTGCCTGCATGGCTCTCTCTTATCTGCTCGTTACGTTCGAATTTGGAACAGGGGGCTAAGGTGGTGTGGTAGATACGGGTACGGCTTGCGCTAATTTCCAAAATACCAACTGCCGATAGTACTGACGCAACAAAAAATCTGTCAGTTTTGCCTTATAACCCTGTTAGTTACACATGCATACACACACTTCCGAATTGTGAATTATTAACCAGAACCGCTTGAACACTTGAGGGGGGTTTTTTTTGTTTTGTTTCCGATTGGATTCTAATTCAAAATGTTGGGGTTCTCCCGGAGTGGTTTTCCACTTCTAAGTCGGGTCCCGTCAGGATCTCGCCAATTATGTTGCTCTTTTTAGCTTTATTCTATTGGCTCTGATTACGTCACCTTTGCTCACGAGTCGCCAGGTATCTTTATGATACCGCCACGTGGTTCAAGTTCAGGTTAAGATTAATAATACAGCGCACTGCTTAGTAAGGATTAAAACAATGGTCATTTATTATATACAACAAGCAACATTAATACACTAATAGTACTATCTATATAATAAACCTATCACTACTGGCCAATACTTAACTTACGAAGAGCCCACCAGGTCAGGGAAACGAATGGCTTGTCCAATCGGATCTGGCCCGCGGGATTTAAAAGGCTGCTACAGGTCGGTGGCTAGGTGTCTTTGCCGGATAGCGATCGCTGGACTCAAACTTACTGTTGCCGGTTGCTGTTCTTGCGAAGGTCTCGAGCAGGCGAAGAGGAGAGAGAGAGATCTGAACTTGGCCCCTCACTTTTATAGCGCCCAGGGGCTTCCAGCCTCCCGGGGCGGCCCTTGACCCTGAGTCCCAAGTGATTGGACCTGTCCCCAATCTCTGGGGTCGATGTGTCCAATGGTGAGGCGATTCCTCGATCGGGGGGTGGTTGCTCACCTGTCTTTGTTTCGGCCACTGCAGGCGCCGACAGGTCTGGCCCGGTATTCAATTGCTAATATGTTGCAATTGTTCCCGGGGATAGCCGATTAAACTGCAGATGTCAGGATAGATGGGCTGCTAACAGTCCTGAATGTAACTGCAAATGTCTGGGTTGATGGGCTGTTGATAGCCCTGAGTATCGATCTGGGCTAACTTCCCCAGAGCCGAATATGCAATACTGTCTGCAGCTGCCTGCTTGTTAGCTGCTTTTCCCAGCAGTCTTTCGGGTTAGCCATTTCAAACTGGGTTTTGGCCAGATTAATCGGGATGCAGCTATTTTACGTGGCTACATGGTCATGCTCCAGGAGACCCATTTGAAGGTGGAAGACCAGGGCAGGCTGAGAAAGGGATGGGTAGGACAGGTATTCCATTCTGGGCTGGATGCGAAGAACAGAGGGGTTGCAATACTGGTGGGGAAGCGGGTGTCGATCGAGGCACTGAATATTGTAGCGGACAATGGAGGTCGATACATGATGGTGAGCGGTAGGTTGCAGGGGGTGCGGGTGGTGTTGGTAAACGTATACGCCCCGAACTGGGATGATGCCGGATTTATGAAGCACATGCTGGGTTGGATTCCGGACCTGTAGGTAGGAAGCTTGATAATGGGGGGGGGGATTTCAACACGGTGCTGGACCCAGCATTCGATCGCTCTAGGTCCAAGACGGGGAAGAGGCCGGCTGCGTCCAAGGTGCTTAGGGGGTTGAGGTGCCCTCAATAATGATGCTTAGAGATTAAGCTGTAAAGAAGGCTTTATTAGGCTAATAACTATGCTACAGTTTGGGACGAGAGCTGACTGCTACACAGACCATGAGGCAGGCCTTTATGTATGGCTCCCAGATGGGCGGAGCCAGAGGCGGAGTCCCCAGGGTTCCTAGCCTGGTCTTAAAGGGGACATCACCTTACATGATGATAAGGCAGTAACCGTTCATCACATTCACCCCCTGTTTAAAAAGGAGTCCAGCGGGGGTGAAGTGCCATCATAGGTCCATCCGACTCGGTGGCCGGATCGTCCTCCTCGATCTCCTCGATTCGGGCGGTGGTGCGGCGGGCACGGACGTCCCGGTTGAGGGCACATCCGGGAGCACAGCGGTCGGAGCTTCGGTCCGGGTCGGGGCAGAGGAACTAGGCAGGGCCGGGGGTAGCGGAGCCGGCGCCGGCGGGGTGTGTAAAGGGGGGGCGCACAGTAGGAGCTCACCAACGGGTGGTAGGGCCGGAAGGGGGTGTGTTGTAGGGGGCGACGGGTCCTGCAGGGGCGCGGCGCGGGAAGGGACGTCTGTGGTGGAGGATCCAGCGGGTGCCAGATCCCGGAGGGAAACCGTATCTTGCCTGCCGTCGGAGTACTCCACGTAGGCATAACTGGGGTTGGCGTGGAGCTGTCGGACCTTTTCAACTAGGGGGTCCGTTTTATGGCTCCTCGCGTGCCTCCGGAGAAGAACAGGTCCCGGAGCCGTCAGCCAAGGTGGAAGCGAGACCCCGGAGGTAGACTTCCTGGGGAAGAGAAACAATCGGTCATGAGGGGTCTCATTTGTGGCCGTGCAGAGGAGTGACCTAATGGAGTGTAGGGCATCGGGTAGGACCTCCTGCCAGCGGGTGGTTGGGAGATTTCTCGACCGCAGGGCCAGAAGGACAGCCTTCCACACGGTCACGTTCTCCCTCTCCACCTGCCCGTTTCCCCGTGGGTTATAGCTGGTCGTTCTGCTCGAGGCGATGCCTTTGCTGAGCAGATACTGACGCAGTTCATCGATCATGAACGATGTACCCCGGTCGCTGTGGATATAAGCAGGGAAACCGAACAGGGTGAAGATGCTGTGCAGTGCCTTAATCACCGTGGCTGAGGTCATGTCGGTGCAAGGAATGGCGAATGGGAAGCGGGAGAACTCATCGATGACAGTGAGGAAATAGGCATAACGGTTGGTGGACGGGAGGGGCCCCTTGAAGTCCATGCTCAGTCGCTCAAAGGGGCCCGAGGCCTTCACGAGCCGAACCTTGTCTGGCCGATAGAAGTACGGTTTGCTCTCCGCACAGACCTGGCAGGCCCTGACCATGGCCTTGACCTCCTTGGTTGAGTAAGGTAGGTTGCGGGACTTGATGAAATGGACGAGCCGGGTAACCCCCGGGTGGCAGAGGTCATTGTGGATGGCTTGCAGGCGGTCCTCCTGCGCGTTGGCGCATGTGCCGCGGGACAGGGCATCTGGGGGCTCGTTGAGCTCCCCTGGACGATACTTGATATCGTACGAGTAGGTGGAGAGTTCGATCCTCCACCTCAAAATTTTATCGTTTTTTATTTTGCCCCGTTGCGTGTTATCGAACATATAGGCGACTGACCGTTGGTCGGTGACGAGGGTAAATCTCCTACCGGCGAGGTAGTGTCTCCAGCACCGCACAGCCTCTACAATGGCTTGTGCCTCCTTTTCGACTGCAGAGTGTCGAACCTCGGAGGCGGTGAGGGTTCGGGAGAAGAACGCTATTGGTCTGCCTCCTTGATTGAGGGTAGCAGCCAGGGCGATGTCTGATGCATCGCTCTCTAACTGGAAAGGGATGGTTTCGTCCACCGCGTGCATGGCGGCCTTGATGACGTCGGCCTTGATGCGGTTGAAGGCCAATTGAGCCTCAGCCGAGAGGGGAAAAGTGGTGGTCTTTAGGAGTGGGCGGGCTTTGTCCGCATACTTGGGGACCCACTGGGCGTAATAGGAGAAAAGCCCCAAGCACCGTTTGAGGGCCTTGAGGCTGCGGGGGAGAGGAGTTCCTTAAGGGGGCGCATGCGGTCGGGGTCGGGACCTAGGACCCCGTCTTCCACGGCACAGCCAAGGATGGCCAGCCGGGTGGTGTGGAAAACGCATTTGCCCTCGTTATAGGTCAGGTTAAGGGCTCGGGCGGTCTGGAGGAACTTTTTGAGGTTAGCGTCATGGTCCGGCTGATCATGGCCGCAGATGGTGACATTGTCCAAGTACGGGTATGTAGCCCGCAAACCGTACTGGTCCACCATTTGGTCCATCGCCCTTTGAAAGACGGAGACCCCATTTGTGACACCAAAGGGGACCCTGAGGAAGTGGAAGAGCCGGCCGGCTGCTTCGAAGGCAGTATAGGGGCGGTCTTTTGGTCGGATGGGGAGCTGGTGGTAGGCAGATTTGAGGTCGACCGTGGAAAAGACTCGGTATTGGGCGATCCGATTTACCATTTCCGCGATGCGAGGAAGGGTTAGGGTTAGGTCAAGCTGCGTGAATCGGTTTATGGTCTGGCTATAATCCACGACCATCCGTTTCTTCTCCCCGGACCGGACTACCACCACTTGCGCTCTCCAAGGGCTGTTGCTAGCCTCGATTACCCCCTCTCCCAGTAAACGCTGGACCTCTGACTTGATAAAAGCCATATCTTGGGCACTGTAGCGCCGGCTCCTGGTGGCGACGGGCTTACAGTCGGGAGTGAGGTTAGCGAATAGCGAGGGGGGTGCGGCTTTCAGTGTCGCAAGGCAGCACACCGTGAGGGGGGATAAGGGTCCGCCGAACTTCAGTGTCAGGCTTCGGTGGCTGCACTGGAAATCCAGTCCGAGCAGCAGGGGGGCACAGAGGTGAGGGAGGATATAAAATTTGAAACGGGTGTATTCGGCACCCTGGATCGAGAGATCCGCAATACAGTACCCCGTGATTTGTACCGAGTGGGACCCAGATGCGAGGGCTATGGTTTGGGATGTGGGATGGGTGCGTAGGGAGCAGCGCCTTACCGTTTCAGGGTGAATAAAGTTCTCCGTGCTCCCGGAGTCGAAGAGGCATGCAGTGTCGTGCCCGTTGACCTGGACCTGCATCATGGAGTTCTGCAGGTGTTTTGGCCGAGTTTGATCGAGGGTGATCGCACCCAGTCGCGGGTAGTCGGAGTCGTAAAATGGCCGCTGCCGTTGGTCGCACGTGTCGGGTTGAGAAGATGGCCGCCGACCAGATGGCCGCTCCCATGATTCGCACGAGGCTGATGACGCGTCAGAAGAGGACGTGTCGGGTCGGTGCGCAGCAGCATTGCGAGGCCTACGGGCCTGAGAGCCTGATTTTCGGGCCGGCTGTTCGTTGTTTTTCTGGCCCCTGGGTCTGGCCAGGCAGACCCTCGCAAAGTGCCCTTTCTTCCCGCAGTCGCTGCAGATTGCGGAGTGGGCTGGGCAGCGTGGGCGTGGGTGCTAGCCCTGCCCGCAGAAGTAGCAAGGTGTGCCCCCATGGTGAGCGGGTCGCCGCGTGGCGCAGGCCTGTAATACGGGCGAGTCTGAGGAAGTCCGGGGGGGGCTGGCAGAGTCCGCGGGGTACGTACCCAAGTTATGTCGGGCCACCTCCAGCGAGGAGGCGAGCGTTAGCGTCTCATGGAGGTCTTTTGCCCCGTTTTCGAGCAGTCGCTGCCGGATGTAGGTCGAGCGGATGCCGGACACGAAAGAATCTCTGATGTGCAGGTTCATATGGACTTCCCCTGTCACATCCCGATGGTCACAGTCCCTGGCCAGCGCGGTGAGTTTCTCAACAAACTCGTCGAGCGATTCCCCCGAGCGCTGCCGGCAGGTAGAGAGCAGATGCCGGGCGTGCACCTCATTGACGGGTTTGACAAACTGCTTGCGGAGCAACTCAATCGCCGCATCATAAGTCGTCGCCTTTTCGAGCGTGGCGGAGATTCTGTGACTCACCCGGGCGTGGAGTAGACGCAGCTTGCGTGGCCCCAGGATGGGAGTCTCTGCGGAGTCCAGGTAGGCCTTGAAACACCGCAGCCAGTGTTTAAAAATTTATTTTGCCTCCGGCATTCGTGCTTCCAGATTGAGCTTCTCTGGTTTTAGGCCTGCGTCCATCCTGAATCTAGTTTAGCCTAATAAATTGAGGTACCCTCAATAATGATGCTTAGAGATTAAACTGTAAAGAAGGCTTTATTAGGCTAATAACTGAGCTACAGATATGGACGAGAGCTGACTGCTACACAGACCATGAGGCAGGCCTTTATGTATGGCTCCCAGATGGGCGGAGCCAGAGGCTGAGTCCCCAGGGTTCCAAGCCTGGTCTTAAAGGGGACATCACCTTCCATGATGATAAGGCAGGAACCGTTCATCACACTCTTCAATGTGGATGCTAAGTTGCTGGCAAAAGTGCTGGCTAAGAGAATTGAGGACTGTGTCCCGGGGGTAACTCATGATGACCAGACGGGATTTGTAAAGGGCAGGCAACTAAACACCAATGTGCGGAGGCTCCTCAATGTGATTATGATGCCCTCGGTGGAGGGAGAAGCGGAGGTAGTGGCAGCTATGGACGCGGAGAAGGCCTTCGACCGGGTGGAGTGGGAGTATCTTTGGGAAGTGTTGCGGAGGTTTGGGTTCGGGGAGGGGTTCATCAGCTGGGTCAGGCTGCTATATAGAGCCCCGGTGGCGAGTGTGGCTACGAATCGGCGAAGGTCGGAGTACTTTCGGCTGTACCGAGGGACGAGGCAGGGGTGCCCCCTGTCCCCCTTGCTGTTTGCATTGGCAATTGAGCCTCTGGCCATGGCACTAAGGGAGTCCAGGAAATGGAGGGGACTGGTCCGGGGGGGAGAGGAAAATCGGGTGTCGCTGTATGCGGACGACCTGTTGCTGTATGTGGCAGATCCAGTGGAGGGGATGGCGGAGGTCATGCGGATCCTAAGGGAGTTTGGGGAGTTCTCGGGCTATAAACTCAATGTAGGGAAAAGTGAGCTCTTTGTGGTGCATCCAGGGGACCAGGGGAGGGGGATAGACGACCTGCCGTTGAAGAGGGCGGAAAGGAGCTTTCGGTACTTAGGGATCCAGGTGGCTGGGAGTTGGGGGGCCCTGCACAAGCTCAATTTGACGCGGTTGATGGAGCAGATGGAGGAGGATTTCAAAAGATGGGATGTGCTGCCACTCTCGCTAGTGGGCAGTGTACAGTCGGTTAAAATGGTGGTCCTCCCGAGGTTTCTCTTTGTGTTCCAGTGCCTTCCCATTATGATTACCAAGGCCTTTTTTAAACGGGAGCATCATGGGTTTTGTGAGGGCAAATAAGACCCCGAGGGTAAAGAGGGGGTTTCTGGAGCGTAGCAGGGACAGGGAGGGCTGGCGCTGCCGAATTTGTGCGGCTATTATTGGGTAGTCAATGTGGCGATGATTCGTAAGTGGGTCATAGAGGGAGAGGGGGCGGCGTGGAAGAGGTTGGAGATGGCGTCCTGCAAAGGAACGAGCCTGAGGGCGCTGGTGACGGCACCGCTGCCGCTCTCGCCGACAAGGTACACCACGAGTCCGGTGGTGGCGGCAACGTTGAAGATCTGGGGGCAATGGAGACGACACAGGGGCGAGGTGGGAGCCTCGGTTTGGTCCCCGATTCGAGAGCACCATCGGTTCGTCCCGGGAAGGATGGATGGGGGATTTCGGAGCTGGCATCGGGCAGGGATTAGAAGAATGGGGGACCTGTTTATAGATGGGATGTTTGCGAGCCTCGGGGCGCTGGAGGAGAAGTTTGGGTTACCCCTGGGAAATGCGTTCAGGTATATCAAGTAAGGGCGTTTGTGAGGCGGCAGGTGAGGGAATTCCCGTTGCTCCCGGCACAGGGGATTCAGGACAGGGTGATTTCGGGTGTATGGGTCGGAGAGGGCAAGGTTTTGGCGATATATCAGGAGATGAAAGAAGAGGAGGAGGCCTCGGTAGGAGGTAAAGGGCAAGTGGGAGGAGGAGCTTGGGGAGGAGATAGGTGAGGGTCTGTGGGCTGATGCCCTGAGTAGGGTTAATTCCTCTTCCTCTTGCGCCAGGCTCAGCCTAATACAGTTCAAAGTTACTCATAGAGCGCATATGACAGGGGCGAGGTTGAGTAGGTTCTTTGGGATGGAGGACAGGTGTGGGAGGTGCTTGGGAAGCCCGGCGAATCACATCCACATGTTCTGGTCGTGCCCGGCACTGGATGGGTTCTGGAGGGGTTTCGCAAGGACTATGTCCAAGGTGGTGAAAGTCCAGGTCAAGCCGAGCTGGGGGTTGGCATTATTTGGGGTAACAGGAGCAGGAGGCAAAAGAGGCCGGTATCCTGGCCTTTGCGTCCCTGGTAGCCCGGCGGAGGATCTTGCTATTATGGAAGGATGCGAAGCCCCCCAGTGTGGAAGCCTGGATAAATGATATGGCTGGGTTCATAAAGTTGGAGAGGATAAAGTTTGCCTTGAGAGGGTCTGCGCAGGGGTTCTCCAGGCGGTGGCAACCGTTCCTAGACTACTTCGCGGAGCGTTAGGACGAGGTCAGCAGCAGCAGCAACCCAAGGGTGGGGGGGGGGAGGGGGGTCTCTTTCGAGGGGGGTATTTGGGTGGGTGGGGGGGGGTGTTCCCCAAGGGTACCTTTGAATGTCATATGGGGGGGTTGCTATATACGGGGGAAATCCAATGTATACGTTTTGAATTATTTTCGATTGTTGTGTTTGTGTTCCTTTTTCTTTTTGTTATGGGGTGGGGGGGGGGGGGATTTGTTAAAATTTTGTTGGAAAATCTGAATAAACATATTTTTTTTAAAAAGAGAGAGAGTTGTCAAAAGGTTGGAGGGAGTTGACGAGTGCTTGAGGGGGAATTGGCGAGAGATTGAGTGGGAATTGGCACGAGGTTGAGGGGCATTGGCAATAAGTTGAGTGGCAATTGGCACGAGTTTGAGAGGGAATTGGCGAGAGGTTGAGAGGGAATTGGCGAGAGGTTGAGAGGGAATTGGCGAAAGGTTGAGAGGGAATTGGCGAGAGGTTGAGAGGGAATTGGCGAGATACTCAGATAGGGTTGGCAAGATGTTGGATGGAATTGGCGAATTCTTGAGCGGGAATTGGTAAGAGGTTGAGGTAATTGGAGAGAGCTTGAGGGAATTGCCGAGAGGTTGAGTGGGAATTGGCAAGAAGTTGAGAGGCAATTGGCACGAATTTGAGAGGGAAGTGACGGGAGGTTGATTGAGAATTGAGAAGAGGCTATGACGGAAATGGCAGCAGGTTTGGGTGGGATTTGGCGAGAGCTTGAGAAGGAATTGGAGAGAAATTCAGAGGCAATTGGCGAGAGGTGAAAAGGAATTAGCAAGAGGTTGAGAGGGGACTTGTGGGTAATTGAGAGAGGATTAGCGAAAGGTTTGTGGGAAAAAGTAAG
Source organism: Scyliorhinus torazame (assembly GCF_047496885.1). Classification (NCBI taxonomy): domain Eukaryota; kingdom Metazoa; phylum Chordata; class Chondrichthyes; order Carcharhiniformes; family Scyliorhinidae; genus Scyliorhinus; species Scyliorhinus torazame. The sequence goes on from NC_092722.1 coordinate 83,698,894, forward strand.
ACGTTGAGAGGGAAATAGCGAGAGAGAATTGGCGAGAAGTTGAGAGGGATTTGGCGAGAGGTTGAGAGGGATTTGGCGAGAGGTTATGAGGGAATTGGCGAGAGGTTGAAAGGGAATTGGTGAGAGGTTGAGAGTGTATGGGCGAGCGGTTGAGAGGAATTGGCGAGAGGTTGAGAGGGTATTGGTGAGCGGTTGAGACGTATTGGCGAGAGATTGAGCGGGTACTGGCGAGAGGTTGAGTGGGTATTGAGAGTTTGAGAGGGAATTGGCGAGAAATTGAGAGAGAATTGGCGAGAGGTTGAGAGAGAATTGGCGAGAGGGAATTGGCAAGAGGTTGAAGAAATTGGCGACAGCTTGAGAGGTGATTGGCGACGGGATGAGAGGGAATTGGCGAGAGGTTGAGAGGGAATTGGCGAGAGGGAATTGGCAAGAGGTTCAGAGGGAATTTGCAAGGAGTTGAGCTGGGGTTGGCGCAAAATTGAGAGGAATTTGGCTGGACATTGAGAGGGAATTGGCGAGCGGTTGAGAGGGAATTGGCGAACGGTTGAGAGAGAATTGACGGTACATTGAAAGGGGATTGTTGGGATATTGAGAGAGAATTAGCTAGAAGTTAGTGGGAAATAGCAAGACGTTGAGAGAGAATTGGCGAGATGGAATTGGTGAGATGATGAGAGGTACTTGGCGATAAATTGAGAGAATTGTCGAGATGGAATTGGCATGAGGTTCAGAGAAATTCGCGAGACGTTGAGATGGGATTAGTGAGACATTTAGAGTAATTTGGTGAGAAATTTGATAGGGAATTGGTGAGGAGTTGAGAGGGAATTGGCAAGAGGTTGAGAGAGAATTGGCGAGAGGTTGAGAGGCAATTGACGAGAGGTTGAGAAGGAATTGGTGAGAGGTTGAGAGGGAAGTGGCGAGAGGTTGAGAGGGAAGTGGCGAGAGGTAGAGAGGGAAGTAGTGAGAGGTTGAGAGGGAACTGGCGTGCGGTTGAGAGGGAAGTGGCGAGTGATAAAGAGAGGGAATTGGCGAGAGGTTGAGAGGGAATTGGCGACAGGTTGAGAGAGAATTGGGGAGATGTCATGGGGAATTAGTGATAAATTGAGGGAGAATTGGCAAGATGTTGGAGGGAGTTAGCGAGAGATTGAGTGGGAATTAACTAGAGGTTATGAGGGAAATGACAGGAGGTTTTATGAGGGATTTGAAATGAAATGAAAATGAAAATCGCAAGTAGGCTTCCAATGAAGTTACTGTGAAAAGCCCCTAATCGCCACATTCCGGCGCCTGTTCAGGGATGCTGGTACGGGAATTGAACCGTGCTGCTGGCCTGCCTTGGTCTGCATTCAAAGCCAGGTATTTAGCCCTGTGCTAAACCAGCCCATTTGGCGAGAGGTTGAGAGGGAATTGGTGAAATGCTGAGAGAGAGTTGTCAAGAGATTTTGAGAGAGAATTGGCGAGAGGTTGAGAAAGAATTGGCAAAAGGTTGAGAGGGAATTGGCGAGAGGTTGAGAGGGAATTGGCGAGAGGTTGAGAGGGAATTGGCGAGATACTCAGATAGGGTTGGCAAGATGTTGGATGGAGTTGGCGAGTGCTTGAGCGGGAATTGGTGAGAGGTTGAGGTAATTGGAGAGAGCTTGAAAGGGAATTGGCGAGAGGTTGAGTGGGAATTGACTAGAGGTTATGAGGGAAATGACAGGAGGTTTTATGAGGGATTTGGCGAAAGTTTGAGAGGGATTTGGCGAGAAGTTGAGAGGGATTTGGCGAGAGGTTGAGAGGGAATTGACTAGAGGTTATGAGGGAAATGACAGGAGGTTTTATGAGGGATTTGGCGAAAGTTTGAGAGGGAATTCGCGAGAGGTTGAAAGGGAATTGGTGAGAGGTTGAGAGGGAATTGGCGAGAGGTTGAAAGGTAATTGGCGAGAGGTTGAAAGGGAATTGGCGAGAGGGAATTGGCAAGAGGTTGAAGAAATTGGCGACAGCTTGAGAGGTGATTGGCGACGGGATGAGAGGGAATTGGCGAGAGGTTGAGAGGGAATTGGCGAGAGGGAATTGGCAAGAGGTTCAGAGGGAATTTGCAAGGAGTTGAGCTGGGGTTGGCGCAAAATTGAGAGGAATTTGGCTGGACATTGAGAGGGAATTGGCGAGCGGTTGAGAGGGAATTGGCGAACGGTTGAGAGAGAATTGACTGTACATTGAAAGGGGATTGTTGGGATATTGAGAGAGAATTAGCTAGAAGTTAGTGGGAAATAGCAAGACGTTGAGAGAGAATTGGCGAGATGGAATTGGTGAGATGATGAGAGGTACTTGGCGATAAATTGAGAGAATTGTCGAGATGGAATTGGCATGAGGTTCAGAGAAATTCGCGAGACGTTGAGATGGGATTAGTGAGACATTTAGAGTAATTTGGTGAGAAATTTGATAGGGAATTGGTGAGGAGTTGAGAGGGAATTGGCAAGAGGTTGAGAGAGAATTGGCGAGAGGTTGAGAGGCAATTGACGAGAGGTTGAGAAGGAATTGGTGAGAGGTTGAGAGGGAAGTGGCGAGAGGTTGAGAGGGAAGTGGCGAGAGGTAGAGAGGGAAGTAGCGAGAGGTTGAGAGGGAACTGGCGTGCGGTTGAGAGGGAAGTGGCGAGTGATAAAGAGAGGGAATTGGCGAGAGGTTGAGAGGGAATTGGCGACAGGTTGAGAGAGAATTGGGGAGATGTCATGGGGAATTAGTGATAAATTGAGGGAGAATTGGCAAGATGTTGGAGGGAGTTAGCGAGAGATTGAGTGGGAATTAACTAGAGGTTATGAGGGAAATGACAGGAGGTTTTATGAGGGATTTGAAATGAAATGAAAATGAAAATCGCAAGTAGGCTTCCAATGAAGTTACTGTGAAAAGCCCCTAATCGCCACATTCCGGCGCCTGTTCAGGGATGCTGGTACGGGAATTGAACCGTGCTGCTGGCCTGCCTTGGTCTGCATTCAAAGCCAGGTATTTAGCCCTGTGCTAAACCAGCCCATTTGGCGAGAGGTTGAGAGGGAATTGGTGAAATGCTGAGAGAGAGTTGTCAAGAGATTTTGAGAGAGAATTGGCGAGAGGTTGAGAAAGAATTGGCAAAAGGTTGAGAGGGAATTGGCGAGAGGTTGAGAGGGAATTGGCGAGAGGTTGAGAGGGAATTGGCGAGATACTCAGATAGGGTTGGCAAGATGTTGGATGGAGTTGGCGAGTGCTTGAGCGGGAATTGGTGAGAGGTTGAGGTAATTGGAGAGAGCTTGAAAGGGAATTGGCGAGAGGTTGAGTGGGAATTGACTAGAGGTTATGAGGGAAATGACAGGAGGTTTTATGAGGGATTTGGCGAAAGTTTGAGAGGGATTTGGCGAGAAGTTGAGAGGGATTTGGCGAGAGGTTGAGAGGGAATTGACTAGAGGTTATGAGGGAAATGACAGGAGGTTTTATGAGGGATTTGGCGAAAGTTTGAGAGGGAATTCGCGAGAGGTTGAAAGGGAATTGGTGAGAGGTTGAGAGGGAATTGGCGAGAGGTTGAAAGGTAATTGGCGAGAGGTTGAAAGGGAATTGGCATGAGTTTGGGAGGGAATTGGTGAGATTGTGAGAGGGAATTTGAGAGATGTTGAGAGGGAATTGGCGAGATGTTGAGAGGGAATTGGCAAGAGGTTGAAATGGGACTTGTGGGTAATTGAGAGAGGATTAGCGAGAGGTTTGTGGGAAATAGCAAGACATTGAGAGGGAATTAGTGAGAGGGAATTGGCGAGAAGTTGAGAGGGAATTGGCGAGAGGTTGACAGGGAATTGGCGAGAGGTTGACAGGGAGTTGGCAAGAGTTTGAGGTGGAATTGGCGAGATGTTGAGAGGGAATTGGCGAGAGGTTGAGAGGAAATTCGTGAGAGGTTGAGAGGAAATTGGCGAAAAATTGAGGGGGAATTGGCAAGACATTGAGAGGGAATTGGCAAGTCGTTGGAGGGAGTTGGTGAGAGGATGGAGAGATTTGGCGATAGGTTGAATGGGAATTGACTAGAGGTTTTGAGGGAAATGACAGGCGGTTTTTGACAGGAGGAATTTGGCGAGAGGTTGAGAGGGAATTGTCAAGCGGTTGAGAGGGAATTGTCAAAACGCTGAGAGGCAATAGGCGAGAGGTTGAGGTGGAATTCGCGAGAGGTTGAAAGGGAATTGGTGGGATGTTGAAGTGGAATTGGCGAGAGGTTGAGAGGGAATTGGCGAGAGGTTGAGAGGGATTTGGCGAGAGGTTGAGAGTGAATTGGCGAGAGGTTGAGAGTGAATTGGCGAGAGGTTGAGAGGGAATTGGCGAGAAGTTGAGATCGAATTGGCGAGATGTTGAGAGGGAATTGGCGAGAAGTTGAGAGGGAATTGGTGAGAGGTTGAGAGGCAATTGGCGCGATGTTGAGAGGGAATTGGCGAGAGATTGAGAGGGAATTGGCGAAAGGTTGAGAGTGAATTGGCGAGAGGTTGAGAGTGAATTGGCGAGAGGTTGAGAGAGAATTGGCGAGAGGTTGGGATGAAATTGGCAAGAGTTTGAGAAGGAATTGGCGCAATGTTGAGAGGGAATTGGCGATGTTGAGCGTGAATTTGTGAGAAGTTGAGAGGGAATTGGTGAGATGTTGAGAGGGAATTGGCGAGATGTTGAGAGGGAAATGGCGAAAGGTTGAGATGAAATTGGCGAGAGAATTGGTGCGATGGTGAGAGGGTATTGGCGAGATGTTGATGGAGACTTGTGGGTAATTGAGAGAGGATTAGCGAGAGGTTTGTGGGAAATAGCAAGACGTTGAGGTAATTAGCGAGGGATTTGGCGAGAGCTTGAGAGGCAATTGGCGAGATGTTGAGAGGGAATTGGCGAGATGCTGAGAGGGAATTGGCGAGAAGTTGAGAGGGAATTGGCGAGAGGTTGAGAGGGAGTTGGTGAGCGGTTGAAGTGGAATTGGCGAGATGTTGAGAGGGAATTGGTGAGAGGGTGAAGTTGAATTGGCGAGAAGTTGAGAGTTAATTGGCGAGAGGTTGGAGGGAGTTGGTGAGAGGATGGATGGAATTGGCAATAGGGTCAATGGGAATTGACTAGAGGCAATGCGGAAAATGACAGGTGGCTTTATGAGGGATTTGGCGAGGTGTTGAGATGGAATTGGCGAGATGCTGAGAGTGAATTGGCGAGAGGTTGAGAGAGAATTGGCGAGATGTTGAGAGGGAATTGGCGAGGTATTGAGAGGAAATTGGTGAGATGTTGAGAGGGAATTGGCGCGAGGTTGAGAGGGAATTTGCGAGATGTTGAGAGGGAATTGACGCGAGGTTGAGAGGGAATTGGTGAGAAGTTGAGAGGGAATTGGCGCGAGGTTGGGAGGGAATTGGCGTGAGGTTTAGAGTGAATTGGTGAGAGGTTGAGAGTGAATTGGTGAGAGGTTGAGAGGGAATTGGCGCGATGTTGAGAAGAAATTGGCGAGAGATTGGGAGGGAATTGGCGAGAGGTTTAGAGTGAATTGGTGAGAGGTTGAGAGTGAATTGGCGAGAGGTTGAGAAGGAATTGGCGAGATTGGGCTGAAATAGGTAAGAGTTTGAGGCGGAATTGGCGAGATGTTGAGAGGGAATTGGCGAGATGTTGAGAGGGAGTTCGCGAGAGGTTGAGCGAGAATTGACGAGAGGTTGAGAGGAAATTCGCGAGAGGTTGAGAGGAAATTGGCGATAAATTGAGGGGGAATTGGCCAGACATTGAGAGGGAATTGGCAAGACGTTGGAGGGAGTTGGTGAGAGGATGGGGAGATTTGGCGATAGGTTGAATGGGAATTGACTAGAGGTTATGAGGGAAATGACAGGCGGTTTTTGACAGGAGGAATTTGGCGAGAGGTTAAGAGAGAATTGTCAAAATGCTGAGAGGCAATTGGCGAGAGGTTGAGGTGGAATTCGCGAGAGGTTGAAAGGGAATTGGTGAGAAGTTGAAGTGGAATTGGCGAGAGGTTGAGAGGGGATTGGCGAGAGGTTGAGAGGGAATTGGCGAGAGGTTGAGAGTGAATTGGCGAGAGGTTGAGAGTGAATTGGCGAGAAGTTAAGAGGGAATTGGCGAGAGGTTGAGAGTGGATTGGCGATAGGTTGAGAGGGAATTGGCGCGAGGTTCAGAGGGAATTGGCGAGAAGTCGAGAAGGAATTGGCTAGTGGTTGGGATAAAATTGGCAAGAGTTCGAGAGGGAATTGGCACAATGTTGAGAGGGAATTGGCACGATGTTGAGAGGGAATTGGCGAGAAGTTGAGAGGGAATTGGTGAGAGGTTGAGAGGGAATTGGCGCGATGTTGAGAGGGAATTGGGGAGAGATTGAGAGGGAATTGGCGAGAGGTTGAGAGTCAATTGGCGAGAGGTTGAGAGTGAATTGGCGAGAGGTTGAGAGAGAATTGGCAAGAGGTTGGGATGAAATTGGCAAGAGCTTGAGAGGGAATTGGCGCGATGTTGAGAGGGAATTGGCGCGTTGTTGAGAGGGAATTGGCGAGAAGTTGAGAGGGAATTGGCGAAAGCTTGAGATGAAATTGGTGAGAGAATTGGTGCGATGTTGAGAGGGTATTGGCGCGAGGTTGATGGAGACTTGTGGGTAATTGAGAGTGGATTAGCGAGAGGATTATGGGAAATAGCAAGACGTTGAGAGGTAATTAGCGAGAAGGATTTGGCGAGAGGTTGAGAGGCAATTGGCGAGATGTTGAGAGGGAATTGGTGAGATACTGGAGAGGGAATTGGCGAGAAATTGAGAGGGAATTGGTGAGATGTCGGGGTGAAATAGACAAGAGTTTGAGGCGGAATAGGCTAGATGTTGATGGGATTTGGCGAGAGGTTGAGTGGGAATTGGCGAGTGATTGAGCGTGAATTGGCGAGAAGTTGAGAGAGGACTTGAAATGAAATGAAATGAAATGAAATGAAAATTGCTTATTGTCACAAGGAGGCTTCAATGAAGTTACTGTGAAAAGCCCCTAGTCGCCACATTCCGGCGCCTGTTCGGGAGGCTGTTACGGGAAGTGAACCGTGCTGCTGGCCTGCGTTGGTCTGCATTCAAAGCCAGCGATTTAGCCCTGTGCTAAACAGCCCCTAACAGACTTGTCGGTTATTGAGAGAGGGTTAACGAGAGTTTTGTGGTAAATAGCAAGACGTTGAGAGGGAAGTAGCGAGAGGGAATTGGTGAGAGGTTGAGTGGGAATTGGCGAGTTATTGAGAGGAAATTGGTGAGATGTTGGGGTGAAATAGACAAGAGTTTGAGGCAGAACCGGCTAGATGTTGAGAGGGAATTGGTGAGATGTTGAGAAGGAATTGGCGAGAGGTTGAGTGGGAGTTGGCGAGATGTTGAGAGGAAATTGGTGAGATGTTGGGGTGAAATAGATAAGAGTTTGAGGCGGAATAGGCTAGATGTTGAGAGGGAATTGGCGAGAGGTTGAGAGGGAATTGGCGAGATGTTGAGAGGGAATTGGCGAGATATTGAGAGGAAATTGGTGAGATGTTGGGGTGAAATAGACAAGAGTTTGAGGCGAAACAGGCTAAATGTTGAGAGGGAATTGGTGAGATGTTGAGAGGGAATTGGCAAGAGGTTGAGAGGAAATTAGCGAGAGGTTGAGAGGGAATTGGCGAGAGGTTGAGAGGGAATTGGCGAGAGGTTGAGAGGAAATTGGCGAGAGGTAGAGAGGGAGTTGGTGAGATGTTGAGAGGAAATTGGTGAGATGTGGTGAAATAGATATGAGTTTGAGGTGGAATAGGCTAGATGTTGAGAGGGAATTGGCGAGAGGTTGAGAGGGAATTGGCGAGAGGTAGAGAGTGAATTGGCGAGAGGTTGAGAGTGAATTGGCGAGAGGTTTAGAGGGAATTGGCGCGATGTTAAGAGGGAATTGGCGAGATGTTGAGAAGGATTTGATGAGAGGGTGAGAGGGAATTGGCGCGATGTTGAGAGGGAATTGGCAAGAGATTGAGAGGGAATTGGCGAGAGGTTGAGAGGGAATTGGCGAGAGGTTGAGAGGAAATTGGCGAGAGGTTGAGATGGAGTTGGCGAGATGTTGAGAGGAAATTGGTGAGATGTCGGGGTGAAATAGACAAGAGTTTGAGGCGGAATAGGCTGGATGTTGATGGGATGTGGTGAGAGGTTGAGTGGGAATTGGCCAGTGATTGAGAGGGAATTGGCGAGAAGTTGAGAGGGGACTTGAAATGAAATGAAATGAAAATGAAATGAAATGAAAATTGCTTATTGTCAAAAGTAGGCTTCAATGAAGTTACTGTGAAAAGCCCCTAGTCGCCACATTCCGGAGCCTGTTCGGGAGGCTGTTACGGGAATTGAACCGTGCTGCTGGCCTGCGTTGGTCTGCATTCCAAGCCAGCGATTTAGCCCTTTGCTAAACAGCCCCTAACTGACTTCTGGGTAATTGAGAGAGGGTTAACGAGAGGTTTGTGGTAAATAGCAAGACGTTGAGAGGCAAGTAGCGAGAGGGAATTGGTGAGATGTTGGGGTGAAATAGACAAGAGTTTGAGGCAGCACAGGCTAGATGTTGAGAGGGAATTGGTAAGATGTTGAGAAGGAATTGGCGAGAGGTTGAGTGGGAATTGGGGAGAGGTTGAGAGGGAATTGGTGAGAGGTTGAGAGGAAATTGGCGAGAGGTTGAGAGGGAGTTGGCGAGATGTTGAGAGGAAATTGGTGAAATGTTGGGGTGAAATAGACAAGAGTTTTTGGCAGAACAGGCTAGATGTTGAGAGGGAATTGGTGAGATGTTGAGAAGGAATTGGCGAGAGGTTGAGAGGGAATTGGCGAGTGATTGAGAGGGAATTGGTGAGAGGTAGAGAGTGAATTGCCGAGAGGTTGAGAGTGAATTGGCGAGAGGTTGAGAGGGAATTGGCGCGATGTTGAGATGGAATTGGCGAGAAGTTGAGAGGGATTTGGTGAGAGGTTGAGAGGGAATTGGCGCGATGTTGAGAGGGAATTGGGAAGAGATTGAGAGTGAATTGCCGAGAGGTTGAGAGTGAATTGGCGAGAGGTGGAGAGGGAAGTGGCGCGATGTTGAGATGGAATTGGCGACAAGTTGAGAGGGATTTGGTGAGAGGTTGAGAGGGAATTGGAGCGATGTTGAGAGGGAATTGGGAAGAGATTGAGAGGGAATTGGCGAGAGGTTGAGAGTGAATTGGCGAGAGATTGAGAGTGAATTGGCAAGAGGTTGAGTGGGAATTGGCGAGAGGTTGGGATGAAAGATTGGGAGAGAATTGTTGCGATGTTGAGAGGGAATTGGCGAGAGGTTGATGGAGACTTGTGGGTCATTGAGAGAGGATTAGCGAGAGGTTTGTGGGAAATATCAAGACATTGAGAGATAATTAGCGAGAGGGATTTGGCGAGAGGTTGAGAGGCAATTGGCGAGATGTTGAGAGGGAATTGGCGAGATGCTGAGAGCAAATTGGCGAGTGGTAGGGAAGAAATTGGCAAGAGATTGGGAGATAATTGTTGCGATGTTGAGAGGGAATTGGCGAGAGGCTGATGGAGACTTGTGGGTAACTGAGAGAGGATTAGAGAGAGGTTTGTGGGAAATATCATGACGTTGAGAGGTAATTAGCGAGAGGGATTTGGCGAGAGGTTGAGAGGGAATTGTCAAGCGGTTGAGAGGGAATTGTCAAAACGCTGAGAGGCAATAGGCGAGAGGTTGAGGTGGAATTCGCGAGAGGTTGAAAGGGAATTGGTGGGATGTTGAAGTGGAATTGGCGAGAGGTTGAGAGGGAATTGGCGAGAGGTTGAGAGGGATTTGGCGAGAGGTTGAGAGTGAATTGGCGAGAGGTTGAGAGTGAATTGGCGAGAGGTTGAGAGGGAATTGGCGAGAAGTTGAGATCGAATTGGCGAGATGTTGAGAGGGAATTGGCGAGAAGTTGAGAGGGAATTGGTGAGAGGTTGAGAGGCAATTGGCGCGATGTTGAGAGGGAATTGGCGAGAGATTGAGAGGGAATTGGCGAAAGGTTGAGAGTGAATTGGCGAGAGGTTGAGAGTGAATTGGCGAGAGGTTGAGAGAGAATTGGCGAGAGGTTGGGATGAAATTGGCAAGAGTTTGAGAAGGAATTGGCGCAATGTTGAGAGGGAATTGGCGATGTTGAGCGTGAATTTGTGAGAAGTTGAGAGGGAATTGGTGAGATGTTGAGAGGGAATTGGCGAGATGTTGAGAGGGAAATGGCGAAAGGTTGAGATGAAATTGGCGAGAGAATTGGTGCGATGGTGAGAGGGTATTGGCGAGATGTTGATGGAGACTTGTGGGTAATTGAGAGAGGATTAGCGAGAGGTTTGTGGGAAATAGCAAGACGTTGAGGTAATTAGCGAGGGATTTGGCGAGAGCTTGAGAGGCAATTGGCGAGATGTTGAGAGGGAATTGGCGAGATGCTGAGAGGGAATTGGCGAGAAGTTGAGAGGGAATTGGCGAGAGGTTGAGAGGGAGTTGGTGAGCGGTTGAAGTGGAATTGGCGAGATGTTGAGAGGGAATTGGTGAGAGGGTGAAGTTGAATTGGCGAGAAGTTGAGAGTTAATTGGCGAGAGGTTGGAGGGAGTTGGTGAGAGGATGGATGGAATTGGCAATAGGGTCAATGGGAATTGACTAGAGGCAATGCGGAAAATGACAGGTGGCTTTATGAGGGATTTGGCGAGATGTTGAGATGGAATTGGCGAGATGCTGAGAGTGAATTGGCGAGAGGTTGAGAGAGAATTGGCGAGATGTTGAGAGGGAATTGGCGAGGTATTGAGAGGAAATTGGTGAGATGTTGAGAGGGAATTGGCGCGAGGTTGAGAGGGAATTTGCGAGAAGTTGAGAGGGAATTGACGCGAGGTTGAGAGGGAATTGGTGAGAAGTTGAGAGGGAATTGGCGCGAGGTTGGGAGGGAATTGGCGTGAGGTTTAGAGTGAATTGGTGAGAGGTTGAGAGTGAATTGGTGAGAGGTTGAGAGGGAATTGGCGCGATGTTGAGAAGAAATTGGCGAGAGATTGGGAGGGAATTGGCGAGAGGTTTAGAGTGAATTGGTGAGAGGTTGAGAGTGAATTGGCGAGAGGTTGAGAGGGAATTGGCGAGATTGGGCTGAAATAGGTAAGAGTTTGAGGCGGAATTGGCGAGATGTTGAGAGGGAATTGGCGAGATGTTGAGAGGGAGTTCGCGAGAGGTTGAGCGAGAATTGACGAGAGGTTGAGAGGAAATTCGCGAGAGGTTGAGAGGAAATTGGCGATAAATTGAGGGGGAATTGGCCAGACATTGAGAGGGAATTGGCAAGACGTTGGAGGGAGTTGGTGAGAGGATGGGGAGATTTGGCGATAGGTTGAATGGGAATTGACTAGAGGTTATGAGGGAAATGACAGGCGGTTTTTGACAGGAGGAATTTGGCGAGAGGTTAAGAGAGAATTGTCAAAATGCTGAGAGGCAATTGGCGAGAGGTTGAGGTGGAATTCGCGAGAGGTTGAAAGGGAATTGGTGAGAAGTTGAAGTGGAATTGGCGAGAGGTTGAGAGGGGATTGGCGAGAGGTTGAGAGGGAATTGGCGAGAGGTTGAGAGTGAATTGGCGAGAGGTTGAGAGTGAATTGGCGAGAAGTTAAGAGGGAATTGGCGAGAGGTTGAGAGTGGATTGGCGATAGGTTGAGAGGGAATTGGCGCGAGGTTCAGAGGGAATTGGCGAGAAGTCGAGAAGGAATTGGCTAGTGGTTGGGATAAAATTGGCAAGAGTTCGAGAGGGAATTGGCACAATGTTGAGAGGGAATTGGCGCGATGTTGAGAGGGAATTGGCGAGAAGTTGAGAGGGAATTGGTGAGAGGTTGAGAGGGAATTGGCGCGATGTTGAGAGGGAATTGGGGAGAGATTGAGAGGGAATTGGCGAGAGGTTGAGAGTCAATTGGCGAGAGGTTGAGAGTGAATTGGCGAGAGGTTGAGAGAGAATTGGCAAGAGGTTGGGATGAAATTGGCAAGAGCTTGAGAGGGAATTGGCGCGATGTTGAGAGGGAATTGGCGCGTTGTTGAGAGGGAATTGGCGAGAAGTTGAGAGGGAATTGGCGAAAGCTTGAGATGAAATTGGTGAGAGAATTGGTGCGATGTTGAGAGGGTATTGGCGCGAGGTTGATGGAGACTTGTGGGTAATTGAGAGTGGATTAGCGAGAGGATTATGGGAAATAGCAAGACGTTGAGAGGTAATTAGCGAGAAGGATTTGGCGAGAGGTTGAGAGGCAATTGGCGAGATGTTGAGAGGGAATTGGTGAGATACTGGAGAGGGAATTGGCGAGAAATTGAGAGGGAATTGGTGAGATGTCGGGGTGAAATAGACAAGAGTTTGAGGCGGAATAGGCTAGATGTTGATGGGATTTGGCGAGAGGTTGAGTGGGAATTGGCGAGTGATTGAGCGTGAATTGGCGAGAAGTTGAGAGAGGACTTGAAATGAAATGAAATGAAATGAAATGAAAATTGCTTATTGTCACAAGGAGGCTTCAATGAAGTTACTGTGAAAAGCCCCTAGTCGCCACATTCCGGCGCCTGTTCGGGAGGCTGTTACGGGAAGTGAACCGTGCTGCTGGCCTGCATTGGTCTGCATTCAAAGCCAGCGATTTAGCCCTGTGCTAAACAGCCCCTAACAGACTTGTCGGTTATTGAGAGAGGGTTAACGAGAGTTTTGTGGTAAATAGCAAGACGTTGAGAGGGAAGTAGCGAGAGGGAATTGGTGAGAGGTTGAGTGGGAATTGGCGAGTTATTGAGAGGAAATTGGTGAGATGTTGGGGTGAAATAGACAAGAGTTTGAGGCAGAACCGGCTAGATGTTGAGAGGGAATTGGTGAGATGTTGAGAAGGAATTGGCGAGAGGTTGAGTGGGAGTTGGCGAGATGTTGAGAGGAAATTGGTGAGATGTTGGGGTGAAATAGATAAGAGTTTGAGGCGGAATAGGCTAGATGTTGAGAGGGAATTGGCGAGAGGTTGAGAGGGAATTGGCGAGATGTTGAGAGGGAATTGGCGAGATATTGAGAGGAAATTGGTGAGATGTTGGGGTGAAATAGACAAGAGTTTGAGGCGAAACAGGCTAAATGTTGAGAGGGAATTGGTGAGATGTTGAGAGGGAATTGGCAAGAGGTTGAGAGGAAATTAGCGAGAGGTTGAGAGGGAATTGGCGAGAGGTTGAGAGGGAATTGGCGAGAGGTTGAGAGGAAATTGGCGAGAGGTAGAGAGGGAGTTGGTGAGATGTTGAGAGGAAATTGGTGAGATGTGGTGAAATAGATATGAGTTTGAGGTGGAATAGGCTAGATGTTGAGAGGGAATTGGCGAGAGGTTGAGAGGGAATTGGCGAGAGGTAGAGAGTGAATTGGCGAGAGGTTGAGAGTGAATTGGCGAGAGGTTTAGAGGGAATTGGCGCGATGTTAAGAGGGAATTGGCGAGATGTTGAGAAGGATTTGATGAGAGGGTGAGAGGGAATTGGCGCGATGTTGAGAGGGAATTGGCAAGAGATTGAGAGGGAATTGGCGAGAGGTTGAGAGGGAATTGGCGAGAGGTTGAGAGGAAATTGGCGAGAGGTTGAGATGGAGTTGGCGAGATGTTGAGAGGAAATTGGTGAGATGTCGGGGTGAAATAGACAAGAGTTTGAGGCGGAATAGGCTGGATGTTGATGGGATGTGGTGAGAGGTTGAGTGGGAATTGGCCAGTGATTGAGAGGGAATTGGCGAGAAGTTGAGAGGGGACTTGAAATGAAATGAAATGAAAATGAAATGAAATGAAAATTGCTTATTGTCAAAAGTAGGCTTCAATGAAGTTACTGTGAAAAGCCCCTAGTCGCCACATTCCGGAGCCTGTTCGGGAGGCTGTTACGGGAATTGAACCGTGCTGCTGGCCTGCGTTGGTCTGCATTCCAAGCCAGCGATTTAGCCCTTTGCTAAACAGCCCCTAACTGACTTCTGGGTAATTGAGAGAGGGTTAACGAGAGGTTTGTGGTAAATAGCAAGACGTTGAGAGGCAAGTAGCGAGAGGGAATTGGTGAGATGTTGGGGTGAAATAGACAAGAGTTTGAGGCAGCACAGGCTAGATGTTGAGAGGGAATTGGTAAGATGTTGAGAAGGAATTGGCGAGAGGTTGAGTGGGAATTGGGGAGAGGTTGAGAGGGAATTGGTGAGAGGTTGAGAGGAAATTGGCGAGAGGTTGAGAGGGAGTTGGCGAGATGTTGAGAGGAAATTGGTGAAATGTTGGGGTGAAATAGACAAGAGTTTTTGGCAGAACAGGCTAGATGTTGAGAGGGAATTGGTGAGATGTTGAGAAGGAATTGGCGAGAGGTTGAGAGGGAATTGGCGAGTGATTGAGAGGGAATTGGTGAGAGGTAGAGAGTGAATTGCCGAGAGGTTGAGAGTGAATTGGCGAGAAGTTGAGAGGGAATTGGCGCGATGTTGAGATGGAATTGGCGAGAAGTTGAGAGGGATTTGGTGAGAGGTTGAGAGGGAATTGGCGCGATGTTGAGAGGGAATTGGGAAGAGATTGAGAGTGAATTGCCGCGAGGTTGAGAGTGAATTGGCGAGAAGTTGAGAGAGGACTTGAAATGAAATGAAATGAAATGAAATGAAAATTGCTTATTGTCACAAGGAGGCTTCAATGAAGTTACTGTGAAAAGCCCCTAGTCGCCACATTCCGGCGCCTGTTCGGGAGGCTGTTACGGGAAGTGAACCGTGCTGCTGGCCTGCATTGGTCTGCATTCAAAGCCAGCGATTTAGCCCTGTGCTAAACAGCCCCTAACAGACTTGTCGGTTATTGAGAGAGGGTTAACGAGAGTTTTGTGGTAAATAGCAAGACGTTGAGAGGGAAGTAGCGAGAGGGAATTGGTGAGAGGTTGAGTGGGAATTGGCGAGTTATTGAGAGGAAATTGGTGAGATGTTGGGGTGAAATAGACAAGAGTTTGAGGCAGAACCGGCTAGATGTTGAGAGGGAATTGGTGAGATGTTGAGAAGGAATTGGCGAGAGGTTGAGTGGGAGTTGGCGAGATGTTGAGAGGAAATTGGTGAGATGTTGGGGTGAAATAGATAAGAGTTTGAGGCGGAATAGGCTAGATGTTGAGAGGGAATTGGCGAGAGGTTGAGAGGGAATTGGCGAGATGTTGAGAGGGAATTGGCGAGATATTGAGAGGAAATTGGTGAGATGTTGGGGTGAAATAGACAAGAGTTTGAGGCGAAACAGGCTAAATGTTGAGAGGGAATTGGTGAGATGTTGAGAGGGAATTGGCAAGAGGTTGAGAGGAAATTAGCGAGAGGTTGAGAGGGAATTGGCGAGAGGTTGAGAGGGAATTGGCGAGAGGTTGAGAGGAAATTGGCGAGAGGTAGAGAGGGAGTTGGTGAGATGTTGAGAGGAAATTGGTGAGATGTGGTGAAATAGATATGAGTTTGAGGTGGAATAGGCTAGATGTTGAGAGGGAATTGGCGAGAGGTTGAGAGGGAATTGGCGAGAGGTAGAGAGTGAATTGGCGAGAGGTTGAGAGTGAATTGGCGAGAGGTTTAGAGGGAATTGGCGCGATGTTAAGAGGGAATTGGCGAGATGTTGAGAAGGATTTGATGAGAGGGTGAGAGGGAATTGGCGCGATGTTGAGAGGGAATTGGCAAGAGATTGAGAGGGAATTGGCGAGAGGTTGAGAGGGAATTGGCGAGAGGTTGAGAGGAAATTGGCGAGAGGTTGAGATGGAGTTGGCGAGATGTTGAGAGGAAATTGGTGAGATGTCGGGGTGAAATAGACAAGAGTTTGAGGCGGAATAGGCTGGATGTTGATGGGATGTGGTGAGAGGTTGAGTGGGAATTGGCCAGTGATTGAGAGGGAATTGGCGAGAAGTTGAGAGGGGACTTGAAATGAAATGAAATGAAAATGAAATGAAATGAAAATTGCTTATTGTCAAAAGTAGGCTTCAATGAAGTTACTGTGAAAAGCCCCTAGTCGCCACATTCCGGAGCCTGTTCGGGAGGCTGTTACGGGAATTGAACCGTGCTGCTGGCCTGCGTTGGTCTGCATTCCAAGCCAGCGATTTAGCCCTTTGCTAAACAGCCCCTAACTGACTTCTGGGTAATTGAGAGAGGGTTAACGAGAGGTTTGTGGTAAATAGCAAGACGTTGAGAGGCAAGTAGCGAGAGGGAATTGGTGAGATGTTGGGGTGAAATAGACAAGAGTTTGAGGCAGCACAGGCTAGATGTTGAGAGGGAATTGGTAAGATGTTGAGAAGGAATTGGCGAGAGGTTGAGTGGGAATTGGGGAGAGGTTGAGAGGGAATTGGTGAGAGGTTGAGAGGAAATTGGCGAGAGGTTGAGAGGGAGTTGGCGAGATGTTGAGAGGAAATTGGTGAAATGTTGGGGTGAAATAGACAAGAGTTTTTGGCAGAACAGGCTAGATGTTGAGAGGGAATTGGTGAGATGTTGAGAAGGAATTGGCGAGAGGTTGAGAGGGAATTGGCGAGTGATTGAGAGGGAATTGGTGAGAGGTAGAGAGTGAATTGCCGAGAGGTTGAGAGTGAATTGGCGAGAAGTTGAGAGGGAATTGGCGCGATGTTGAGATGGAATTGGCGAGAAGTTGAGAGGGATTTGGTGAGAGGTTGAGAGGGAATTGGCGCGATGTTGAGAGGGAATTGGGAAGAGATTGAGAGTGAATTGCCGAGAGGTTGAGAGTGAATTGGCGAGAGGTGGAGAGGGAAGTGGCGCGATGTTGAGATGGAATTGGCGACAAGTTGAGAGGGATTTGGTGAGAGGTTGAGAGGGAATTGGAGCGATGTTGAGAGGGAATTGGGAAGAGATTGAGAGGGAATTGGCGAGAGGTTGAGAGTGAATTGGCGAGAGATTGAGAGTGAATTGGCAAGAGGTTGAGTGGGAATTGGCGAGAGGTTGGGATGAAAGATTGGGAGAGAATTGTTGCGATGTTGAGAGGGAATTGGCGAGAGGTTGATGGAGACTTGTGGGTCATTGAGAGAGGATTAGCGAGAGGTTTGTGGGAAATATCAAGACATTGAGAGATAATTAGCGAGAGGGATTTGGCGAGAGGTTGAGAGGCAATTGGCGAGATGTTGAGAGGGAATTGGCGAGATGCTGAGAGCAAATTGGCGAGTGGTAGGGAAGAAATTGGCAAGAGATTGGGAGATAATTGTTGCGATGTTGAGAGGGAATTGGCGAGAGGCTGATGGAGACTTGTGGGTAACTGAGAGAGGATTAGAGAGAGGTTTGTGGGAAATATCATGACGTTGAGAGGTAATTAGCGAGAGGGATTTGGCGAGAGGTTGAGAGGCAATTGGCGAGATGTTGAGAGGGAATTGGCGAGAGGTTGAATGGGAATTGGCGAGAGGTTGGGATGAAATTGGCAAAAGATTGGGAGAGAATTGTTGCGATGTTGAGAGGGAATTGGCGAGAGGTTGATGGAGACTTGTGGGTCATTGAGAGAGGAATAATGAGAGGTTTGTGGGAAATATCAAGACATTGAGAGGTAATTAGCGAGAGGGATTTGGCGAGAGGTTGAGAGGCAATTGGCGAGATGTTGAGAGGGAATTGGCGAGAAGTTGAGTGAGAATTGGCTAGAGGTTGGGATGAAATTGGCAAAAGATTGGGAGAGAATTGTTGCGATGTTGAGAGGGAATTGGCGAGACGTTGATGGAGATTTGTGGGTCATTGAGAGAGGATTAGCGAGAGGTTTGTGGGAAATATCAAGACATTGAGAGGTAATTAGCGAGAGGGATTTGGTGAGAGGTTGAGAGGCAATTGGCGGGATGTTGATAGGGAATTGGTGAGATGCTGAGAGGGATTTGGCGAGTGGTTGAGTTGGAATTGGCAAGATGTTGAGAGGAAATTGGTGAGATGTTGGGGTGAAATAGACAAGAGATTGAGGCGGAACAGGCTAGATGTTGAGAGGGAATTGGCGAGAGGTTGAGTGGGAATTGGCGAGAGGTTGGGATGAAATTGGCAAGAGTTTGAGCGGGAATTGGCGCGATGTTCAGAGGGAATTGGCACGATGTTGAGAAGGAATTGGCGAGAAGTTGAGAGGGAATTGGTGAGATGTTGAGAGGGAATTGGCGAGATGGTAAGAGGGAATTGGCAAAAGGTTGGGATGAAATTGGCAAGAGATTGGCAGAGAATTGTTGCGATGTTGAGAGGGAATTGGCGAGAGGTTGAGAGAGGATTGGCTGGATGTTGAGAGGGAATTGGCGAGATATTGAGAGGGAATTGGTGCGATGTTGAGAGGGAATTGGCGAGAATTGGAGAGGGAATTGGCGAGATGTTGAAAGGGAATTGGCAAAAGGTTGGGATGAGATTGGCAGAGAATTGTTGCGATGTTGAGAGGGAATTGGAGAGAGGTTGATGGAGACTTGTGGGTAATTAAGAGAGGCTTAGCGAGAGGTTTGTGGGAAATAGCAAGACATTGAGAGGTAATTAGCGAGAGGGATTTGGTGAGAGGTTGAGAGGCAATTGGCGAGATGTTGAGAGGGAATTGGCGAGATGCTGAGAGCAAATTGGCGAGCGGTTGAGAGAGGATTGGCTAGATGTTGAGAGGGAATTGGCAAGATATTGAGAGGGAATTGGCGCGATGTTGAGAGGGAATTGGCGAGATGTTGAGAGGGAATTGGCAAAAGGTTGGGATGAAATTGGCAAGAGATTGGGAGAGAATTGTTGCGATGTTGAGAGGGAATTGGCGAGAGGCTGATGGAGACTTGTGGGTAACTGAGAGAGGATTAGCGAGAGGTTTGTGGGAAATATCAAGACGTTGAGAGGTAATTAGCGAGAGGGATTTGGCGAGAGGTTGAGAGGCAACTGGCGCGATGTTGAGAGGGAATTGGGAAGAGATTGAGAGTGAATTGCCGAGAGGTTGAGAGTGAATTGGCGAGAGGTGGAGAGGGAAGTGGCGCGATGTTGAGATGGAATTGGCGACAAGTTGAGAGGGATTTGGTGAGAGGTTGAGAGGGAATTGGAGCGATGTTGAGAGGGAATTGGGAAGAGATTGAGAGGGAATTGGCGAGAGGTTGAGAGTCAATTGGCGAGAGGTTGAGAGTGAATTGGCGAGAGGTTGAGAGAGAATTGGCAAGAGGTTGGGATGAAATTGGCAAGAGCTTGAGAGGGAATTGGCGAGAGGTTGAGAGTGAATTGGCGAGAGATTGAGAGTGAATTGGCAAGAGGTTGAGAGAGAATTGGCGAGAGGTTGGGATGAAATTGGCAAGAGATTGGGAGAGAATTGTTGCGATGTTGAGAGGGAATTGGCGAGACGTTGATGGAGACTTGTGGGAAATTGAGAGAGGATTAGCGAGAGGTTTGTGGGAAATAGCAAGACGTTGAGAGGTAATTAGCGAGAGGGATTTGGCGAGAGGTTGAGAGGCAATTGGCGAGATGTTGAGAGGGAATTGGCGAGATGCTGAGAGCGAGTTGGCGAGAGGTTGAGAGAGGATTGGCTAGATGTTGAGAGGGAATTGGCGAGATATTGAGAGTAAATTGGTGAGATGTTGGGGTGAAATAGACAAGTGTTTGAGGCGGAACAGGCAAAATGTTGAGAGGGAATTGGTGAGATGTTGAGAGGGAATTGGGAAGACGTTCAGTGGGAATTGACGAGAGTTTGAGAGGGAATTGGTGAGAGGTTGAGAGGAAATTGG
Organism: Scyliorhinus torazame; assembly: GCF_047496885.1. NCBI lineage: Eukaryota > Metazoa > Chordata > Chondrichthyes > Carcharhiniformes > Scyliorhinidae > Scyliorhinus > Scyliorhinus torazame. The sequence goes on from NC_092722.1 coordinate 83,718,465, forward strand.
CGAGATGTTGAGAGGAAATTGGTGAGATGTCGGGGTGAAATAGACAAAGAGTTTGAGGCAGAATAGGCTAGATGTTATGAGGGATTTGGCGAGAGGTTGAGTGGGAATTGGCGAGATGTTGAGAGGAAATTGGTGAGATGTTGGGGTGAAATAGACAAGAGATTGAGGCGGAACAGGCTAGATGTTGAGAGGGAATTGGTGAGATGTTGAGAGGGAATTGGCGAGAGGTTGAGTGGGAATTGGCGAGAGGTTGGGATGAAATTGGCAAGAGATTGGGACAGAATTGTTGCGATGTTGAGAGGGAATTGGCGAGAGGTTGATGGAGACTTGTGGGTCATTGAGAGAGGATTAACGAGAGGTTTGTGGGAAATATCAAGACATTGAGAGGTAATTAGCGAGAGGGATTTGGCGAGAGGTTGAGAGGCAATTGGCGAGATGTTGAGAGGGAATTGGCGAGATGCTGAGAGCAAATTGGCGAGAGGTTGGGAAGAAATTGGCAAGAGATTGGGAGAGAATTGTTGCGATGTTGAGAGGGAATTGGCGAGAGGCTGATGGAGACTTGTGGGTAACTGAGAGAGGATTAGGGAGAGGTTTGTGGGAAATATCAAGACGTTGAGAGGTAATTAGCGAGAGGGATTTGGAGAGAGGTTGAGAGGCAATTGGCGAGATGCTGAGAGGGAATTGGCGAGAAGTTGAGAGGGAATTGGCGAGAGGTTGAGAGGGAGTTGGTGAGCGGTTGAAGTGGAATTGGCGAGATGTTGAGAGGGAATTGGTGAGAGGGTGAAGTTGAATTGGCGAGAAGTTGAGAGTTAATTGGCGAGAGGTTGGAGGGAGTTGGTGAGAGGATGGATGGAATTGGCAATAGGGTCAATGGGAATTGACTAGAGGCAATGCGGAAAATGACAGGTGGCTTTATGAGGGATTTGGCGAGATGTTGAGATGGAATTGGCGAGATGCTGAGAGTGAATTGGCGAGAGGTTGAGAGAGAATTGGCGAGATGTTGAGAGGGAATTGGCGAGGTATTGAGAGGAAATTGGTGAGATGTTGAGAGGGAATTGGCGCGAGGTTGAGAGGGAATTTGCGAGAAGTTGAGAGGGAATTGACGCGAGGTTGAGAGGGAATTGGTGAGAAGTTGAGAGGGAATTGGCGCGAGGTTGGGAGGGAATTGGCGTGAGGTTTAGAGTGAATTGGTGAGAGGTTGAGAGTGAATTGGTGAGAGGTTGAGAGGGAATTGGCGCGATGTTGAGAAGAAATTGGCGAGAGATTGGGAGGGAATTGGCGAGAGGTTTAGAGTGAATTGGTGAGAGGTTGAGAGTGAATTGGCGAGAGGTTGAGAGGGAATTGGCGAGATTGGGCTGAAATAGGTAAGAGTTTGAGGCGGAATTGGCGAGATGTTGAGAGGGAATTGGCGAGATGTTGAGAGGGAGTTCGCGAGAGGTTGAGCGAGAATTGACGAGAGGTTGAGAGGAAATTCGCGAGAGGTTGAGAGGAAATTGGCGATAAATTGAGGGGGAATTGGCCAGACATTGAGAGGGAATTGGCAAGACGTTGGAGGGAGTTGGTGAGAGGATGGGGAGATTTGGCGATAGGTTGAATGGGAATTGACTAGAGGTTATGAGGGAAATGACAGGCGGTTTTTGACAGGAGGAATTTGGCGAGAGGTTAAGAGAGAATTGTCAAAATGCTGAGAGGCAATTGGCGAGAGGTTGAGGTGGAATTCGCGAGAGGTTGAAAGGGAATTGGTGAGAAGTTGAAGTGGAATTGGCGAGAGGTTGAGAGGGGATTGGCGAGAGGTTGAGAGGGAATTGGCGAGAGGTTGAGAGTGAATTGGCGAGAGGTTGAGAGTGAATTGGCGAGAAGTTAAGAGGGAATTGGCGAGAGGTTGAGAGTGGATTGGCGATAGGTTGAGAGGGAATTGGCGCGAGGTTCAGAGGGAATTGGCGCGATGTTGAGAGGGAATTGGCGAGATGTTGAGAGGGAATTGGCAAAAGGTTGGGATGAAATTGGCAAGAGATTGGGAGAGAATTGTTGCGATGTTGAGAGGGAATTGGCGAGAGGCTGATGGAGACTTGTGGGTAACTGAGAGAGGATTAGCGAGAGGTTTGTGGGAAATATCAAGACGTTGAGAGGTAATTAGCGAGAGGGATTTGGCGAGAGGTTGAGAGGCAACTGGCGCGATGTTGAGAGGGAATTGGGAAGAGATTGAGAGTGAATTGCCGAGAGGTTGAGAGTGAATTGGCGAGAGGTGGAGAGGGAAGTGGCGCGATGTTGAGATGGAATTGGCGACAAGTTGAGAGGGATTTGGTGAGAGGTTGAGAGGGAATTGGAGCGATGTTGAGAGGGAATTGGGAAGAGATTGAGAGGGAATTGGCGAGAGGTTGAGAGTCAATTGGCGAGAGGTTGAGAGTGAATTGGCGAGAGGTTGAGAGAGAATTGGCAAGAGGTTGGGATGAAATTGGCAAGAGCTTGAGAGGGAATTGGCGAGAGGTTGAGAGTGAATTGGCGAGAGATTGAGAGTGAATTGGCAAGAGGTTGAGAGAGAATTGGCGAGAGGTTGGGATGAAATTGGCAAGAGATTGGGAGAGAATTGTTGCGATGTTGAGAGGGAATTGGCGAGACGTTGATGGAGACTTGTGGGAAATTGAGAGAGGATTAGCGAGAGGTTTGTGGGAAATAGCAAGACGTTGAGAGGTAATTAGCGAGAGGGATTTGGCGAGAGGTTGAGAGGCAATTGGCGAGATGTTGAGAGGGAATTGGCGAGATGCTGAGAGCGAGTTGGCGAGAGGTTGAGAGAGGATTGGCTAGATGTTGAGAGGGAATTGGCGAGATATTGAGAGTAAATTGGTGAGATGTTGGGGTGAAATAGACAAGTGTTTGAGGCGGAACAGGCAAAATGTTGAGAGGGAATTGGTGAGATGTTGAGAGGGAATTGGGAAGACGTTCAGTGGGAATTGACGAGAGTTTGAGAGGGAATTGGTGAGAGGTTGAGAGGAAATTGGCGAGATGTTGAGAGGAAATTGGTGAGATGTCGGGGTGAAATAGACAAAGAGTTTGAGGCAGAATAGGCTAGATGTTATGAGGGATTTGGCGAGAGGTTGAGTGGGAATTGGCGAGATGTTGAGAGGAAATTGGTGAGATGTTGGGGTGAAATAGACAAGAGATTGAGGCGGAACAGGCTAGATGTTGAGAGGGAATTGGTGAGATGTTGAGAGGGAATTGGCGAGAGGTTGAGTGGGAATTGGCGAGAGGTTGGGATGAAATTGGCAAGAGATTGGGACAGAATTGTTGCGATGTTGAGAGGGAATTGGCGAGAGGTTGATGGAGACTTGTGGGTCATTGAGAGAGGATTAACGAGAGGTTTGTGGGAAATATCAAGACATTGAGAGGTAATTAGCGAGAGGGATTTGGCGAGAGGTTGAGAGGCAATTGGCGAGATGTTGAGAGGGAATTGGCGAGATGCTGAGAGCAAATTGGCGAGAGGTTGGGAAGAAATTGGCAAGAGATTGGGAGAGAATTGTTGCGATGTTGAGAGGGAATTGGCGAGAGGCTGATGGAGACTTGTGGGTAACTGAGAGAGGATTAGGGAGAGGTTTGTGGGAAATATCAAGACGTTGAGAGGTAATTAGCGAGAGGGATTTGGAGAGAGGTTGAGAGGCAATTGGCGAGATGCTGAGAGGGAATTGGCGAGAAGTTGAGAGGGAATTGGCGAGAGGTTGAGAGGGAGTTGGTGAGCGGTTGAAGTGGAATTGGCGAGATGTTGAGAGGGAATTGGTGAGAGGGTGAAGTTGAATTGGCGAGAAGTTGAGAGTTAATTGGCGAGAGGTTGGAGGGAGTTGGTGAGAGGATGGATGGAATTGGCAATAGGGTCAATGGGAATTGACTAGAGGCAATGCGGAAAATGACAGGTGGCTTTATGAGGGATTTGGCGAGATGTTGAGATGGAATTGGCGAGATGCTGAGAGTGAATTGGCGAGAGGTTGAGAGAGAATTGGCGAGATGTTGAGAGGGAATTGGCGAGGTATTGAGAGGAAATTGGTGAGATGTTGAGAGGGAATTGGCGCGAGGTTGAGAGGGAATTTGCGAGAAGTTGAGAGGGAATTGACGCGAGGTTGAGAGGGAATTGGTGAGAAGTTGAGAGGGAATTGGCGCGAGGTTGGGAGGGAATTGGCGTGAGGTTTAGAGTGAATTGGTGAGAGGTTGAGAGTGAATTGGTGAGAGGTTGAGAGGGAATTGGCGCGATGTTGAGAAGAAATTGGCGAGAGATTGGGAGGGAATTGGCGAGAGGTTTAGAGTGAATTGGTGAGAGGTTGAGAGTGAATTGGCGAGAGGTTGAGAGGGAATTGGCGAGATTGGGCTGAAATAGGTAAGAGTTTGAGGCGGAATTGGCGAGATGTTGAGAGGGAATTGGCGAGATGTTGAGAGGGAGTTCGCGAGAGGTTGAGCGAGAATTGACGAGAGGTTGAGAGGAAATTCGCGAGAGGTTGAGAGGAAATTGGCGATAAATTGAGGGGGAATTGGCCAGACATTGAGAGGGAATTGGCAAGACGTTGGAGGGAGTTGGTGAGAGGATGGGGAGATTTGGCGATAGGTTGAATGGGAATTGACTAGAGGTTATGAGGGAAATGACAGGCGGTTTTTGACAGGAGGAATTTGGCGAGAGGTTAAGAGAGAATTGTCAAAATGCTGAGAGGCAATTGGCGAGAGGTTGAGGTGGAATTCGCGAGAGGTTGAAAGGGAATTGGTGAGAAGTTGAAGTGGAATTGGCGAGAGGTTGAGAGGGGATTGGCGAGAGGTTGAGAGGGAATTGGCGAGAGGTTGAGAGTGAATTGGCGAGAGGTTGAGAGTGAATTGGCGAGAAGTTAAGAGGGAATTGGCGAGAGGTTGAGAGTGGATTGGCGATAGGTTGAGAGGGAATTGGCGCGAGGTTCAGAGGGAATTGGCGAGAAGTCGAGAAGGAATTGGCTAGTGGTTGGGATAAAATTGGCAAGAGTTCGAGAGGGAATTGGCACAATGTTGAGAGGGAATTGGCGCGATGTTGAGAGGGAATTGGCGAGAAGTTGAGAGGGAATTGGTGAGAGGTTGAGAGGGAATTGGCGCGATGTTGAGAGGGAATTGGGGAGAGATTGAGAGGGAATTGGCGAGAGGTTGAGAGTCAATTGGCGAGAGGTTGAGAGTGAATTGGCGAGAGGTTGAGAGAGAATTGGCAAGAGGTTGGGATGAAATTGGCAAGAGCTTGAGAGGGAATTGGCGCGATGTTGAGAGGGAATTGGCGCGTTGTTGAGAGGGAATTGGCGAGAAGTTGAGAGGGAATTGGCGAAAGCTTGAGATGAAATTGGTGAGAGAATTGGTGCGATGTTGAGAGGGTATTGGCGCGAGGTTGATGGAGACTTGTGGGTAATTGAGAGTGGATTAGCGAGAGGATTATGGGAAATAGCAAGACGTTGAGAGGTAATTAGCGAGAAGGATTTGGCGAGAGGTTGAGAGGCAATTGGCGAGATGTTGAGAGGGAATTGGTGAGATACTGGAGAGGGAATTGGCGAGAAATTGAGAGGGAATTGGTGAGATGTCGGGGTGAAATAGACAAGAGTTTGAGGCGGAATAGGCTAGATGTTGATGGGATTTGGCGAGAGGTTGAGTGGGAATTGGCGAGTGATTGAGCGTGAATTGGCGAGAAGTTGAGAGAGGACTTGAAATGAAATGAAATGAAATGAAATGAAAATTGCTTATTGTCACAAGGAGGCTTCAATGAAGTTACTGTGAAAAGCCCCTAGTCGCCACATTCCGGCGCCTGTTCGGGAGGCTGTTACGGGAAGTGAACCGTGCTGCTGGCCTGCGTTGGTCTGCATTCAAAGCCAGCGATTTAGCCCTGTGCTAAACAGCCCCTAACAGACTTGTCGGTTATTGAGAGAGGGTTAACGAGAGTTTTGTGGTAAATAGCAAGACGTTGAGAGGGAAGTAGCGAGAGGGAATTGGTGAGAGGTTGAGTGGGAATTGGCGAGTTATTGAGAGGAAATTGGTGAGATGTTGGGGTGAAATAGACAAGAGTTTGAGGCAGAACCGGCTAGATGTTGAGAGGGAATTGGTGAGATGTTGAGAAGGAATTGGCGAGAGGTTGAGTGGGAGTTGGCGAGATGTTGAGAGGAAATTGGTGAGATGTTGGGGTGAAATAGATAAGAGTTTGAGGCGGAATAGGCTAGATGTTGAGAGGGAATTGGCGAGAGGTTGAGAGGGAATTGGCGAGATGTTGAGAGGGAATTGGCGAGATATTGAGAGGAAATTGGTGAGATGTTGGGGTGAAATAGACAAGAGTTTGAGGCGAAACAGGCTAAATGTTGAGAGGGAATTGGTGAGATGTTGAGAGGGAATTGGCAAGAGGTTGAGAGGAAATTAGCGAGAGGTTGAGAGGGAATTGGCGAGAGGTTGAGAGGGAATTGGCGAGAGGTTGAGAGGAAATTGGCGAGAGGTAGAGAGGGAGTTGGTGAGATGTTGAGAGGAAATTGGTGAGATGTGGTGAAATAGATATGAGTTTGAGGTGGAATAGGCTAGATGTTGAGAGGGAATTGGCGAGAGGTTGAGAGGGAATTGGCGAGAGGTAGAGAGTGAATTGGCGAGAGGTTGAGAGTGAATTGGCGAGAGGTTTAGAGGGAATTGGCGCGATGTTAAGAGGGAATTGGCGAGATGTTGAGAAGGATTTGATGAGAGGGTGAGAGGGAATTGGCGCGATGTTGAGAGGGAATTGGCAAGAGATTGAGAGGGAATTGGCGAGAGGTTGAGAGGGAATTGGCGAGAGGTTGAGAGGAAATTGGCGAGAGGTTGAGATGGAGTTGGCGAGATGTTGAGAGGAAATTGGTGAGATGTCGGGGTGAAATAGACAAGAGTTTGAGGCGGAATAGGCTGGATGTTGATGGGATGTGGTGAGAGGTTGAGTGGGAATTGGCCAGTGATTGAGAGGGAATTGGCGAGAAGTTGAGAGGGGACTTGAAATGAAATGAAATGAAAATGAAATGAAATGAAAATTGCTTATTGTCAAAAGTAGGCTTCAATGAAGTTACTGTGAAAAGCCCCTAGTCGCCACATTCCGGAGCCTGTTCGGGAGGCTGTTACGGGAATTGAACCGTGCTGCTGGCCTGCATTGGTCTGCATTCCAAGCCAGCGATTTAGCCCTTTGCTAAACAGCCCCTAACTGACTTCTGGGTAATTGAGAGAGGGTTAACGAGAGGTTTGTGGTAAATAGCAAGACGTTGAGAGGCAAGTAGCGAGAGGGAATTGGTGAGATGTTGGGGTGAAATAGACAAGAGTTTGAGGCAGCACAGGCTAGATGTTGAGAGGGAATTGGTAAGATGTTGAGAAGGAATTGGCGAGAGGTTGAGTGGGAATTGGGGAGAGGTTGAGAGGGAATTGGTGAGAGGTTGAGAGGAAATTGGCGAGAGGTTGAGAGGGAGTTGGCGAGATGTTGAGAGGAAATTGGTGAAATGTTGGGGTGAAATAGACAAGAGTTTTTGGCAGAACAGGCTAGATGTTGAGAGGGAATTGGTGAGATGTTGAGAAGGAATTGGCGAGAGGTTGAGAGGGAATTGGCGAGTGATTGAGAGGGAATTGGTGAGAGGTAGAGAGTGAATTGCCGAGAGGTTGAGAGTGAATTGGCGAGAGGTTGAGAGGGAATTGGCGCGATGTTGAGATGGAATTGGCGAGAAGTTGAGAGGGATTTGGTGAGAGGTTGACAGGGAATTGGCGCGATGTTGAGAGGGAATTGGTAAGAGATTGAGAGTGAATTGCCGAGAGGTTGAGAGTGAATTGGCGAGAGGTGGAGAGGGAAGTGGCGCGATGTTGAGATGGAATTGGCGACAAGTTGAGAGGGATTTGGTGAGAGGTTGAGAGGGAATTGGAGCGATGTTGAGAGGGAATTGGGAAGAGATTGAGAGGGAATTGGCGAGAGGTTGAGAGTGAATTGGTGAGAGATTGAGAGTGAATTGGCAAGAGGTTGAGTGGGAATTGGCGAGAGGTTGGGATGAAAGATTGGGAGAGAATTGTTGCGATGTTGAGAGGGAATTGGCGAGAGGTTGATGGAGACTTGTGGGTCATTGAGAGAGGATTAGCGAGAGGTTTGTGGGAAATATCAAGACATTGAGAGATAATTAGCGAGAGGGATTTGGCGAGAGGTTGAGAGGCAATTGGCGAGATGTTGAGAGGGAATTGGCGAGATGCTGAGAGCAAATTGGCGAGTGGTAGGGAAGAAATTGGCAAGAGATTGGGAGATAATTGTTGCGATGTTGAGAGGGAATTGGCGAGAGGCTGATGGAGACTTGTGGGTAACTGAGAGAGGATTAGAGAGAGGTTTGTGGGAAATATCATGACGTTGAGAGGTAATTAGCGAGAGGGATTTGGCGAGAGGTTGAGAGGCAATTGGCGAGATGTTGAGAGGGAATTGGCGAGAGGTTGAATGGGAATTGGCGAGAGGTTGGGATGAAATTGGCAAAAGATTGGGAGAGAATTGTTGCGATGTTGAGAGGGAATTGGCGAGAGGTTGATGGAGACTTGTGGGTCATTGAGAGAGGAATAATGAGAGGTTTGTGGGAAATATCAAGACATTGAGAGGTAATTAGCGAGAGGGATTTGGCGAGAGGTTGAGAGGCAATTGGCGAGATGTTGAGAGGGAATTGGCGAGAAGTTGAGTGAGAATTGGCTAGAGGTTGGGATGAAATTGGCAAAAGATTGGGAGAGAATTGTTGCGATGTTGAGAGGGAATTGGCGAGACGTTGATGGAGATTTGTGGGTCATTGAGAGAGGATTAGCGAGAGGTTTGTGGGAAATATCAAGACATTGAGAGGTAATTAGCGAGAGGGATTTGGTGAGAGGTTGAGAGGCAATTGGCGGGATGTTGATAGGGAATTGGTGAGATGCTGAGAGGGATTTGGCGAGAGGTTGAGTTGGAATTGGCAAGATGTTGAGAGGAAATTGGTGAGATGTTGGGGTGAAATAGACAAGAGATTGAGGCGGAACAGGCTAGATGTTGAGAGGGAATTGGCGAGAGGTTGAGTGGGAATTGGCGAGAGGTTGGGATGAAATTGGCAAGAGTTTGAGCGGGAATTGGCGCGATGTTCAGAGGGAATTGGCACGATGTTGAGAAGGAATTGGCGAGAAGTTGAGAGGGAATTGGTGAGATGTTGAGAGGGAATTGGCGAGATGGTAAGAGGGAATTGGCAAAAGGTTGGGATGAAATTGGCAAGAGATTGGCAGAGAATTGTTGCGATGTTGAGAGGGAATTGGCGAGAGGTTGAGAGAGGATTGGCTGGATGTTGAGAGGGAATTGGCGAGATATTGAGAGGGAATTGGTGCGATGTTGAGAGGGAATTGGCGAGAATTGGAGAGGGAATTGGCGAGATGTTGAAAGGGAATTGGCAAAAGGTTGGGATGAGATTGGCAGAGAATTGTTGCGATGTTGAGAGGGAATTGGAGAGAGGTTGATGGAGACTTGTGGGTAATTAAGAGAGGCTTAGCGAGAGGTTTGTGGGAAATAGCAAGACATTGAGAGGTAATTAGCGAGAGGGATTTGGTGAGAGGTTGAGAGGCAATTGGCGAGATGTTGAGAGGGAATTGGCGAGATGCTGAGAGCAAATTGGCGAGCGGTTGAGAGAGGATTGGCTAGATGTTGAGAGGGAATTGGCAAGATATTGAGAGGGAATTGGCGCGATGTTGAGAGGGAATTGGCGAGATGTTGAGAGGGAATTGGCAAAAGGTTGGGATGAAATTGGCAAGAGATTGGGAGAGAATTGTTGCGATGTTGAGAGGGAATTGGCGAGAGGCTGATGGAGACTTGTGGGTAACTGAGAGAGGATTAGAGAGAGGTTTGTGGGAAATATCAAGACGTTGAGAGGTAATTAGCGAGAGGGATTTGGCGAGAGGTTGAGAGGCAACTGGCGCGATGTTGAGAGGGAATTGGGAAGAGATTGAGAGTGAATTGCCGAGAGGTTGAGAGTGAATTGGCGAGAGGTGGAGAGGGAAGTGGCGCGATGTTGAGATGGAATTGGCGACAAGTTGAGAGGGATTTGGTGAGAGGTTGAGAGGGAATTGGAGCGATGTTGAGAGGGAATTGGGAAGAGATTGAGAGGGAATTGGCGAGAGGTTGAGAGTCAATTGGCGAGAGGTTGAGAGTGAATTGGCGAGAGGTTGAGAGAGAATTGGCAAGAGGTTGGGATGAAATTGGCAAGAGCTTGAGAGGGAATTGGCGAGAGGTTGAGAGTGAATTGGCGAGAGATTGAGAGTGAATTGGCAAGAGGTTGAGAGAGAATTGGCGAGAGGTTGGGATGAAATTGGCAAGAGATTGGGAGAGAATTGTTGCGATGTTGAGAGGGAATTGGCGAGACGTTGATGGAGACTTGTGGGAAATTGAGAGAGGATTAGCGAGAGGTTTGTGGGAAATAGCAAGACGTTGAGAGGTAATTAGCGAGAGGGATTTGGCGAGAGGTTGAGAGGCAATTGGCGAGATGTTGAGAGGGAATTGGCGAGATGCTGAGAGCGAGTTGGCGAGAGGTTGAGAGAGGATTGGCTAGATGTTGAGAGGGAATTGGCGAGATATTGAGAGTAAATTGGTGAGATGTTGGGGTGAAATAGACAAGTGTTTGAGGCGGAACAGGCAAAATGTTGAGAGGGAATTGGTGAGATGTTGAGAGGGAATTGGGAAGACGTTCAGTGGGAATTGACGAGAGTTTGAGAGGGAATTGGTGAGAGGTTGAGAGGAAATTGGCGAGATGTTGAGAGGAAATTGGTGAGATGTCGGGGTGAAATAGACAAAGAGTTTGAGGCAGAATAGGCTAGATGTTATGAGGGATTTGGCGAGAGGTTGAGTGGGAATTGGCGAGATGTTGAGAGGAAATTGGTGAGATGTTGGGGTGAAATAGAAAAGAGATTGAGGCGGAACAGGCTCGATGTTGAGAGGGAATTGGTGAGATGTTGAGAGGGAATTGGCGAGAGGTTGAGTGGGAATTGGCGAGAGGTTGGGATGAAATTGGCAAGAGATTGGGACAGAATTGTTGCGATGTTGAGAGGGAATTGGCGAGAGGTTGATGGAGACTTGTGGGTCATTGAGAGAGGATTAACGAGAGGTTTGTGGGAAATATCAAGACATTGAGAGGTAATTAGCGAGAGGGATTTGGCGAGAGGTTGAGAGGCAATTGGCGAGATGTTGAGAGGGAATTGGCGAGATGCTGAGAGCAAATTGGCGAGAGGTTGGGAAGAAATTGGCAAGAGATTGGGAGAGAATTGTTGCGATGTTGAGAGGGAATTGGCGAGAGGCTGATGGAGACTTGTGGGTAACTGAGAGAGGATTAGGGAGAGGTTTGTGGGAAATATCAAGACGTTGAGAGGTAATTAGCGAGAGGGATTTGGAGAGAGGTTGAGAGGCAATTGGCGAGATGTTGAGAGGGAATTGGCGAGATGCTGAGAGCAAATTGGCGAGAGGTTGAGAGAGGATTGGCTAGATGTTGAGAGGCAATTGGTGAGATTTTGAGAGGGAATTGGCGAGAGGTTGAGTGGGAATTGGCGAGAGGTTGGGATGAAATTGGCAAGAGATTGGGAGAGAATTGTTGCGATGTTGAGAGGGAATTGGCGAGAGGTTGATGGAGACTTGTGGGTCATTGAGAGAGGATTAGCGAGAGGTTTGTGGGAAATATCAAGACATTGAGAGGTAATTAGCGAGAGGGATTTGGCGAGAGGTTGAGAGGCAATTGGCGAGATGTTGAGAGGGAATTGGCGAGAAGCTGAAAGCAAATTGGCGAGAGGTTGGTAAGAAATTGGCAAGAGATTGGGAGAGAATTGTTGCGATGTTGAGAGGGAATTGGCGAGAGGCTGATGGAGACTTGTGGGTAACTGAGAGAGGATTAGAGAGAGGTTTGTGGGAAATATCAAGACGTTGAGAGGTAATTAGCGAGAGGGATTTGGCGAGAGGTTGAGAGGCAATTGGCGAGATGTTGAGAGGGAATTGGCGAGATGCTGAGAGCAAATTGGCGAGAGGTTGAGAGAGGATTGGCTCGATGTTGAGAGGCAATTGGTGAGATGTTGAGAGGGAATTGGCGAGAGGTTGAGTGGGAATTGGCGAGAGGTTGGGATGAAATTGGCAAAAGATTGGGAGAGAATTGTTGCGATGTTGAGAGGCAATTGGCGAGAGGTTGATGGAGACTTGTGGGTAACTGAGAGAGGATTAGAGAGAGGTTAGTGGGAAATATCAAGACGTTGAGAGGTAATTAGCGAGAGGGATTTGGCGAGAGGTTGAGAGGCAATTGGCGAGATGTTGAGAGGGAATTGGCGAGAGGTTGAGTGGGAATTGGCGAGAGGTTGGGATGAAATTGGCAAAAGATTGGGAGAGAATTGTTGCGATGTTGAGAGGGAATTGGCGAGAGGTTGATGGAGACTTGTGGGTCATTGAGAGAGGAATAACGAGAGGTTTGTGGGAAATATCAAGACATTGAGAGGTAATTAGCGAGAGGGATTTGACGAGAGGTTGAGAGGCAATTGGCGAGATGTTGAGAGGGAATTGGCGAGAAGTTGAGAGGGAATTGGCGAGACGTTGATGGAGACTTGTGGGAAATTGAGAGAGGATTAGCGAGAGGTTTGTGGGAAATAGCAAGACGTGAGAGGTAATTAGCGAGAGGGATTTGGCGAGAGGCTGAGAGCGAGTTGGCGAGAGGTTGAGAGAGGATTGGCTCGATGTTGAGAGGGAATTGGCGAGATATTGAGAGTAAATTGGTGAGATGTTGGGGTTAAATAGACAAGTGTTTGAGGCGAAACAGGCAAAATGTTGAGAGGGAATTGGTGAGATGTTGAGAGGGAATTGGGAAGACATTCAGTGGGAATTGACGAGAGGTTGAGAGGGAATTGGTGAGAGGTTGAGAGGAAATTGGCGAGATGTTGAGAACAAATTGGTGAGATGTCGGGGTGAAATAGACAAAGAGTTTGAGGCAGAATAGGCTAGATGTTATGAGGGATTTGGCGAGAGGTTGAGTGGGAATTGGCGAGATGTTGAGAGGAAATTGGTGAGATGTTGGGGTGAAATAGACAAGAGATTGAGGCGGAACAGGTTAGATGTTGAGAGGGAATTGGTGAGATGTTGAGAGGGAATTGGCGAGAGGTTGAGTGGGAATTGGCGTGAGGTTGGGATGAAATTGGCAAGAGATTGGGAGAGAATTGTTGCGATGTTGAGAGGGAATTGGCGAGAGGTTGATGGAGACTTGTGGGTCATTGAGAGAGGATTAGCGAGAGGTTTGTGGGAAATATCAAGACATTGAGAGGTAATTAGCGAGAGGGATTTGGCGAGAGGTTGAGAGGCAATTGGCGAGATGTTGAGAGGGAATTGGCGAGATGCTGAGAGCAAATTGGCGAGAGGTAGGGAAGAAATTGGCAAGAGATTGGGAGATAATTGTTGCGATGTTGAGAGGGAATTGGCGAGAGGCTGATGGAGACTTGTGGGTAACTGAGAGAGGATTAGAGAGAGGTTTGTGGGAAATATCATGACGTTGAGAGGTAATTAGCGAGAGGGATTTGGCGAGAGGTTGAGAGGCAATTGGCGAGATGTTGAGAGGGAATTGGCGAGATGCTGAGAGCAAATTGGCGAGAGGTTGAGAGAGGATTGGCTAGATGTTGAGAGGCAATTGGTGAGATGTTGAGAGGGAATTGTCGAGAGGTTGAGTGGGAATTGGCGAGAGGTTGGGATGAAATTGGCAAAAGATTGGGAGAGAATTGTTGCGATATTGAGAGGCAATTGGCGAGAGGTTGATGGAGACTTGTGGGTAACAGAGAGGATTAGAGAGAGGTTTGTGGGAAATATCATGACGTTGAGAGGTAATTAGCGAGAGGGATTTGGCGAGAGGTTGAGAGGCAATTGGCGAGATGTTGAGAGGGAATTGGCGAGAGGTTGAATGGGAATTGGCGAGAGGTTGGGATGAAATTGGCAAAAGATTGGGAGAGAATTGTTTCGATGTTGAGAGGGAATTGGCGAGAGGTTGATGGAGACTTGTGGGTCATTGAGAGAGGAATAATGAGAGGTTTGTGGGAAATATCAAGACATTGAGAGGTAATTAGCGAGAGGGATTTGGCGAGAGGTTGAGAGGCAATTGGCGAGATGTTGAGAGGGAATTGGCGAGAAGTTGAGTGAGAATTGGCTAGAGGTTGGGATGAAATTGGCAAAAGATTGGGAGAGAATTGTTGCGATGTTGAGAGGGAATTGGCGAGACGTTGATGGAGATTTGTGGGTCATTGAGAGAGGATTAGCGAGAGGTTTGTGGGAAATATCAAGACATTGAGAGGTAATTAGCGAGAGGGATTTGGTGAGAGGTTGAGAGGCAATTGGCGAGATGTTGATAGGGAATTGGTGAGATGCTGAGAGGGATTTGGCGAGAGGTTGAGTTGGAATTGGCAAGATATTGAGAGGAAATTGGTGAGATGTTGGGGTGAAATAGACAAGAGATTGAGGCGGAACAGGCTAGATGTTGAGAGGGAATTGGCGAGAGGTTGAGTGGGAATTGGCGAGAGGTTGGGATGAAATTGGCAAGAGTTTGAGCGGGAATTGGCGCGATGTTCAGAGGGAATTGGCACGATGTTGAGAAGGAATTGGCGAGAAGTTGAGAGGGAATTGGTGAGATGTTGAGAGGGAATTGGCGAGATGGTAAGAGGGAATTGGCAAAAGGTTGGGATGAAATTGGCAAGAGATTGGCAGAGAATTGTTGCGATGTTGAGAGGGAATTGGCGAGAGGTTGAGAGAGGATTGGCTGGATGTTGAGAGGGAATTGGCGAGATATTGAGAGGGAATTGGTGCGATGTTGAGAGGGAATTGGCGAGAATTGGAGAGGGAATTGGCGAGATGTTGAAAGGGAATTGGCAAAAGGTTGGGATGAGATTGGCAGAGAATTGTTGCGATGTTGAGAGGGAATTGGAGAGAGGTTGATGGAGACTTGTGGGTAATTAAGAGAGGCTTAGCGAGAGGTTTGTGGGAAATAGCAAGACATTGAGAGGTAATTAGCGAGAGGGATTTGGTGAGAGGTTGAGAGGCAATTGGCGAGATGTTGAGAGGGAATTGGCGAGATGCTGAGAGCAAATTGGCGAGCGGTTGAGAGAGGATTGGCTAGATGTTGAGAGGGAATTGGCAAGATATTGAGAGGGAATTGGCGCGATGTTGAGAGGGAATTGGCGAGATGTTGAGAGGGAATTGGCAAAAGGTTGGGATGAAATTGGCAAGAGATTGGGAGAGAATTGTTGCGATGTTGAGAGGGAATTGGCGAGAGGCTGATGGAGACTTGTGGGTAACTGAGAGAGGATTAGAGAGAGGTTTGTGGGAAATATCAAGACGTTGAGAGGTAATTAGCGAGAGGGATTTGGCGAGAGGTTGAGAGGCAACTGGCGCGATGTTGAGAGGGAATTGGGAAGAGATTGAGAGTGAATTGCCGAGAGGTTGAGAGTGAATTGGCGAGAGGTGGAGAGGGAAGTGGCGCGATGTTGAGATGGAATTGGCGACAAGTTGAGAGGGATTTGGTGAGAGGTTGAGAGGGAATTGGAGCGATGTTGAGAGGGAATTGGGAAGAGATTGAGAGGGAATTGGCGAGAGGTTGAGAGTCAATTGGCGAGAGGTTGAGAGTGAATTGGCGAGAGGTTGAGAGAGAATTGGCAAGAGGTTGGGATGAAATTGGCAAGAGCTTGAGAGGGAATTGGCGAGAGGTTGAGAGTGAATTGGCGAGAGATTGAGAGTGAATTGGCAAGAGGTTGAGAGAGAATTGGCGAGAGGTTGGGATGAAATTGGCAAGAGATTGGGAGAGAATTGTTGCGATGTTGAGAGGGAATTGGCGAGACGTTGATGGAGACTTGTGGGAAATTGAGAGAGGATTAGCGAGAGGTTTGTGGGAAATAGCAAGACGTTGAGAGGTAATTAGCGAGAGGGATTTGGCGAGAGGTTGAGAGGCAATTGGCGAGATGTTGAGAGGGAATTGGCGAGATGCTGAGAGCGAGTTGGCGAGAGGTTGAGAGAGGATTGGCTAGATGTTGAGAGGGAATTGGCGAGATATTGAGAGTAAATTGGTGAGATGTTGGGGTGAAATAGACAAGTGTTTGAGGCGGAACAGGCAAAATGTTGAGAGGGAATTGGTGAGATGTTGAGAGGGAATTGGGAAGACGTTCAGTGGGAATTGACGAGAGTTTGAGAGGGAATTGGTGAGAGGTTGAGAGGAAATTGGCGAGATGTTGAGAGGAAATTGGTGAGATGTCGGGGTGAAATAGACAAAGAGTTTGAGGCAGAATAGGCTAGATGTTATGAGGGATTTGGCGAGAGGTTGAGTGGGAATTGGCGAGATGTTGAGAGGAAATTGGTGAGATGTTGGGGTGAAATAGACAAGAGATTGAGGCGGAACAGGCTAGATGTTGAGAGGGAATTGGTGAGATGTTGAGAGGGAATTGGCGAGAGGTTGAGTGGGAATTGGCGAGAGGTTGGGATGAAATTGGCAAGAGATTGGGACAGAATTGTTGCGATGTTGAGAGGGAATTGGCGAGAGGTTGATGGAGACTTGTGGGTCATTGAGAGAGGATTAACGAGAGGTTTGTGGGAAATATCAAGACATTGAGAGGTAATTAGCGAGAGGGATTTGGCGAGAGGTTGAGAGGCAATTGGCGAGATGTTGAGAGGGAATTGGCGAGATGCTGAGAGCAAATTGGCGAGAGGTTGGGAAGAAATTGGCAAGAGATTGGGAGAGAATTGTTGCGATGTTGAGAGGGAATTGGCGAGAGGCTGATGGAGACTTGTGGGTAACTGAGAGAGGATTAGGGAGAGGTTTGTGGGAAATATCAAGACGTTGAGAGGTAATTAGCGAGAGGGATTTGGAGAGAGGTTGAGAGGCAATTGGCGAGATGTTGAGAGGGAATTGGCGAGATGCTGAGAGCAAATTGGCGAGAGGTTGAGAGAGGATTGGCTAGATGTTGAGAGGCAATTGGTGAGATTTTGAGAGGGAATTGGCGAGAGGTTGAGTGGGAATTGGCGAGAGGTTGGGATGAAATTGGCAAGAGATTGGGAGAGAATTGTTGCGATGTTGAGAGGGAATTGGCGAGAGGTTGATGGAGACTTGTGGGTCATTGAGAGAGGATTAGCGAGAGGTTTGTGGGAAATATCAAGACATTGAGAGGTAATTAGCGAGAGGGATTTGGCGAGAGGTTGAGAGGCAATTGGCGAGATGTTGAGAGGGAATTGGCGAGAAGCTGAAAGCAAATTGGCGAGAGGTTGGGAAGAAATTGGCAAGAGATTGGGAGAGAATTGTTGCGATGTTGAGAGGGAATTGGCGAGAGGCTGATGGAGACTTGTGGGTAACTGAGAGAGGATTAGAGAGAGGTTTGTGGGAAATATCAAGACGTTGAGAGGTAATTAGCGAGAGGGATTTGGCGAGAGGTTGAGAGGCAATTGGCGAGATGTTGAGAGGGAATTGGCGAGATGCTGAGAGCAAATTGGCGAGAGGTTGAGAGAGGATTGGCTCGATGTTGAGAGGCAATTGGTGAGATGTTGAGAGGGAATTGGCGAGAGGTTGAGTGGGAATTGGCGAGAGGTTGGGATGAAATTGGCAAAAGATTGGGAGAGAATTGTTGCGATGTTGAGAGGCAATTGGCGAGAGGTTGATGGAGACTTGTGGGTAACTGAGAGAGGATTAGAGAGAGGTTAGTGGGAAATATCAAGACGTTGAGAGGTAATTAGCGAGAGGGATTTGGCGAGAGGTTGAGAGGCAATTGGCGAGATGTTGAGAGGGAATTGGCGAGAGGTTGAGTGGGAATTGGCGAGAGGTTGGGATGAAATTGGCAAAAGATTGGGAGAGAATTGTTGCGATGTTGAGAGGGAATTGGCGAGAGGTTGATGGAGACTTGTGGGTCATTGAGAGAGGAATAACGAGAGGTTTGTGGGAAATATCAAGACATTGAGAGGTAATTAGCGAGAGGGATTTGACGAGAGGTTGAGAGGCATTTGGCGAGATGTTGAGAGGGAATTGGCGAGAAGTTGAGAGGGAATTGGCGAGACGTTGATGGAGACTTGTGGGAAATTGAGAGAGGATTAGCGAGAGGTTTGTGGGAAATAGCAAGACGTGAGAGGTAATTAGCGAGAGGGATTTGGCGAGAGGCTGAGAGCGAGTTGGCGAGAGGTTGAGAGAGGATTGGCTCGATGTTGAGAGGGAATTGGCGAGAGGTTGAGAGGCAATTGGCAAGATGTTGAGAGGGAATTGGTGAGATGCTGAGAGGGAATTGGTGAGAGGTTGAGAGGAAATTGGCGAGATGTTGAGAGGAAATTGGTGAGATGTCGGGGTGAAATAGACAAGAGTTTGAGGCAGAATAGGCTAGATGTTAGGGATTTGGCGAGTGGTTGAGTTGGAATTGGCGAGATGTTGAGAGGAAATTGGTGAGATGTTGGGGTGAAATAGACAAGAGATTGAGGTGGAACAGGCTAGATGTTGAGAGGGAATTGGTGAGAGGTTGAGTGGGAATTGGCACGATGTTGAGAAGGAATTGGCGAGTAGTTGAGAGGGAATTGGTGAGATGTTGAGAGGGAGTTGGCGTGATGTTGAGAGGGAATTGGCAAAAGGTTGGGAAGAAATTGGCAAGAGATTGGGAGAGAATTGTTGCGATGTTGAGAGGGAATTGGCGAGAGGTTGATGGAGACGTGTGGGTCATTGAGAGAGGATTAGCGAGAGGTTAGAGGGAAATATCAAGACATTGAGAGGTAATTAGCGAGAGGGATTTGGCGAGAGGTTGAGAGGCAATTGGCGAGATATTGAGAGGGAATTGGCGAGATGCTGAGAGCAAATTGGCGAGAGGTTGAGAGAGGATTGGCTGGATGTTGAGAGGGAATTGGCGAGATATTGAGAGGGAATTGGCGCGATGTTGAGAGGGAATTGGCGAGAAGTGGAGAGGGAATTGGCGAGATGTTGAGAGGGAATTGGCAAAAGGTTGGGATGAGATTGGCAGAGAATTGTTGCGATGTTGAGAGGGAATTGGCGAGAGGTTGATGGAGACTTGTGGGTAATTGAAGAGGCTTAGCGAGAGGTTTGTGGGAAATAGCAAGACGTTGAGAGGTAATTAGCGAGAGTGATTTGGTGAGAGGTTGAGAGGCAATTGGCGAGACGTTGAGAGGGAATTGGCGAGATGCTGAGAGCAAATTGGCGAGCGGTTGAGAGAGGATTGGCTAGATGTTGAGAGGGAATTGGCAAGATATTGAGAGGGAATTGGCGCGATGTTGAGAGGGAATTTGCGAGATGTTGAGAGAGAATTGGCAAAAGGTTGGGATGAAATTGGGAAGAGATTGGCAGAGAATTGTTGCGATGTTGAGAGGGAATTGGCGAGAGAGCTTGATGGAGACTTGTGGGTAATTGACAGAGGATTAGCGAGAGGTTTGTGGGAAATAGCAAGAGGTTGTGTGGTAATTAGCGAGAGGGATTTGGCGAGAGGTTGAGAGGCAATTGGCGAGATGTTGAGAGGGAATTGGTGAGATGTTGAGAGGGAATTGGCGAGAGGTGGAGAGAGAATTGGCGCGATGTTGAGATGGAATTGGCGACAAGTTGAGAGGGATTTGGTGAGAGGTAGAGGGAATTGGCGCGATGTTGAGAGGGAATTGGCGAGAGATTGAGAGTGAATTGGCAAGAGGTTGAGAGAGAATTGGCGTGAGGTTGGGATGAAATTGGCAAGAGATTGGGAGAGAATTGTTGCAATGTTGAGAGGGAATTGGCGAGACGTTGATGGAGACTTGTGGGTCATTGAGAGAGGAATAACGAGAGGTTTGTGGGAAATATCAAGACATTGTGAGGTAATTAGCAAGAGGGATTTGGCGAGAGGTTGAGAGGCAATTGGCGAGATGTTGAGAGGGAATTGTTGCGATGTTGAGAGGGCATTGGTGAGAGAGCTTGATGGAGACTTGTGGGTAATTGAGAGCGGATTAGCGAGAGGTTTGTGGGAAATAGCAAGACGTTGAGAGGTAATTAGCGAGAGGGATTTGGCAAGAGATTGAGAGGCAATTGGCGAGATGTTGAGAGGGAATTGGTGAAAGGTTGAGAGGAAATTGGCGAGATTTGAGAGGAAATTGGTGAGATGTCGGGGTGAAATAGACAAGAGTTTGAGGCAGAATAGGCTAGATGTTAGGGATTTGGCGAGAGGTTGAGTTGGAATTGGCAAGATGTTGAAAGGAAATTGGTGAGATGTTGGTTTGAAATAGACAAGAGATTGAGGCGGAACAGGCTAGATGTTGAGAGGGAATTGGCGAGAGGTTGAGTGGGAATTGGCGAGAGGTTGGGATGAAATTGGCAAGAGTTTGAGCGGGAATTGGCGCGATGTTCAGAGGGAATTGGCACGATGTTGAGAGGGAATTGGCAAAAGGTTGGGAAGAAATTGGCAAGAGATTGGGAGAGAATTGTTGCGAAGTTGAGAGGGAATTGGCGAGAGGTTGATGGAGACGTGTGGGTCATTGAGAGAGGATTAGCGAGAGGTTTGAGGGAAATATGAAGACATTGAGAGGTAATTAGCGAGAGGGATTTGGCGAGAGGTTGAGAGGCAATTGGCGAGATATTGAGAAGGAATTGGCGAGATGCTGAGAGCAAATTGGCGAGAGGTTGAGAGAGGATTGGCTCGATGTTGAGAGGGAATTGGCGAGATATTGAGAGGGAATTGGCGCGATGATGAGAGGGAATTGGCGAGAAGTGGAGAGGGAATTGGCGAGATGTTGAGAGGGAATTGGCAAAAGGTTGGGATGAGATTGGGAGAGAATTGTTGCGATGTTGAGAGGGAATTGGCGAGAGGTTGATGGAGACTTGTGGGTAATTGAGAGAGGCTTAGCGAGAGGTTTGTGGAAAATAGCAAGACGTTGAGAGGTAATTAGCGAGAGGGATTTGGTGAGAGGTTGAGAGGCAATTGGCGAGACGTTGAGAGGGATTGGCGAGATGTTGAGAGGGAATTGGCAAAAGGTTGGGATGAAATGGGCAAGAGATTGGCAGAGAATTGTTGCGATGTTGAGAGGGAATTGGCGAGAGAGCTTGATGGAGACTTGTGGGAAATTGAGAGAGGATTAGCGAGAGGTTTGTGGGAAATAGCAAGAGGTTGAGAGGTAATTAGCGAGAGGGATTTGACGAGAGGTTGAGAGGGAATTGGCGCGATGTTGAGAGGGAATTGGCGAGAGATTGAGAGTGAATTGGCAAGAGGTTGAGAGAGAATTGGCGTGAGGTTGGGATGAAATTGGCAAGAGATTGGGAGAGAATTGTTGCGATGTTGAGAGGGAATTGGCGAGACGTTGATGGAGACTTGTGGGTCATTGAGAGAGGAATAACGAGAGGTTTGTGGGAAATATCAAGACATTGAGAGGTAATTAGCAAGAGGGATTTGGCGAGAGGTTGAGAGGCAATTGGCGAGATGTTGAGAGGGAATTGGTGAGATGCTGAGAGGGAATTGGTGAGAGGTTGAGAGGAAATTGGCGAGATGTTGAGAGGAAATTGGTGAGATGTCGGGGTGAAATAGACAAGAGTTTGAGGCAGAATAGGCTAGATGTTAGGGATTTGGCGAGAGGTTGAGTTGGAATTGGCGAGATGTTGAGAGGAAATTGGTGAGATGTTGGGGTGAAATAGACAAGAGATTGAGGTGGAACAGGCTAGATGTTGAGAGGGAATTGGCGAGAGGTTGAGTGGGAATTGGCGAGAGGTTGGGATGAAATTGGCAAGAGTTTGAGCGGGAATTGGCGCGATGTTCAGTGGGAATTGGCACGATGTTGAGAAGGAATTGGCGAGAAGTTGAGAGGGAATTGGTGAGATGTTGAGAGGGAATTGGCGAGATGTTGAGAGGGAATTGGCAAAAGGTTGGGATGAAATTGGCAAGAGATTGGGAGAGAATTGTTGCGATGTTGAGAGGGAATTGACGAGAGGTTGATGGAGACTTGTGGGTCATTGAGAGAGGATTAACGAGAGGTTTGTGGGAAATATCAAGACATTGAGAGGCAATTAGCGAGAGGAATTTGGCGAGAGGTTGAGAGTTATTTGGCGAGAGGATGGAGGGAGTTGGTGAGAGGATGGAGGGAATTAGCGATAGGGTGAATGGGAATTGACTAGAGGTTATGAGGAAAATAACAGGTGGCTTTTTGAGGGATTTGGCAAGATGTTGAGATGGAATTGGCGAGATGCTGAGAGTGAATTGGCGAGAGGTTGAGAGAGAATTGGCGAGATGTTGAGAGGGAATTGGCGAGATTTTGAGAGGGAATTGGCGAGAGGTTGAGTGGGAATTGGCGAGATGTTGAGAGGAAATTGGGGAGATGTTGGGGTGAAATAGATAAGAGTTTGAGGCGGAACAGGCTAGATGTTGAGAGGGAATTGGCGAGAGGTTGAGAGGGAATTGGCGAGTGATTGAGGGGGAATTGGTGAGAGGTTGAGAGTGAATTGGTGAGAGGTTGAGTGTGAATTGGCGAGAGATTGAGAGGGAATTGGCGAGATGTCGAGAGGGAATTGGCTAGAGGTTGGGATGAAATTGGCAAGAGTTTGAGAGGGAATTGGCGCGATGTTGAGAGGGAATTGGCGAGATGTCGAGAGGGAATTGACTAGAGGTTGGGATGAAATTGGCAATAGTTTGAGAGGGAATTGGCGCGATGTTGAGAGGGAATTGGCGAGAAGTTGAGAGGAAATTGACGCAATGTTGAGAGGTTATTGGCGAGACGTTGAGAGGGAATTGGTGAGAGGTTGAGCCGGAATTGGCGCGAAGTTGAGAGGGATTGGCGAGAGATTGAGAGGGAATTGGCGAGAGATTGAGAGGGAATTGGCGAGAGGTTGAGAGAGAATTTGCGAGAGGTTGGGATGAAATTGGCAGGAGATTGAGAGGGAATTGGCGCAATGTTGAGAGGGAATTGGCGCGATGTTGAGAGGGAATTGGCGAGAAGTTGAGAGGGAATTGGTGAGGTGTTGAGATGGAATTGGCGAGATGTTGAGAGGGAATTGGCAAAAGGTTGGGAAGAAATTGGCAAGAGATTGGGAGAGAATTGTTACGATGTTGAGAGGGAATTGGCGAGAGGTTGATGGAGACTTGTGGTAACTGAGAGAGGATTAGCGAGAGGTTTGTGGGAAATATCAAGACGTTGAGAGGTAATTATCGAGAGGGATTTGGCGTGAGGTTGAGAGGCAATTTGCAAGATGTTGAGAGGGAATTGGCGAGATGCTGAGAGGGAATTGGTGAGGTGTTGAGATGGAATTGGCGAGATGCTGAGAGCAAATTGGCGAGATATTGAGAGGGAATTGGCGCGATGTTGAGAGGGAATTGTTGAGATGTTGAGAGGGAATTGGCGAGATGTTGAGAGGGAATTGGCAAAAGGTTGGGATGAAATTGGCAAGAGATTGGCAGAGAATTGTTGCGATGTTGAGAGGGAATTGGCGAGAGAGCTTGATGGAGACTTGTGGGTAATTGAGAGAGGATTAGCGAGAGATTTGTGGGAAATAGCAAGATGTTGAGAGGTAATTAGCAAGAGGGATTTGGCAAGAGGTTGAGAGGGAATTGGTGAGATGCTGAGAGGGAATTGGTGAGAGGTTGAGAGGAAATTGGCGAGACGTTGAGAGGGAATTGGTGAGGTGTTTAGATGTAATTGGCGAGATGTTGAGAGGGAATTGGCAAAAGGTTGGGAAGAAATTGGCAAGAGATTGGGAGAGAATTGTTACGATGTTGAGAGGGAATTGGCGAGAGGTTGATGGAGACTTGTGGTAACTGAGAGAGGATTAGCGAGAGGTTTGTGGGAAATATCAAGACGTTGAGAGGTAATTATCGAGAGGGATTTGGCGAGAGGTTGAGGGGCAATTTGCGAGATGTTGAGAGGGAATTGGCGAGATGCTGAGAGCAAATTGGCGAGATATTGAGAGGGAATTGGCGTGATGTTGAGAGGGAATTGGCGAGAAGTGTAGAGGGAATTGGCGAGATGTTGATAGGGAATTGGCAAAAGGTTGGGATGAAATTGGCAAGAGATTGGCAGAGAATTGTTGCGATGTTGAGAGGGAATTGGCGAGAGAGCTTGATGGAGACTTGTGGGTAATTGAGAGAGGATTAGCGAGAGGTTTGTGGGAAATAGCAAGACGTTGAGAGGTAATTAGCGAGAGGGATTTGGCAAGAGGTTGAGAGGGAATTGGTGAGATGCTGAGAGGGAATTGGTGAGAGTTTGAGAGGAAATTGGCGAGATGTTGAGAGGAAATTGGTGAGATGTTGGGGTGAAATAGACAAGAGTTTTTGGCAGAACAGGCTAGATGTTGAGAGGGAATTGATGAGATGTTGAGAAGGAATTGGCGAGAGGTTGAGTGGGCATTGGCGAGAGGTTGAGTGGGAATTGGCGAGAGGTTGAGAGGAAATTGGCGAGATGTTAAGAGGAAATTGGTGAGATGTTGGGGTGAAATAGATAAGAGTTTGCGCCTGAATAGGCTAGATGTTGAGAGGGAATTGGCGCGAGGTTGAGAGGGAATTGGCGAGTGATTGAGAGGGAATTGGCGAGAGGTAGAGAGTGAATTGCCGAGAGGTTGAGAGTGAATTGGCGAGAGGTTGAGAGAGAATTGGCGAGAGGTTGAGAGGGCATTGGCGCGATGTTGAGATGGAATTGGCGAGAAGTTGAGAGGGGTTTGGTGAGAGGTTGAGAGGGAATTGGCGCGATGTTGAGTGGGAATTGGGAAGAGATTGAGAGTGAATTGCTGAGAGGTTGAGTTTGAATTGGCGAGAGGTTGAGAGGGAATTCGCGCGATGTTGAGATGGAATTGGCGAGAAGTTGAGAGGGATTTGGTGAGAGGTTGAGAGGGAATTGGCGCGATGTTGAGAGGGAATTGGGAAGAGATTGAGAAGGAATTGGCGAGAGGTTGAGAGTGAATTGGCGAGAGATTGAGAGTGAATTGGCAAGAGGTTGAGAGAGAATTGGCGAGAGGTTGGGATGAAATTGGCAAGAGATTGGGAGAGAATTGTTGCGATGTTGAGAGTGAATTGGCGAGAGGAAAATGGAGACTTGTGGGTAATTGAGAGAGGATTAGCGAGAGGTTTGTGGGAAATAGCAAGACGTTGAGAGGTAATTAGCGAGAGGGATTTGGCGAGAGGTTGAGAGGCAATTGGCGAGATGTTGAGAGGGAATTGGCGAGATGCTGAGAGCGAGTTGGCGAGACGTTGAGAGAGAATTGGCGAGATGTTGAGAGGTAATTGGCGAGTTATTGAGAGGAAATTGGTGAGATGTTGGGGTGAAATAGACAAGAGTTTGAGGCGGAACAGGCTAAATGAGAGAGTAACTGAGAGAGGATTAGCGAGAGGTTTGTGGGAAATATCAAGACGTTGAGAGGTAATTATCGAGAGGGATTTGGCGAGAGGTTGAGAGGCAATTTGCGAGATGTTGAGAGGGAATTGGCGAGATGCTGAGAGCAAATTGGCGAGATATTGAGAGGGAATTGGCGCGATGTTGAGAGGGAATTTTTGAGATGTTGAGAGGGAATTGGCGAGATGTTGAGAGGGAATTGGCAAAAGGTTGGGATGAAATTGGCAAGAGATTGGCAGAGAATTGTTGCGATGTTGAGAGGGAATTGGCTGGAGAGCTTGATGGAGACTTGTGGGTAATTGAGAGAGGATTAGCGAGAGGTTTGTGGGAAATAGCAAGACGTTGAGAGGTAATTAGCGAGAGGGATTTGGCAAGAGGTTGAGAGGGAATTGGTGAGATGCTGAGAGGGAATTGGTGAGAGGTTGAGAGGAAATTGGCGAGACATTGAGAGGGAATTGGCGAGATGTTGAGAGGGAATTGGTGAGATGCTGAGAGGGAATTGGTGAGAGGTTGAGAGGAAATTGGCGAGAAGTTGAGAGGGAATTGGTGAGGTGTTGAGATGGAATTGGCGAGAAGTTGAGAGGGAATTGGCAAAAGGTTGGGAAGAAATTGGCAAGAGATTGGGAGAGAATTGTTACGATGTTGAGAGGGAATTGGCGAGAGGTTGATGTAGACTTGTGGTAACTGAGAGAGGATTAGCGAGAGGCTTGTGGGAAATATCAAGACGTTGAGAGGTAATTATCGAGAGGGATTTGGCGAGAGGTTGAGTGGCAATTTGCGAGATGTTGAGAGGGAATTGGCGAGATGCTGAGAGCAAATTGGCGAGATATTGAGAGGGAATTGGCGCGATGTTGAGAGGGAATTGGTGAGAGTTTGAGAGGAAATTGGCGAGATGTTGAGAGGAAATTGGTGAGATGTTGGGGTGAAATAGATAAGAGTTTGCGCCTGAAATAGACAAGAGTTTTTGGCAGAACAGGCTAGATGTTGAGAGGGAATTGGTGAGATGTTGAGAAGGAATTGGCGAGAGGTAGAGTGGGAATTGGCGAGAGGTTGAGAGGGAATTGGCGAGAGGTTGAGAGGAAATTGGCGAGATGTTAAGAGGAAATTGGTGAGATGTTGGGGTGAAATAGATAAGAGTTTGCGCCTGAATGGGCTAGATGTTGAGAGGGAATTGGCGCGAGGTTGAGAGGGAATTGGCGAGTGATTGAGAGGGAATTGGCGAGAGGTAGAGAGTGAATTGCCGAGAGGTTGAGAGTGAATTGGCGAGAGGTTGAGAGGGCATTGGCGCGATGTTGAGATGGAATTGGCGAGAAGTTGAGAGGGATTTGGTGAGAGGTTGAGAGGGAATTGGCGCGATGTTGAGAGGGAATTGGGAAGAGATTGAGAGTGGATTGCCGAAAGGTTGAGAGTGAATTGGCGAGAGGTTGAGAGGGAATTCGCGCGATGTTGAGATGGAATTGGCGAGAAGTTGAGAGGGATTTGGTGAGAGGTTGAGCGGGAATTGGCGCGATTTTGAGAGGGAATTGGGAAGAGATTGCGAGGGAATTGGCGAGATGTTGAGAGTGAATTGGCGAGAGATTGAGACTGAATTGGCAAGAGGTTGAGAGAGAATTGGCGAGAGGTTGGGATGAAATTGGCAAGAGATTGGGAGAGAATTGTTGCGATGTTGAGAGTGAATTGGCGAGAGGAAAATGGAGACTTGTGGGTAATTGAGAGAGGATTAGCGAGAGGTTTGTGGGAAATAGCAAGACGTTGAGAGGTAATTAGCGTGAGGGATTTGGCCAGAGGTTGAGAGGCAATTGGCGAGATGTTGAGAGGGAATTGGCGAGATGCTGAGAGCGAGTTGGCGAGAGGTTGAGTGAGAATTGGCGAGATGTTGAGAGGCAATTGGCGAGATATTGAGAGGAAATTGGTGAGATGTTGGGGTGAAATAGACAAGAATTTGGGGCGGAACAGGCTAAATGTTGAGAGGGAATTGGTGAGGTGTTGGGGTGAAATAGACAAGAGTTTGAGGCAGAATAGGCTAGATGTTGTGAGTGATTTGGCGAGAGGTTGAGTGGGAATTGGCGAGATGTTGAGAGGAAATTGGCGAGAGTTTGAGGCAGAATAGGCTAGATGTTGAGAGGGAATTGGCGAGAGGTTGAGAGGGAATTGGCGAGTGATTGAGAGGGAATTGGCGAGAGTTTGAGGCAGAATAGGCTAGATGTTGAGAGGGATTTGGCGAGAGGTTGAGAGGGAATTGGCGAGAGGTTGAGAGGGATTTGGCGAGAGGTTGAGAGGGAATTGGCGAGTGATTGAGAGGGAATTGACGAGAGGTAGAGAGTGAATTGGCGAGAGGTTGAGAGTGAATTGGCGAGAGGTTTAGAGGGAATTGGCGCGATGTTAAGAGGGAATTGGCGAGAAGTTGAGAGGGATTTGATGAGAGGTTGAGAGGGAATTGGCGCGATGTTGAGAGGGAATTGGCAAGAGATTGAGAGGGAATTGGCGAGAGGTTGAGTGGGAATTGGCGAGCGTTTGAGAGGAAATTGGCGAGAGGTTGAGAAGGAGTTGGCGAGATGTTGAGAGGAAATTGTGAGATGTCAGGGTGAAATAGACGAGTTTGAGGCGGAATAGGCTAGATGTTGATGGGATTTGGCGAGAGGTTGAGTGGGAATTGGCGAGTGATTGAGAGGGAATTGGCGAGAGGTTGAGAGGGGACTTGAAATGAAATGAAATGAAAATGAAATGTAATGAAAATCGCCTATTGTCACAAGTAGGCTTCAATGAAGTTACTGTGAAAAGCCCCTAGTCGCCACATTCCGGGGAGGTTGAGTGGGAATTGGCGAGATGTTGAGAGGGAATTGGCAAAATGTTGGGATGAAATTGGCAAGAGGGAATTGGGGAGAGGTTGAGAAGGAATTGGGGAGATGTTGAGAGAGAATTGGCGAGAGGTTGAGAGGGAATTGGGTAGAGGTTGAGAGGGAATTGGCGAGAGGTTGAGAGGGATTTGGCGAGAGGTTGAGATTGAATTGGCGAGAGGTTGAGAGCGAATTGGCAAGAGGTTGAGAGGGAATTGGCGGCAAGTTGGGATTGAATTGGCGAGAAATTCAGAGATAATTGATGGGAGATTGAGAGGAAATTGGTGAGAAAGTGAGAAGGAATTGGTCAGAAATTGAAAGGAGATTGACATGAAATTGTCGGGGTAGTGAAGCAAACGTTCAGAGAGAATTGGGAGTTCAGAGCAAATACAGAAGTGGTGGAGAAACGGACGGTGAGGGAAAATGGTGGGCGATATCGATGAGGTTTCATAGTGCCTTGTGGATGACGGACAGTGTTTGGGAGGGTCCTTGAAAAGATAACATATGTGAATAAATTTTTGGGGTCCCTGTCTCTCCACCGTCCCCCTCCCCTGTCTTTCCAGAAAGCCCTGGGTGATGCAACCTCACGACATGAAAACAATCCTGTGCAACGTCGTACTCTCGAATGCTTGCATCTCCTCGAGCGTCATGACGAACTGGATGGAGATTGAAACCAATCGCTTGGGTTTTGGGTCAAAGGTGAGTGTTCGATCATGCTTGCCCAGCAGAAGCCGTTGCCCATTGTTGGAGGGTCAGTACTGAGGGAGCGCTGCACTGTTGGAGGGTCAGTACTGAGGGAGTGCCGCGCTGTTGGAGGGTCAATACTGAGGGAGCGCTGCACTGTCAGAGGGTCAGTACTGAGGGAGTGCTGCACTGTCAGAGGGTCAGTACTGAGGGAGTGCCGCACTGTCAGAGGGTCAGTACTGAGGGAGTGCCACACTGTCGGAGGGTCAGTACTGAGGGAGTGCCGCAGTGTCGTAGGTCAGTACTGAGGGAGTGCCACACTGGTGGAGGGTCATTACTGAGGGAGCGCTGCACTGTTGGAGGGTCAGTACTGAGGGAGCACCACACTGTCATAGGTCAGTACTAAGGGAGGGCCGCAGTGTCGGAGGTTCAGTACTGAGGGAACGCCGAACTGTCGAAGGGTCAATACTGAGTGAGCAGCGCACTATCCAAGGGTCAGCACTGAGGTTGCCACCACACATTCAGAGGGTCAGTACGAAGGGTCAGTATTGAGGGAACACTGCACTATTAGTGGGTCAGAACTGAAGGAGTACCGCACTGTTGGAGGGTCAGTAGTAAGGGAGTGCTGCACTGTCAAAGGCTCAGTACTGAGGGAGCTATGCACTGTCAGAAGGTCAGTACTGAGCAACCTCGCACTGGGTCAGAGGGTTGGTACTGAGGGAGTGCCGCACTGTCGGAGGGTCAGTACTGAGGGAGTGCTGCACTGTGCGAGGGTCAGTACTGAGGGAGTATCGCATTGTCAGAGGGTCAGTACTGAGAAAACACTTCATTGTCAGAGGATCAGTACTGAGGGAGTGCCGCACTGCTGAAGGGTTAATACAGAGGGAGTGCCGCACTGTCGGAGGGTCAGTACTGAGGTAGAGCTGCACTGTCGAAGGGCCAGTACTGAGGGAGCGCCGCACTGTCAGAGGGTCAGTACTGAGGGAGCACCGCACTGTCAGAGGGTCAGTACTGAGGGAGCGCCGCACTGTCAGAGGGTCAGTACTGAGGGAGCGTCGCACTGTCGAAGGGCCAGTACTGAGGGAGCGCCGCACTGTCAGAGGGTCAGTACTGAGGGAGCGTCGCACTGTCGAAGGGCCAGTACTGAGGGAGTGCCGCACTGTTGGAAGGTCAGTACTGAGGGAGTGCCGCACTGTCAGAGGGTCAGTACTGAGGGAGCGCCGCACTGTCAGAGGGTCAGTACTGAGGGAGTGCCGCACTGTCAGAGGGTCAGTACTGAGGGAGCGCCGCACTGTCAGATGGTCAGTACTGAGGGAGTGCCGCACTGTCGAAGGGCCAGTACTGAGGGAGCGCCGCACTGTCAGAGGGTCAGTAATGAGGGAATGCTGCACTGTCGGAGGGTCAGTACTGAGGGAGTGCTGCACTGTCAGAGGGTCAGTACTGAGGGAGTGCCACACTGTCAGAGGGTCAGTATCCTGAGGGAGAGCCGCACTGTCGGAGGGTCAGTACTGAGGGAGTGCCACACTGTCAGAGGGTCAGTATTGAGAGAGTGCCGCACTGTCAGAGGGTCAGTACTGAGAGAGCGTCACACTGTCGGAGGGTCAGTACTGAGAGAGTGCTGCACTGCTGGAGGATCAGTACTGAGAGAGTGCCGCACTGTCAGAGGGTCAGTACTGAGGGAGTGCCGCACTGTTGGAAGGTCAGTACTGAGGGAACGTCACACTGCCGGAGGGTCAGTACTGAGGGAGCGTCGCACTGTCGGAGGGTCAGTACTGAGGGAGCGTCGCACTGTCGGAGGGTCAGTACTGAGGTAGAGCTGCACTGTCGAAGGGCCAGTACTGAGGGAGCGCCGCACTGTCAGAGGGTCAGTACTGAGGGAGCACCGCACTGTCAGAGGGTCAGTACTGAGGGAGCGCCGCACTGTCAGAGGGTCAGTACTGAGGGAGCGTCGCACTGTCGAAGGGCCAGTACTGAGGGAGCGCCGCACTGTCAGAGGGTCAGTACTGAGCGAGCGTCGCACTGTCGAAGGGCCAGTACTGAGGGAGTGCCGCACTGTTGGAAGGTCAGTACTGAGGGAGTGCCGCACTGTCAGAGGGTCAGTACTGAGGGAGCGCCGCACTGTCAGATGGTCAGTACTGAGGGAGTGGCGCACTGTCAGAGGGTCAATACAGAGGGAGCGCCGCACTGTCAGAGGGTCAGTACTGAGGGAGCGCTGCACTGTCGAAGGGTCAGTACTGAGGGAGGGCTGCACTGTCGAAGGGTCAGTACAGAGGGAGTGCCGCATTGTCGAAGGGTCGGTACTGAGGGAGGGCTGCACTGTCGAAGGGTCAGTACAGAAGGAGCGCTGCATTGTCGAAGGGTCAGTACTGAGGAAGTGTCGCACTGTCAGAGGGTCAGTACTGAGGGAGTGCCGCACTGTCAGAGGGTCAGTACTGAGGGAGCGCCGCACTGTCAGATGGTCAGTACTGAGGGAGCGTCGCACTGTCGAAGGGCCAGTACTGAGGGAGTGCCGCACTGTCAGAGGGTCAGTACTGAGGGAGTGCCGCACTGTCAGAGGGTCAGTACCGAGGGACCACGCACTGTCAGAGGGTCAATACAGAGGGAGCGTCGCACTGTCAGAGGGTCAGTACTGAGGGAGCGCTGCACTGTTGAAGGGTCAGTACTGAGGGAGGGCTGCACGGTCGGAGGGTCAGTACTGAGGGAGGGCTGCACTGTCGAAGGGTCACTACAGAGGGAGTGCCGCATTGTCGAAGGGTCAGTACTGAGGGAGTGCTGCATTGTCGAAGGGTCAGTACTGAGGAAGTGTCGCACTGTCAGAGGGTCAGTACTGAGGGAGTGCTGCACTGTCAGAGGGTCAGTACTGAGGGAGCGCCGCACTGTCGGTGGGTCAGTACTGAGCGAATGTCGCACTGTCAGAGGGTCAGTACTGAGGGAGCGCCGCACTGTTGGAGGGTCAGTACTGACGGAGTGCCACACTGTCGGAGGGTCAGTACTGTGGGAGTGCCGCACTGTCGGAGGATCAGCACTGAGGGAGTGCCGCACTGTCAAAGGCTCAGTACTGAGGGAAGCCTGCACTATCGGAGGGTCAGTACTGAGGGAGTGGCACACTGTTGGAGGGTCAGTGCTGAGGGAGCGCCGCACTGTCAGAGGGTCAGTACTGAGGGAGTGCCGCACAGTCGGAGGGTCAGTACTGAGGGAGAGCTGCCCTGACGGAGGGTCAGTACTGAGGGAAGCCCGCACTCTCAGAGAGATTATTCTTACTGATCTGAAAATCTAAAACACTTGGAGGCCACACAGTGGCCAATTGTTCTGTTCTGGGATGAAGGGAAATTACTAAAATCGTGGTGAATGAATCATAGAATTTACAGTCCAGAACCGACGCACAGTGGCAGCCGTGTGTACCGTCTGCAAGATGCACTGCAGCAACTTGCCAACGCTCTTCCGGCAGCACCTTCCAAACCCTCCACCTCTACAGTCTGGAAGGACAAGGGGGGGGGGGAACAGACATATGGGGAACACTCACCGCCTGCAAGTTCCCCCTCCGAGCCCCCCCCAACACCTTTCCAACTGGGGAAATACATAGGCCGTTCCTTCACTGTTGCTGGGTCAGAATTGTTGAATTCACTGCCTAACAGCTCCGTGGGTGCACCTGCACACGTGGGAACTGCAGTGGGTTCAAGATGGTGGCTCATCCACCATCTTCCCAAGGGGCAGCTAGGAATGAACAATAAATGCAGGGGCTCCAGCCAGTGACACACATATCCCACGAACGAATAAATAAGAGAGGATTTTGGTCAGTTTGTCAGGGTAAACTCATGACTATATTCGGGAGACTGTCAGTCGCTACGAACAATAAAGAGCTGATGGGACAGGGCAGGATTTGAAGCCTTTAAATCTGTCTGGATCACATTTCAGGGAAGGGGCAGACTCCTCTGGCTGTCTCGGTCACTGATGTCCTCCCTGTGTCTTTATTCCCTCATAGGTGTGTGATGAGTTAGGGAGAAGGCATGCGGAACCGTGCCCACTCTGTGCCTTCTGCTCACTGAAGGTTGAACAATGCCGGTCGAGAAGGAAGCTCCAGAGAGTGCCCTGCACTAACTACGCCAAAACCGCCCTCTACCTGAACCCCATGGTGGACGCAGAGCACCGGAAAATTGGCACCAAGGTAAATGGGTAAACCCACCCCTCTGCTCCCCTTGGCCACCCAGTTTATCGCACTCCCTCAACCCTGCTCTCTCAGAGGGAGAGCTCTGTGCTCTACCTGCCCTGGAAAGTGCTGGATGCC